>NC_080720.1:12030851-12390851 GCF_019097595.1 Hemibagrus wyckioides
CACCATAGCTTAGGGTCAAACACTGGCCAATAACTTCAAACAGTTTCTTAGAAATAGACCTAGTCTATAGCCCAGTCATCCAACAAGCAGGAATTTAGTTGATTGATTTTATTACTGCTTAAAATGTCCCTTTAACACAGTTGAGCGTGGCGTAAATCCAGTAAGGAATCCTTTTACGCATCACTTTCGCTGATCATTTCCAAAGCAGACCGACTCTGTCCCAATTCTCCTAATAAAAAGTACCACAAATCGAGACCGACATACACCAGGCATGAGCAACACCCGAAGTGGTGTGTGACAAATATCCATTAGCCCTTTTGCCTTAGCAAACAACGCTCAGAGGTTAGTTCGGCACAATTCACAGGCAGTCTTTGTGATAAAGCCGAAGCAAAAAAATCTAACGGTCAGGAATTAGTTCTCTGCAAGAGGCAGCTGTCAATCACTATTTCCCCCAGAAAGCCCTTTCTCCCAGCACTCTGCCACAGAGATCCCCTACAGAGCAGAGAATCCACTCCAAAACAAGCAGCTTACTACAGTTAGGGTATGTAAGGATAGAGCAAAAAAAAAAGGGGGGGGGCAGTCAAAAAAGGCACCAAGTTGTTCCCACACTGCTCTCTAAAGGTTTGTGGCTTTCAGCGTCAGTCTCTAAGCAGCCACTAGCCACTTCACCCATACAAAGATTTCAGTTAAAAGAGTGGAGAAGTAGTGGAGCACAGTGTCTTTGTTCAGCAGTGAGCTGGCGAGAGTATAAACACCCTCACAAAGCTTAAGACGTTTCCAAAAAACGTGGCAAATCCTAGAACATAGTCCATCATGTGTATAAACTAAAGATAAGAGATTATTGTTACAAAGAGTGAAGGGGAAATCATATGGGGAAAAAAAACAAGAGACAAAAACATGGAATTAAGACTCTGAACAGAACTGACCAGAGCTCTGATACACTGGATTCATAAGGCTGTTCAATGATGGTCCACATAAAATCTGCAAGACTGGATTTTTTTTTCTTGAAGAAATGATGCATTCAGAGCACAAATCAACAATCATGCCTAATTACACTGACTGCACTTCCACCATCGACTCCTCCTCCAGTTCAGAATTCAGTCACTGCTCTTCCACCAACCTCTCACAGGAGAGCTTCAAGCCTTACACACAATATACAAGAAAGACCCTGGGAACCAACTGCAGCTGAAGAAGAGTAATGCTTTATTATTCGGGTCCTATCCAGGTGGCACATCCATTTTGAGTCTGGTTTCTTTTAAGGTTTCTCTTCCTCATGTCGTCTTTAAGACTTTTTACTTGTCATTGTTACAGTATCTTAGCTTGCACACTGAGACTACAGCTTGATTTCTGTAAAACTGCTTTATGACTAATTTTAAAAGCGCTATACTACTAAAAATCAACAGAAATGAATCAGGATAAAACTGGAGTAAGTACACTAGAATCAGACCGAAACCAAGTCACCCAGAAGAGCAGTAATTTAGCTTCAAAGATGAAGTTCATTTGCTTTCACTAGACAATTCTGTCAATCAGTACAGCTCTGATTTTGTCTCAAGCAAGACACAATAAGGCAGCAAAACAAAAGGAGATCATGACAGGGTAGCCTAATATTAGCCACCAAACTATCAGATCCCAACTTTGTAACCAACACACTACTAATTACAGCTGGCACTGGCACTTCCTCCATCAATGAATCAGCGAGACAGTTGAGAGCTATGGATTAGTTTCCTCATTTGTACACAGAAAGTCACTACTGAGGTTTGCAATCAATGTCTATTGTGCAGCTGAACTGTCCACATTAGCTGTCTGAGGATCATGTTCAAGGCTAATCAATACATTTTGAATACAGATAAATGTAGTTTATGTCACCAAGCCAGGTTTAATGCTGTTTCATTTCAACGTGAAGATCAATTCATGTCAGGTCCGCGTGTTGTGGCGCAGAAAAGACGTCAAGATCGCCAAAAGACACGGAATGTGAAGTAAAAAAATAAAGAAGGTCTGGATTTGCTCCAAATGACCTTTTCAGCTCTGAAGTGATGGACACTAAGAACAACAGAAGTTCAGGGATATAATAGACTCTATAAACAGCTTAATCAAGTGCTTTAGACCGTATGGAGTACGGGTAATCGATCTTTTACAGCCAGGAACACCTTTAAACAAAAAGCCTCTCAGTTCAGATTTATCTCATGAACATAATCCAACAAATATTAATGTAAAAGAAGTCAAATGTGGAAATACTTTGAAGCAGTGAGCATCACTGTCGAGGTGTGCAAGCTAGAGATGTGCATCATTTACATTTCTGGCATTTGGCAGATGCTCTTAACCAGAGCGATGTACAAAAGTGCTTTAAATTCTCTATTAATGAATACATTAACACTGGTTCAGTAGGTAACAGACTTAGGATACCAGCCATATTTATTTATTTTTATACAACAATACATAAAGCAAATAGGGAAAACAAAACAGTTTAAGTATTTCAGGAAGAGGTAGGTCTTCATCCGTCATTTGAAGACGGCCAGTGACTCATCTGTTCGGACATCTAGGGGAAGGTCATTCCACCACCTCGCTGCCAGAACAGAAAAGAGTCTTGACATATACCTCTTACCCTGAGAGATGTTGGGACCAGTCGAGCAGTGCTAGAAGATCGGAGGAAGCATGGTGCAGTGCGAGGACTAATAACAGCTTTCAGCACCAGGACTGAAACATGTATCCGAGACAGGTTTGTACTCTGATGGATGGGAGCAGGCGGTCTGATATGAAGCTCACAGGACAAAAGAGTGATAATGCATTTCCTGTAGTATTCATGAACACAGAAATGCACAGGCATGCATGCTCCACAGGAGTCGTGAAAAATGGAAAGCATCTTGAAGTGGCTCCTGCTGTGCATTCACTAGTGCTTCTGGTGTAAAATGGGCTTAATCTGCAAACCCAGGCACCTGATTAGTGCATGAGTATGAGTCAATGAGCACAATACTGGTGCATATCGTTAATAACACGTCCTTAGTTTAAACCATTTCAACACTACTAAAAAAAAAAAAAAAAGAAAGAAATAACCTCAGAAAAAAATTGCTGCCTCTATCAATGGCAGCGCCTCATTGTACAGGGCGACAACTGTAGAACACACAGGGCCAAATCTGTCCGCAATGAGCATGATGCAACAATCAGACACCATTTAGGCCTGTGAGGTTTGTAAAAAAAAACAAAAAAAACAAAATAGGTCCCACAAAGCCTGAACTGCACTCAGTCAATGGAAACGTGGGCTAAAACTGACCAGCAGACAAAAGTGTGATTGTTCCCAGAGCTTCCTGCAGGGTTGGTCTGGTTTCTTTTATCATTGCAAATGCACATGGAGAACACAACATGACTCATCTTTTATGTTTATGTTTTTTTTTGGTGCTATTATGTGCAGTAAGTATTCTCAGTGTCCCACAACCGCTCATGGTACACTTATTCGCTAAAACACAAGTGCACACCCGAGTACGAGTTAACATTCACAGGAATCATAGCAGAGATTCAGGGCAACTGAACTCACACCACCTTCTATAGGAAGTCTCAGTTTTGGTACTGTGCTGCGCTTCCCAGTCTAGATGACAGCTTTCATTTTAACAATTTTTCCGGCAAACGCTGCAAACGAAACTGACAGTGTGAAAGCCTCTTTCCAGGTCTGGAGGTGAACCTGGCGATCAGGAGACTCTTTTGTTAGCCAGTGTTGGGTTTTGACACACAGCATTCACATCTCTCTGCTCATTGTGTGCGTTTGTGTCTCTTTGTGCTAGATACCAGCTTCACAGCAGCGATCACATCCCTGCTATCTCGAGATCTACCTTCCAGCAGAATTCATTTCAAACCCCAACACCTGCACCACATAATCAGACTATGTGATTAGGCAGATCAGATTTGTTGGATTCCTCGCTGGAATTGAATTCTATAGGAATATAAATCTCCAGGAAGAGGCTTAGTGATCACTGCTTGGCAGAAGTAGCAGATTATTTGATAGTTAGGAGTAGATGGGCTAGGTTTGGGTTTTTGGTTGCACACTGAGATCATCCATGAACTCCTGGATAAGAAACTGAAAGTACAGTATATGATCATATCTAATGCTTGTCAGGACAATGCACAAGATTTTATCATGGTACTGCCGCTAAAAAGTGCACTATATTGAACTGTTTTGTATTTACAGGCCTGTTTGTTTCTTATCCTGACCCCTTTAAAACTTAAAGTTGTAATGTTCATATTCCTGCATCTGTACATTCAGCCCCGCAAGCTTCCTTATAGTGAAATATTTACTACAACACAGCAGACCTGTCACCAGCTTCAGTGCTTCAGTTAGGACTGACAACAGACTGATTTCTTAACCAATATCAGTTTGAAGCACCAGGTTCGCCCTGCAAAGTGCATAAAATTGCCAATAAATTTGCTAAGCTTCAGTGATCTGACAAAAAATAAACTTAAAGAAAAAAACAAAAAAAAAAACCTCAATGTCTTTGGATGAGATACAAACAGCACACATTCCACAGTTACATCTGCAATGGTGCATGGACTCAAGAGTGCTGAGTAAGTTTAAGCATCTACAGCTGCTCCATATGAAAAAAGATAAGTACTGGTTCAATATTCCAACATTGTGTTACTTTTTAAACATGTGAACCCTAATCTGACTAATTGCCGTACAGTGGCTCGAGCATAAGGTGTACTGATAAAGGGAAAAAAGTTATTTTACCCACCTTAACTTGCTGCATGTGTAGGACATGCAGCAAGTATTTTTATATTTATCTTTTTGAGGCGAGGGATCCCACAGCATTTAGACTAAGACAACAGAAACTTGACACCTGAGTCCCAACTGGGCAGCAGTTGACATGTGATTTGATAATACAATGAACAAGGTTTGAATTATTCATTATGCTGATTATGCCAATGCATCATTCTGGTATCAAGAATCGCTTCAACTATAATTAAAATTGGTATCATGCCTATAAAGATTCCATGCTAGGCAGAAAACTAATCATTCCGAAGGAAAAACGTCAAGTGCAATACACATACATTATTATTTTCTGTGTGGGATGTGAGGATGTGTCACACAAAAAGTCTTTATTGCATCTGTCTTACGCTTTAACTCTTCATTTTAAAAAAAATCAGCAGGATATTGCTTTTTTTTAAAAAAAAAAAAATCAAATGCTGACCATGATGGAGATATGTGTATAATGGCCCAAGATTCTAAATAACTTCATTTTGTAACATCGTACAACGTGTTGACGAAACCTCTGCATATGAATGCCCTCCCTTACGATTTTTTCCTTAAGAATTTCAATTTTGCAAGAGATTTGCATGGGCAAAGGAAGCATTTACGGCATATGAACGCATCGAACCAAATGCCGGCATGTAAGTCCGGGAGCCGCTCAAAACTTGTTTGCGTCATTGTAAAGCCAAGCGAAGCCAACCGAAGCGAGTTTACAAATTTAATGATTTTTTAAAAAAACAGCTGTTTCGAAAGAGTCAATCCACAATAACAACATTGCATTCGACATGTGCATAAAAACTATGCGATTTTTCACACGTTTTTTGTTGACAGATTGGTGGCGTAGGTGGTTTGTTCTATTTTTAATCCCAAGCTTGGTGGCATGACTTCCTGTGAGGATGCTTGGCATCCTCCAATGCTTGGCTTGGGTCAGTTCTTTGTAAGCAACCATACACTTCACATACACCTCATTTTGGTATTGTTTTTGGGTGGCTGGAACGGATTATCTGCATCTACATTATTTCTTATGGAAAAATCTGTTTCGCAATACAAATTTTCACCTTAAGCACTCACCTCCAGAGCGAATTTATTTTGTATGCTGAGGTTCCACTGTACATATTTCAGCTGGGTTTTTTTTTTAAACTCCATAAATATGAGCACAGGCTCATGGCAATATCAGGAAAGCAATATAAACATGAGAATGGTTCAGGCTCATATAACCGCTCATTACACTCGTGGTGAGCAGAAAAGCAGTTCAAAATACATGTACATGGAAACATGGGGTGGAAGAGCTCAATTAAATTCGTATGGCAAGGTTCCACTGTATCTGGAAAAGCGACAATAAGAATTAATAAGTATAAGAAAGTCCCAAAATAACCTACACTCTAGATCCAGAGAAGATCTACATGGGAATAAAGCATTTTGTTTAGAAGTCATCAGAGCGAGGACACCATTGAAGACTATGTCCCTGTGTCCTGCTCACAGCTACCCCCTGGGCTTCTGGGTAATGAGATTGTCTCCCAGGCGTGCCAGCTCGGTGTGTCCAACCTGGGAATTCACCTGCTGCTAACAAGGACATCGGCTAGGAAAGTTCATGCTGCCATATGCTGTTGTGACACTTACAGCAACAATAATCCACAATATCAGAGTTTTTAGTTTCTGTAAAGTCACATTTGAAAATAAAGTATATATCAGAAGCAGTTCTATCCACTTTTTTTTCCCTCCTCAAACTTTCATAGATCTACTACAGAATTTGGACAGCTCTATTTGGACAATTCATTTTCTATAGAATTTACTTTCTTTGCTTTAAATATGTCAAAATTTTAAAATAAATCTCTGAAAAAAAATACAGTCTCAGAATTTTAGACCCCACTGTATTTGTCTAAAAAAATTCAACTCAGCATGTTTTAAAGTTTGGTTACCCCCCAAGATGAAAAGAAAGAAAGCTGTATAGATGAAATATTCAATTCTAACTGTTTTTTTCGGAGCGTATTTGTTTTTCTGAACTTGTGTTTTTAGCAGAAAAACCCAACCCTGTTTGGAATTTGGTGCCAGAATTCAGCAACAGAAACATCTCATGTTTTTCCCCAAAGCACTACACATATGAAATGGGTCTTTTCTTGTCATGAGACTATGTATTATTGTGACTGTAATATAACTGACTGATGTGTGCAGTTGTGAAAATCAGCACCTATTCCAACCCTAACGCTTAATCGACTTGCTTCTCTCTGTTCTTCCATCCATATCTGGGTCAGAAGAGAGAAACCATTGTCAGCTCAATGGTTGGATTATAATCAGCTACATGTGTACGTGGCTGAAAAAATAAAATGAAGAGAAAAAAAACGCAGCTGCCAGGGAACTAAATGTAAATGTAAAAATAAAAAAAGCTTCCAGCAGATCTCGATCTCGTGCGGGTGGGCTGAAAGTGCTGTCGGCAATGTGTACACCAACTGTTTTCTGGCACATACAAGTGTGCCTGCTGTGCTAACAGAAATATTTTAGTGGTAACATTCGCACATTTAAGCTCAGCTCGAGTAATGCAGGGAGATACAGCACAAAATACACGAGCCAGGTATTACTGGATATGACCAACATCTAAATTAGTAAAATTTCAGGGTTTGCATAAAGCATTTCAATCATACAAGTTAACATGGATGAATGCTGAAGTTGGCTTCACCCATCTGTTTCCTCCTATGTGTTTATAACTGACACTGCAGAAAATTAGGAATAAAAAGAAGGATACTGGCCACAGAAGAGTCGGTATATTCACAAAAGGTTAAAAGCAGAACCCCTTTAGAAAACTGGAACCATCCATAATCTGTAAAGAAAGGATTATTTTTCCTAGATTATCGGTCCCAGATTCGGCCGCTGACACTCTTGGCATTTGTAGCTGAATGTCAGCTTTTATAGTCTGTAAACACTAGATTTTAGATAACCAATTCACGCCAGTAGAACTTTAGCTAGATCATAAGTCAGGGTGTAAAGCCTGTCCTAAAAAAAAACTGTGTTCAGAGTACTGTAAAACTGGCACTGTATGGATTTACCACAGACATAACAATGCCTCAGACATAACATGATTCAAAAGTATTAGTGTCTAAGGCGGTTATATAATCAAAACAGAGACAAGGCAACCACATGTGGACTTTAACCTCCTTATCAATACACAAAATGTCATTCTACATGTGATGAATCTGCATCACACAACTCCTACTGACTGTTTATGACTGTAGAAAGTACATAATACTTCCTAATCATACTCACACTCATAATCGCACTCTCCGGTGTTTATAATAATTTATAAATCACACTCTTCAGCTTCAACCAAATAAGGATGGGTTTCCTTTTTCCTTTTTAGTCTCTTACCATCTAAGGGAGTTTTTCCTTCCCACAGTCACCTCAGGATTGCTCATTAGGGGTGATTTTGTCTAACATTAATGTTGGACTTTTGTACTGTATTTCTTATGTTCTGTAAAGTTGCTTTGAGACAATGTCCATTGTTAAAAGCGCTATACAAATAAAATTAAATCGAATTGAACTGAACATTTACGATTGGTTTATGTTTGAAAACGTGATGCACCTCAAGGTGGTCTTGTGAGATAGTGTCCAATACGCCATCATCCAATCTCACTGATTGATTACAGTTTCCTGTGGCTTTGTTTGGGGGGATGAGAGGGTTGTTTGGGGGAGAAAGGGGTGTGGTCCAAAAATGTGCATCACGTGTCATGGACATTACATCACTACTGCAGATAATTAACTCATTATACATTATTACATTAGATTATCTACCATGTTTTAGCCTCGTCTGTTACGTTTCCATGAAAACCAGGCCATGGGACTGTGTATCATAGCGAAGCTTTGACTTATTCACAGGGTTAGCTAATGAATTTATGATTTGTCCATCCCTGTAGCTGTCATGATTTATTTAGATCACAAGTATGAGATGCAGCTTCAGTTGAAAACTTTGCTGAGATTCAACACTACTCAATAATTTCTGATTATCCACTGGGGCGTACTGTTCCCAAAACATATTCAACTGACTACACTACACGTTATTTGCATCAAACTGATTGAATTCCACGCCTCAGTTGTTTAATCTCTTTGCAAATAAAATGGAGCTCAAGCAGTGTGCAGTTTAACTGGCTTTTCTCCTTATCATTTTAATCACAAAGGCTTCTGCCTGTGTACATTACAGAGATTTATCCCCGACTGTGTCTGCTTTTCATCTAAAAATATAATGCCCACTTTAGTTCATTTACGAGTCTTGTACATCACTTGCCTTCCCTGATGCACTTTATTAATCAACGTTATTCAAGTCATTCCAATGAATAAAATGCATACTTATTAAATAGCAAACAGGGACAAACATGAAAGAAGGCTGCAGTACTTCTTGTCAGAAATGATTACTTCAAAAGATACTCCAACAAAACAAATATATAACTACTGCTTGTCCAGATTCTAATTAGATTCATACAGCAGATCGTTCCACTCCTCTAATTTGATCAAGCGGCATTCCAAGAGTGCTCTCATTCACTACAAGCTCACCAAGATGTTTCACTGTGTGTATCACTCGCTCATCTGTGTACAACAGGTAAAGTTTCACTCCATACTTCGAAACGGTTACTACAGTAAAGTTAGCCAAATCATCAGCAGACATGGCAAGTGATACTTTTCATGAATATAAAAAAAAAATAAAAAAAAATCAACAGAACATTTGGCCATATTGTGTATGAAAGCAATATGTCACGAGCAACCATGCGCTCCATTAAGGGTCCATTGAACATTATAACCTGTCATGTACTAAGGGGTGTTTATTACAGTAATACAACTGCAACTGTGTGTTTATATGACTGATAGCTGTGCTGATATTCACTATATCTGTGACTGGGTTAATGCTATATACACCCTTTAGTACATCCTGTTCTAATACACCATTAGAACAGGTTATAATATTCAACAGATACTTCCTTTTTTTTTTTTAGCTGATTTTAGCTGAGACTCCATAGAACCTAACATGTAGATCCTATGGAGCTATTATCCTCTAGGCAGTGTAGAGAGCAAGAAAGACAACTTGCTTTCTTGTATTGTAATAGTCACACCAATTGATAGAGCAAATAAAAAAGGACATAAAAAAGTGCAGAACATTGCATGGGCTTAGCTGTTTGGGATTTACTTCTTATCCATAAAGTGCTGGTGTGTTGGAAGGTTTTCGTTCCATCCTAGCAGGAGCCATACCTGATTGTCAAGCAGCATTGGCTCAAATGATAAAGACTTGGGTTGCTGATTGGAAGGTCAGGGGTTCAAGCCCCAGTACCGCCAAGCTGCCACTGTTTGGCACCTGACCCTCTCTGCTTCAGGGGTAATGTTATGTGTAGCTTAGTGGTTAAGGACTACTGTTGGACTACTGATTGGAAGGTTGTGAGTTCGAATCACAGGTCCATCAAGCTGCCACTGCTGGGCCCTTAAGCAAAGCCCTTAACCCTCAATTGCTGTAAAATGAGATTAAATGCAAGTTGCACTGAATAAGGACATCTGCCAGATATGTAAATGTTATCATAGCTGACCACAACATCCTGAGTTGGGATAAGCATGAACACAATTTCACTGCACTGTAACATATACATCTTCCATTGATAACAAAAATCAACTGATTAAGCAGATGAAACCAGGTGTGACTTCTGATTGGCTGGAAGGAAAACCTACATCCACACCAGTCCTGATCATCACATCTCTGCAGCAACTAAACACTGGACAATACATCTCTAGAAAACAGGGACTTTTGATCAAGATGTTTAACCAGCCCAAAGAAATCTATCACACATGTCTAACATGTAGTCAAGTATATAAAAAACCGAGCAGTATATAAAATTGGATTTCTCCTTAAAAGTGAAATAGGCTCTGGATTGACCCGCCACACGACGTTGTTTATTAGTGACGTCTGACAGTGAAATACACAGCTTTCAGTGTAGCAGCACAGGGAAAGAGGGAAATCTAAGAGCTTTCCATCTCCTAATGAAGTACGTTATGTGGGAGCAATCTAATACAGTCTACAGTCTAGTGCCTATAAATTCAAAGCCACAGAAGGCAAATATTTCAGTCAGATTTCATTCGTGTCATCTGTGAGGCTGCACGTGTGAGAAGCCTCTACGCTCATCCATCAATGCTTTCCACCCTCAATCGGCTCTGCTCCGTTCGATTTAATTAACTCCCGTCTTAATGGAGTGATTCATATCTCCATACACATTCTGTACATGGCTGGTACTGCTAGCATATGACGGTGGTTCAAATAAAAAGCTACTTATTCGAATTAAAAGAAGCGCTCTGTGCACCATTCTGAATTAAATGAAGTAATTGGATTAACGTAGCCAGGCTTGCGTAAGGCGACCTCATCTGATCGTGTCAAATTCTTTAAGTGGAAACAATGGCATTATAATATGTTCTCCTTCCAGTTACACAGAGGACTAGGCACTAGGCATCACTACAAAACCCACCAAAATACGCAATGTGACAATTTTATCGTAGCTTACAGGGCAAGATTCATTTCAAATCTTTGCTATTCACTCAGAAGTTAGTCATTTGTATGGCATACTAACTTCAATTTAACTTCAATTTGTCCTCTAAAAGCACATCCCAACATGTTTTATAACTCAGTCCCTGTGATTTGCTAAATATTAAATTTTTTATCGATTAAAGAATGCATTTTTATTCACTTTTAGTTATGTTTAATGTATCTGCAAAACAAATTAATTCCTGTTCGCACTTGTTGTAGCAGCTATAAACTTTCCTTTTCCTCACTTCTTCTTGAAATAAATAAGATAAAAAATCCAGCTTTTACAGAAAAAGGGCACCATCATCATCCATCATTATACTTTTCCATAGCAGCTTTTCATGTTTTTACTTTTTTGATACCAACACAGTTTGGAACTATTTATTATAAGAATCTGAATTTAATGAATTCTTATTATAGACACAACACATTAAACTACTACACTGCAGACTACTGTCTAAGCCATGCTAATACAAAAAAATCAAATAACACCATTTGGCCAACAGAATTCCTCCGTGCTGTCATATAAAAGGTTCTAACAAATGTGTAATGGATATCAAGGTCAAATCCTGACATTACACTCCATTATGCTTGAGTTTGTTTATACAAAGATGATGAATATTGTGGAATTGTGCACAAAGTTTTGGCAAATTGTGTGTTGTTACTGGGTAATTGTTTAAAAATGGTTTTAAAGTAAATATTCATAACAAATGAGAAATTTGTAGTGGCAAAACTGGGACGAGACCAACACCACACACAGCCAAGTCTATGTCAAGACCAAGTCAAGTGTTCGGATGTGTCCATTTTGCTGGTTGTCCTAACCTGACAGGACATTTCTACTGGATTAACCAAAAAAAGCATCTACTTTGTTATTATAATTCTGTTCAAGTAACACAGTACATACATAGGATATGCTAAGCATAGCTCATTCATCTAGCAAGTGCTACAGGGAAAGTCTTATTTTAGATCATTGCTATGTAAAGCAAGACACAGAGTGAGGCAAGGGGAGAGTGGGTGAGAGTTATTTCTCAGATGGTATTGAAAAAATAAAACCAAGTAAAGTTTCACCCAAGTTAAATGGCAAAACTTAGAGCATTGATTTGTGGTCTCAGTACCGGTTTTCATTACCGCAGTGCTATGAATTCATTATTATACTTTAGAAATGACAAAAAGTCCTAGTGGTGGTCATGTCCTAGCTCTAATATGTATGTGGTATTGATATTATGAACATTTTAGATGCTTCAGTATTCTGTATTACGATCTATCATTAACTGTTCGTACAAAGCTTTTGGTACCTTAAAAAAAAATGCAGGACTTTTGTAAGCCAATGTGCAGAATGATGCAGAATGATGCAGTAGAAAGCATGCTAACAGTGTGGGAACAAATTTTGAGTAGATACCTGGAGGTCATCAGAGAAGCATATGTAAAAGTTCAGAGGAATTTACAGGATCATTTGCGTCATCGCATTCCTGTGTCAAAACTAATTTACATAAAAATCTCAATTTGAAACGTTGCCTTTCTCGCTCTTGCCAGAACTACAGCACCGGGTTGCGCATATCCATTGGAAATTAATGTTCGCCTGTGGCTTTTTCATTTAATAGCAAAGGATAAACAACAACGTTGGGGGGAACATATGGAACTGGCAGACACAGTCATAATAAAGCCATCGCGGAATTTCATTTATTTTCAGCAGGACAGAATATAAGGTACTACCATAAATCTTTTTTGCTTCTTTTTCAATGCAAATCAAGCATTCATTGTTGAACTTGCAAATTCCTCTTCACAGGGTCGCACTAATGCAAAAGAAAAGCGATGCAAAAATGAGGCTTAAATTACAGAGAAAAAAAAAAATCACAATCCATGTATTGTACAATCAAAAGGATTGTTCAGTACTCAAAAGGAAATTACGCACCCTATTCAGTACAATCAAATGAAGCCACATTACTCTCAGTAACACTGTGTCTCTCTTCCAGACGTAGAGAGAAAGATCGGCCAATCTTGGATGCTCTGATCCACAGAATCAGAAGCTCGACCGCCGTTTCTCACTTTGTTAAGTGCCCAAGCTTTTAGACTTCATTTGGTCCAATTGAGAACCTGTACTGAGCCAAAAAACAGAGCCATGCTGGATCAAGCACTGTGCACCTGCACTGCAAAGCCTCCATCATCTTGTACACCATTACAGGACATATGCAATTACCAGGAGCCAGTCTCATACAAGCCAGTGGGGGGAAAGGCCAATTTCTGAGTGCTATTTCTGTTGATTCTGGCTGTGTGCTCATTTTAGTTGGTTACTTCATACTCCACACACTGGCATAACAGTACAAATTAAATAGATAAATGCTTTTGTTCTTTAAATAGATGACAAAGGTACTAGGGTCATTTTATAATACACAGGTGTGTTTTGTAGGGGTATTAATGGCTGTAGACCATTGTGCGGCACATAATATTGAAAATCTAATTCTTTTCATGACTACAACAGATATCAAGTCTTTATTTATATGCCCACATTACTCCACATGCTAATTTAACTCGTACAGGGAAACCTGCTCAAGACATTAGTATCTTGTACAGCTTGAGAGCACCTAGGAATTAACTTCAGACCAGGCTTTTTAGCAAACATGTCTGTACCCTAATATTTATGTAGACGGCGCACTTGGTGTTCCACACATGAGATGTGGTACTAAAATAAAGAGATCTGCAATCTAACCTAAAATTATGAATTGATCTCTTTAAGGCAGGTTGAGGAAAAAGTGGCAACAAATTCTGCTTTCAAGACCATTAGTGTATCTGAAGCATATAAGTAGAGCATTTTGTACAGTCATATATATCAGCACAAGCTCCTACAACCAAATCAACACAGAAATACAGAAATATGGTAGAACCCTTATAAGACGTTTTATTCGTATTTCTTTTCCTTGTTTGATTTATCATTTTTGTAGTTTTGTTATTGTGGTTCTATTCTTGTTATTAAATATTGTTAGTGCAAGAACCTTATCGCTGTTTCTGTGTACAAGGGACCATGATCGGATCGCTGCTGTGTCTGATACGTCAACATTAGCGCCATCACATCAGTGTTAAAACAGTGCTGGGAAAGGTCCGTCTGTTTTACCGGTGTTCAAGGATACATGGAAAAAAGAAGGTTAGTGAGTATATTTCACCCGGTAAGAGGTTTTGGCTTATAGTCACAAATTCTGCTCATCAGGAAACATTTTTAGTTCTCTTTGGAGAACTATTATGGATGTAAACCAAGTATCAGGACTATTTTTCAGGTTTTTGCTTGACACATCTGTTTCTCATGTGGGTTCACAGGTGTTAAGTCTCTGCTGAACACCTTCTGTACAGCTCTTATGATGTATATTTTCTTTTATAAAAGGTGCCAACAGTGTTAACTTTCCAAAAAAACAGCTCTTGGTTGTTGTTTTTTCACGATACTTCGAGCTCAAACATAGCCAGCCTGTACAGCCCATGGACACAACCAGTCAGCAAATCAACTAACCAGCTTGTAGATATACACCAATCAGGCACAACATTATGAGCACTGAGAGGTGAAGTGAATAAGACTGATTATCTCCTCATCATGGCACCTGTTAGTGGGTGGGATATATTAGGCAGCAAGTGAACATTCTGTCCTCAAAGTTGATGTGTTAGAAGCAGGAAAAATGGGCAAGCGTAAGGATTTGAGCAAGTTTGACAAAGGGCCAAATTGTGATGGCTAGACGACTGGATCAGAGCATCTTGAAAACTGCAGCTCTTGTGGGGTGTTCCCGGTCTGCAGTGGTCAGTATTAAAAGTGGTCCAAGGAAGGAACAGTGGTGAACCGGGGACAGGGTCATGGGCGGCCAAGGCTCATTGATGCACGTGCTGAGTGACGGCTGACCAGTGTGATCTGATCCATCGGACAAGCTACTGTTGCTCAAATTGCTAAAGAAGTTAATGCTGGTTCTGATACAAAGGTGTCAGAATAGTCAGTGCATGAAGGGTGGACCAACACAACATTAGGCAGGTGGTTATAATGTTATGCCTGGTCAGTGTATATACATGTATTTTATAAGTAGTTTTTTTTGATGAAGACTTTGTTGCTGCCAGTTAAAACAGCTGACTAGATAGTGAGGCTAATTCAGAAAAATCAAGCCAAAGCTAAGCATCATTTACTCTGCCCCTGACATTTATCTCCCTTGTAGAAGAAACAGGTTCGGAGAAGAGGTTAGCCGGAGCACTGCTTCTCTGTCTGCTTCAACTTGTGTAAAATGTGTACGCAAGTTTAGGTGTAGTGCACCTAAAAATCTAATCATTTAATCTAAATCAAGGTGCATGGTGCTGAGTGTCAGGATTATATCTTACCCAGCTTTGCTCGGGACTCCTCCAGTTTGCGGATCTGGTTCTCGATGAAGAGCATGGCCAGCGCAAAAAGCACCAGAGCCAGGAGCTGAAACTTGGGCGGCATCATGGTCCTCAGGAGCCCCATTAAACCACACTACAGGAGGAGGAAGAAGAGGAGGATGACGATGATGATGAAGATGATGGTAGTGGTGCTGATGAGGGTGATCTATCTGCATGTCATGCCGCAAAAGCAGGCTGAGAAATCGCCGATCAGACACACATGCGCGCGACGAGCTCAGTCCGAACACTGGTGTTGGAGTAAAAGTGCTGAAAATGATGCCGGAGCTTTAGTCGATTTCACGAAGTACATTGCATTTCTATTGTGCCTTAGGGATGTACGTGTGTGAACGCTTTTGCCTGGTTGAAGTGCTCCACAGTTGTGAGCTCTCCGTGATGCTACTGCCTCCGTGTGTGTGTGTGTGTGTGTGTGTGTGCGGTTTTCCTCCAGATCTCTAGCTTTATTCCTCGGTGTACAGTTGCTTTGTGAAGTAAGGTTGGGATTCATCTCCTACAGTGCCATCTACAGTATTGGAGTAAGGAAACTGAGTGGGCAGACCATTTCTGACCTTTTCCTCGAGTTTTGGAGTTAAAGATACATATATCTGGACTTTCTTATCGTTATTTCTCTCAATTGATCTCACAATCCTGACCTTTCTTGTAGCCCTCCACCTAATGCAGTACCTGAACTTCTCATTGTCTTGATTATCTAATGAGTGTTGTTCTTATAGAGCCTATTTGTAGAGAATGGTTAGTGTTTTGTTGGTCCATTCTTTGCAACATTAATTGTGAATAATCCTCTATAATGTTTTCCGGGATCATATAGACCAGCCGTCTGATCCGATGACACTCAGAGACAGACAGCGATCAGGAATTGTGAGAAGAAAACCCATAAAGGCAAGCAATCTAGTCAGAATTGTGGGATTTTGACTCAAAATTGTGAGAAATAGACAGAATGGTGGGATGTTAACTGAAATTTACTAAGATGTTAACAGAATTATGGCATATAAACTCTCAGTTGCAAGAAATAAAATTGCAGTTACTTTTATTTTGATGGAAATTACAGAAATAGGCTTCCATACAAATAACATATGCATTCACCCATCCTGAATCGTTTATATGCATGTGTGAAAAAGCTTTTCACATAGTGAAATTTGACATTTTCTACTAAGTATACAATCGGGTATTTATTTCAAGTCCGAAAATAAATATGTACATTCTTTTCTAATTTAATTCAAATTTATTTTATCAGCAATAACTTGAGTGCAAAGTATTATTATGATCAGTTTCTAAGTATTTTGCATGCTCGTTTTTTGTTTGTTTGTTTGTTGTTTCTTTAATGACAGTGTGTGCTGGTGTGTGTAAAAGCCTATGATCCATTTTAGACAAAATCCACCAGAGTGTCATCTGAACACCTGCCTCAATTAAAGAGTTTAGACATGAGGAAATCTGACCTTCAGTATGAAGCAGATAACATGGTCAATATCACACATTTGCTTACATTTAATTAGGGACCTGAAATAGTATGGAATCTTGAATATTAAATATTTAAGATATTGAATATTTTGTTTCTTTGTTTGTTTCTTTGTTGGTGGTGGTGGCTCAAATGGTTAAGGCTCTGGGTCATTGTCCAGTAGATTGTGAGTTCAAGCCTTAGCACTGCCATGTTGCCACTGTTGGGCCCTTGAGCAAGGCCCTTAACCCTTTCTGCTCCAGGGGTCCTGTATCATGGCTGACCCTGCACTCTGACCCCAACCTCCAAGGATGGAATGTGCAAAGAAAGAATTTCACTGTGCTGTAATATGTGACAAATAAAAAAACTATTTCTATAAATATGTCTACATTTAAAAAAAGCTCTGTTTATTTAAATTTTTTTAATCTAAAATTCAGTGTGGTCTGAGATGTGGTCTCACCAGGTTTTCTACTAAAATAGATTTCTCTTTTTTTCTACATTTATCTCAACCACAAATGATACTATTCAAGATAGAAAAGGGCATTGATTCTACAGATTTTCTGTCATCAACCAAAAACCACTGAAGATAACCATAAATCAACAGTGAATCAGTGTCACTTTACCATAATGCTTACCATTTGTAGGTCTGTAAGTCCTAAACAGAGGATTTAGACTAGTATGTGTACATTTTCACATTGTACATTTCCTAAACTATTACAGAAAAATGTTTTCGTGGTCTGTCAGCCACTTGGATTCAGAGCCATATTAATTGTAATTTTGAACTTGGTTAGCAACAGTGCATTTAGGATTTAAAAACCTGACAGTAAAATATTGACATTTATTACTATGTTCAGTATATCATTATAAAAACTACAGCTTTTTTCATTATTTCCCAAGAATCTGATTTTTCAGCCAACTAATTCTTAACCAAAAGTAACATGAAATAATTTTAAACTCTGCTTACACCCAGATGTGAAAAGATAGAATATGATTTTTCATTTCATTTGCATTTTATTAATTAATAAATAAGAATAAACAGTATAAATAAGACCGCAAACTCTATGTCTCTAATCATACCAGCCTTTTATATAGCCTTCAGACTGTCAGGCTAGTCCAAAGTTTCATCCATCCAGCAATCATTCCATGTTTAGTATCAAAATAGTGCAGCAGAGTATTTTCTTTTCCGTTCTCATCTGTTTAATATCTGCTATGTTCTCTGTATGAGGAGTTCCCATTCAATGGATTTTTGGAATTTTTTGGTTCAGTGGTTGAGACTCTGGGCTACTGATCAGAATGTAGCAAGCTGCCAGTGTCAGCTCTTAATCCTCTCTGCTCAACTAGATGACAGCTGACACTGCACTCTGACCCTAACTTTCTAACATGCAGGGATATGTGAAGAAAAGAGTTTCACAGTACGCTAGGTTTATATGAGACAATTCAGTGACAGTATGTGACAGTCATTCTTCTATTTCTTCATATTTAATATCAATATGTTTTTTTTTTGTCAAGGACAAAGACAAATTTAATTTATTAGAAGGCATAACTTAACATTTACTCTCATTTAATCCCTATAATAGCGCAGATGAGATTATTATAACCTGTTTTAATGTGGTTGTCCTTCAGATGCTCCATTTTCCGGTGACGCCACAGCAGATGTTTTAGCACAGGTTTTACAACAGATGAGCTTCCTGACACAACCCTCCCATTTTATCCAGGCTTGGGACCAGCAGTGAGAGTTAACCTCTCAGCAGCTGTGCTGGTTCCCTCTCAAT
This sequence comes from Hemibagrus wyckioides, assembly GCF_019097595.1. Classification (NCBI taxonomy): domain Eukaryota; kingdom Metazoa; phylum Chordata; class Actinopteri; order Siluriformes; family Bagridae; genus Hemibagrus; species Hemibagrus wyckioides. The sequence continues at coordinate 12,049,727 of NC_080720.1, forward strand.
GGTCACCGCATTGAGAACATGGGATCCTGCCAACAAAAAAAAAGTGACAATTGAAAAAACTTTGTCAAGAGTTATAGGATGACAGTGGGAAAGTAGTTCCACAGCATCTTCCACTGCAGTCTCACCACATGAGTTTAAAATCATTCATGGCATTCATACCACAGTGTGGTTGAATGCTCAAATCTGATTGGTCAGAATTGTGCATACTATTTTTGTATAACAGCACAGCTTGGAAAGTAGTTCCAGCTGTAAAATGAAAGATGTTACTGTTTCTATAGTAACAACTCGTGCACAGGGGTGTATAAGGCAGATGATCCACATCTAAGAATAATAGTAAAAGGCAGTGTTATTCTTTAACACACTAAAGCATAATTGTTAATTGGGGCAATGGCAGCTGAAGTGGTTAAGGCTCTGGTTGTTGATCAGAAGGTTGGGGTTCAAGCCCCAGAACTGCCAAGCAACCACTGTTGGGCAATTGAGCAAGGCCCTTAACCCTCACTGCTACAGGGCATTGTATCATAGCTGCCCCTGTGCTCTGACCCCAACTTCCTCAGTTGGCATATGCAAAGAAAAGAATTCCACTGTGCTGTAATGTATGTGTGGCAATAATAAAGGCTTCTTCTTAATGTGGTCATATTTTTGTTAGGGAAAAATATATTCATCAGTTATGGAAGGAGTTACAGTGCTTTGCAAATTATATCAGCACAGGAAAGTTTTCAGGACAGAGGAGTTTACAACAGGGTCATGTTGAATCTGGGGAATGCTGGGTATGAGGCAGAAAAATACGCTTGATGGAATGCAAGTCTATTGCACCATGCACACACATTCACATCCTTCTGCTAAACTTTTATTGAATTAATATAACTGCAATTATAAATAACCACTGATTTTTCTCCCTAAGGTCATGTAAAGAAACAGAATGCCTGATGAGTGTGTTATATGAAACTGCTTTAATCAGTAAATGCGGTTGCATTTTGAGTTTTGCTTTTTATTTGCAGGGATTCCTACACTACACCAGCCATGAGCTGTATTTTACCTGCATACAGATAAGAGATTATTTGTTGTGGCATCACAAAGATGCATGTCATCATTTCAAACCTCCACAGCAAGGCTTCTGTGTGGTGACCCATGCTTACCTGCAAGTGGGGGTGGAGGACACTTTTTACTCTCTGCACGGTGATTCAGAGGCTCAGTCAGATTCGGAGGTGATTCAGCATATCAGTATTCGTGTGTAACTGTAGATGCTGCCTCCAACAGTGGAAGCCTGTATAAAATCTACTGTGGGATTTTTCATTTTCCAGTGCTCCTGGCAGTACTGGACAGTCTTAACCCAGATAAGCAGGAGGTGCCCTTTGTCATGTATTGTCAAGCTTGTTAATGATAAAAGAGCTAGAGAGACAAATCACTTCATTTGGGTTATACTAGTTGGATTGAAGCCCCTCCTCAAGGCAAAGATTTTTTTGTTTTTTACACTGCCAATTTCTCTGATTACATTCTGTCACTACCCATGTAGGGGATTTCACTCTGCCTTTTCCACTCTGTGTTTGCCAGCATCCACCATTAGAACTTGCTTTATGTTGTGCAGAAGAAGCTTCTGATGTGTCTGATAGCAGCCAACATGCAAGTAACTGCTGTTTACACCCAGATAACCACTATAAGATGGCTTTCAGTGTTAGCTAAAGGAATAAAGCAGTGAGAACTAACAAGCTGAATGTTTTCTAAGCAGGAAGTAGTTGATGTTACTGTATGTTATGATTCCCTTATTCATTTCCTGAGAGAGCTATCCAATCAGAAAAGAATAAATATGGAAAGTCCATGTAAAATTACAGGTCATTAAACATAAATTATTTTTATTATATCAAATCAGCAATAATTTCTTTTTGTAATATGTTTCAAATTTGCAGCTGCACCATATAGATTTCCTGAGTGTTTTCTAGGCACTCATTCTGTTTGGCTGTTTTATGAACAGCTTTGTTACTGAAATTGTGTCCTATAAGCACTTTTAAAGGTGACAATTAAACCTTAATTCACAGCATGCACTTTTTAGCTGATTTGTTTGTTCCTGCTTTAGGAGATCCATTATTAGCCTAAAAGGTCATGACAATAATAGAGTGTCTTGTCTATTTTTCTAAAGTCAGAGGGTGGATTTTTGGAACTTCTTATGGAACATTAACATGTGGGAGTCTGCATCTGAGCTACTTCACAATGCTTGTAAAATTGTTTCTGAGGCAATGATACACATAAAATCAGGCCTGGCTTAATTCTCAACTTTGTAGCTCAATACTGTTCACTGTAAGAGCACCAGCTCCACAGTAAAGCATGGCTTTATGCATCCTGTATATATCTTATATAGCTGATTAAAAGGCAAATTGCAATAGCAGAAATAAGTTTGAATCATACTGGTTCATGAGGATGGCCAGAAATGCCTCCACTGCCCTGTCCATTATTCATTAGGAGTACTCAGTGATTGGTTATTTTGGTTAGAAAAAGTCCTGTCCAATGTTGAAGGAGCAAAAAAAAATAAATAAAATTGAACTGAATTAAAATTTTATCATTTTAAAATTGAATTGAATAATTTGTCTAAATTATATATGCTACAAAAAAAAGTACTGAAGTAAATCAGTTTTAAATAAGATAAAATGTGCATTTAAGCCAGAATATGAACTTCCCGTACAACATAAATGCTCATATCACAGTCTCATATCACTGGAGGCAACTTTAAATGGAAATACAAAGGACAGGGTACAGAGATAGAAAGCCGTTCTTTGTGGTTTGTCCCTGGTGTGCAGTGTCCCTTGACTCCCTTAACACTGAGCATAGAGGGATGTAAGATATAAGACTCCAGCTGTGCATGAAATTGCTGCCTGCCAAATCGGCTGCGATTTGCTGCTGCTTAAAATAGCCTCATTCACCTTCTACCACTCACGTGCAACATAGCAGCAACATGTAAAAGTCTCATCTGTACAGTACTTATCCCATGGTAATACAAGAGGTGAAACATTTCAGACAATATGCTGTTTTGGGGAAATGTGGTGATTAAATGTATTTGATTGATTTGTTTGTTTGTTTACTAGTGACTACCGTTGCTAGCCACCAATTTTCTACAATACTCCATGCCTAAATCATCACACAAATAAAACATACAAATAGTGGAACTAAATAAGAGAACAATATTTGTGATACTGAAATCAAATAAAAAGTATACTATTTCTGTTATATAAATCAGGTCCTTAACACATGTTCAGCTTTCTTGCTTCTTTCTGCTATCAACACCAACAGCAACAATGCTGTGAAAGAAAGCCAAAGAGAGTCACTCAAAACTGTAACTTGTAATAGAATACAAGAAACATCTCTAGAAATAAGAACAAGTACAAGCACGAGTGTTTGGTGATAAACTGTGAGTAGAAATGGCTGTGAAACTGTGGTGAGTGAAATGGCTGAATGAATCTCAAATCAACTAGCCAAAATTAAGTTTGTGTGTCTCTTCCTTCCTCCTCATCAACAGCTAGCATCTAACACCTCTCTGTCAACTACATTTGACAGTGAACAGACAGAAACATTCATCATTCACTTTATGACTGTTAGCTCTCCATAAACTACAAATACAACCAGCTACCATAAAAGGATGCTATCAGTGATCAAATCTTTGCTAACATTTGTCACCTATCCAAAATGTCATCATTTTATAGAGCAATTAATGGTCTCTAACTTGCACATTTGTCTATTATACAGTTTGTTTGGTCATTGTGGCATCAAAAACAAGAATTAATACCCTATACACACCATAAAATATGCAGCTGGCATCTATACACATTTCTCTGTGTATTGACTATGTATCTTTTGACCACTTTGAACTAACACTAGCACTGATATCTACTGCTGAGTATTGGCCCATGAGCATTTGTTTACAATGAAAGCAAAACTAGAAGGCAAGCTGAGGTGAGTGCATTGAAGTCAGCCACTTGGCCACTCTCAGGGCTCCTGCGGTCTGGTTCTCCAAAAAACCTTCGATTGATTGAATAAACAAACTCTGTGAAATGCCAACTTTGAAAATGATCGATTGAAACATAATGTGCTCTGTGGCCGAACCTGAGGTGTCATTTTTAGCTGGTTAGAAAATGGCCAGTGTCAGTCGTTCCAGGGATCCAGAGATACCAGTCTATCTTGGCACTTCACAAAAGCTGACTTTTTCCATGTTGGTAATGGTAGCAGGCTCTTCACAAAGGAAAGCAGTCACCAGTGAACCCTTTCTATCTTTTATCTTTATGAAAGAATACACCATTTCAATGAACTTTATATCTAGCTACTCATCATTGCTAACATCAGTTTGCATTACCTTAGCCTGATAATAGCTGTAATAATAGCTTAGCTATAAAAGCATTTTCCTTCTTAACTCACTTTAGATCTTAGTGATTGAAGGTGATGATAATGCTGGTGTTTCTAATCTCAAACCTTATATAAATGATTTTACCTTGTGTCTCCGTAATTTGGATTTTTGATCCATTCCATCTTCCATCTTCAAAAGTTTGAGCACACCTGACCATCACACCCATATATCATTTTTAAACATAGCATTCCAGGTTTAGTCCCTGCTTGTCTGATATATGTACATATATATATATATATATATATATATATATATATATATATATATATATATATATATATATATATATATATAAAATGTTATATTATAACCTCCATTCATCTAGGAAGATTTTCTATTAGATTTTAGAGTGTGGCTGTGTGGATTTGTGCTCATTCAGAATCAAGAGCATTAGTGAGGTCAGGCACTGATGTGGATCAAGGAGGACTAGGGTGCATTCCAATTCATCCCAGTGGTGTTCACTGGGGTGGAGCTCAGGGCTGTGCAGGACTCTTAAGTTTTTCCTCTCCAACTTTTACACACCATGTCTTCATGGATTCTTGCTTTGTGCACAGGGGCATTGTCATACCGGAACAAGATTTGAGCCTTTTAGTTCCAGTGACTGGAAATTGTAATGTTACAGTATATAAAGACATTCTAGGCAATTCTGTGTTTGGTTGGGGCAACAGTTATGGAAGAACCACATATGGATGTAATGGTCAGGTGTCCACAAACTTTCATCCATATAGTGTATGTGCTAAGGAAGAAAATTATTCTGGCTTAATGGTGGCTAATAAATATTTTTAGTTCTCCAATGTACTTCTTATTTTGTACACAATGATGTCATACACTGTCAGGAACTATATCAGCATTTGTGCAACTTAAAACAGTTGAGAAAATTCTGTAAAGATTTATATATATATATATATATATATATATATATATATATATATATATATATATATATATATATATATATATATATATATACTTTTAATGTGACTAAACCATTAGCTATAACTTTAACATAGCTCCAGTATAAAGGAAATCTCAGTCAACAAAAATATTGACAAAGTTTGGATAACTCCTTTAATCCTTTCATTTGAGTTTCTTATTTGATCACTCTTTTGCTCCCTGTCTATCCTGGGCTTATTCTAGGACTCTTATACATAATATCCTCAGACTGAACACGCTTTCAACACATTTAGTGCTAATGGAAGTTGCAGTATACAGATGTAATCCCACTATCCGGTGTCTTCAAGAAGAGGATGTGATTCCTTTCGAGTCTGGTTCTTCTCAAGCTAAGTGAGTTTTTTCTGTCACTATTGCCTGGTTTGTTTATTAGACATTTTAATTTATATCCAGATGTCTGTAAAGCTGCTTTGTGTATTGAATTTGGATTGTTAAAAAGGGCTATACAAATAACATTGAATTGAATTGAATACTGTTGATTTGTCTAGAATATGTAAAACAATGCAATTGTGTATATGTATATACATGAGGTAATAACAAGATTCTATCCATCAAGCAATCAAACCATCAAATTTCTTATTCAACACAGGATTACAGGGAACCTGGAGCACAAAGCGGGGACACCCTGGACAGGTATCAACCATCACAGGGCACAATCACACTCTCTTTCACACACACTATGGACGAATTAGGCGTGTCTTTGGAGAAAATCCATTAAGCACAGGGTAAATGGGGATGTGGTAGCTTAAGGTGTTGGACCACTGATTGGAAGGTTGTGAGATCAAATCCCAAGTCCACCAAGCGTACACCTCTGGGCCCCTTAACCCTAAATTGCTCAGTTGTATAAAACGATGGATAAGGGTGTCTGCCAAATGCCATAAATGTAAATGAGAACATGCAGACCACAGGATATAGGTAGGAATTGAACTCCAGAGGTGTGGGGCAAATATGCTAACCACTAAGCCACTGTGCCCCTAATAATAAAGGAATAATATATTTAATTTCGATAGTAAGGGAGAAACAATTAACAATCATAATTAAACAGATGGATGAAGTTTCATTAGAAGCAAAGAAGAAGGAAAAGAAAGGAATTGCTTAGAAACTGCTCAATTACTGACGAGAGATCTGAGGAAAGAAAGATAAGAGGTTTTGAGGTGTATTTTGAAGGAGGAGAGAGATGAAGCTTCATTGAGGAATTGTGTAAGGAAATTCCAAGCCTGTGAAAGGCTTGGGTGCTAGAGCACTGAAAGGAAGTTTAAATTATTGAAGCAGAAGTGAACTAAGGAAAGGACATCATTCCTTTGGCATATTCATCATGAGCTTTACAGTGTTAAATGGACTGTATTTTATTGGCATGGTCTGAGTGCATTCATTAACATCTAAGGTATTCATAGCTTTTGCAGTTGCAGAAATTGGAGCAGATAACAAAAGGGTCCATTATATAAGCATTTTCCGAGAGTGACCCACAAACCCGAGCCTGTCAGCACTTCCACTGTCATCTAGCATTGCTATTTCCCCCATCAGTGTAGAGCTTTTTTCATGCACATGTAATTGCTGTGCTGCACTGCATTTATTGACTGCCTGAAATTGTTTCCATTTACGAACAGCATGCATGTATTTACAATATGTGAACAACTCTGCACCCAGTCTCACACACACACACACACTTGCACAAAAAATAGATGCAGGATAGCTTCTAGAATTATGGCCATCTTGATCATAACACATGTTCAGCAATTTCTCAAGGTCACCTGCACCACATTGACACATTCAAACCTGGAGGGATGCTTTTGTTTTCATAAAGCGTGCCACAGCACATCATTTTGGGGACTTATTACTGTGCCTTCTCAATAATGTCTCACACAGGAGCATTTTATAAACTGTATGGTTCCAATTATGTCATTTAAATAAGTGCAAATGTCCCCAGCTAATGTGGGCCTGAGATGAACCTTATCTGAAACAAGAATGACAACTTTTCACCTCAAAATTCATCTCTAATGTGTGCTCTCAAACACGTTAAATGGGAGTGCTTTCTGTCGGCCTTTTCATTCATTCTCTCTAAACCAAATGGAAAGGTTTTGAAAGCACTTGGTTTCAATTCTATTTTAACATGCCCTTGCCCTTGTCGCCTCTTAATTTCTCCTTGCTGGAATTTCAGTTGCTATCCAAAGAGCACTTATGGTACTTTAACAGCTTTGTGCACACAAACCATTCAGTAATGCATAAATCATGCACACAATCATAGTAATGTATTAATCATGCACAATCAGTCTGTGCATGATTAATCTAATGAAGGCTAATGAAGGCTTTGCACTAAATATTGTAATTAAATATTGTAATTAAAAACTAAAAGCTAATCATTAAGTTGAGTAAGTTTTGAATATTTGCATATTTAAATAGATTGTCAATCAAAAGGTAAAAAAATTATATATATTTTAGAATTTTTGCTTTATTTTAAAACACATAAATACTGAAATTTGTAAATGTGAAAAAGCACTTTGTTTCACTAAACCAATCTAGAGCTAATTAGAAAAGACTAACATCTTTATCACTCAGCTTAGTCATATCATAGATAGATAGACAGATAGATAGACAGACAGACAGACAGATAGATAGATAGATAGATAGATAGATAGATAGATAGATAGATAGATAGATAGATAGATAGATAGATAGATAGATAGATTCTGAGGGCTGTAGTAGCGGTATAGTAGCACCTATATGCAAATATAATTCCTTCCCTAAGACCGTACCAATTTGGAAACACAATCACCTTCCCCAAGTGACTTTCAGGCTGCAGTAAATCATATTGTCAGAGGGAAATTAATCTATTTGTTTCTATACCTCCTGGTATTTTCTGGTATTTTGCACCTTTTGCTAGAATTGACCTAAATTGCAAATCCACATAAAATTCAAACACTTTACATGCTATTTTATTCAGAATCCAAATCATTTTATTCGGCATATTTTAGGACCGTTCTGATGTTTGGTCATAACACATTACAGTCAACACAACTACCATCTTTTTTTTTCCTTTTTTGGGCTGCCCCCTTAGGGGTTGATCCACATATTTGATTTGGCACAGGTTTTACACTGCATTCCTTTCCTGATGCAACCCTCCCATTTTTATCCAGGCTTGGGAGCAGCACTGAGAGTGTACTGACTTGTGCAATCCTTAGTGGCTTGGTTGGTTGGTTGGTTCCCTGCCCGGGCCACAGCAGTGGGTGTGCAGGATCCTAGCCACTAGACCAACGGGGAACAACACAACAAGGTTACCATCATATTATACAAATATTACACTTTAAGTGGAAATGAAAGGCTCAGTTGTACTATAAAAGACACAATCCTCCATACACCCTGCATTCTGCACTGTTATTGTTACGGAATGTAACCCAGCTGCACATTTTCTATATTACTTTTTGCAAATTCCTGTACAAATATTCTAAGCAGAAGTAGGCCAGGTTTTCATTTCACTGTAAGTTGTACACTATATAATATAATATATACACTATATATACTGTGTATGTCAAACATTAAATCTTGAAACCCTGTGTTTTAACACATGCAAAATCAACTTAACTGAAAAACAGTGTCCTCTCTCAAGACTTCATGGATTTCATATCAGTAATTACTCACTTTCAGTAACTGATTTATGATGGTCAGAGGTGGATTCGGAGGCTATCCTGGGAGCACTGAGTATAAGGAATGCACCCTGAATGGGCCAACAATCCATTCCATTCATGGTAAGTATTTCAAAATACAGCAAATAAGAATAAAATTGTGACTATATGCTATTATACCATAGTGCTTTTGAATGCCCCTTTATGATTTCTCATGATGTGTTGATTCAGTTTCTATAAAAGCTGCTCTGACAACAGTGCCAGCAGCCAGGTAGATATTCATGCATTTCTCTATCTAATATGTTATCATTTCCTTCGGAGCAATTTACAGAGGGACATCTTTGCATGTAATTGTTGATGTGGTGCAGCATTCTGTGAGGAAATGTTCATTTTATTTTTAGTCTCTAGTCTCATGGCTTTGTAACAGTCAGAGGTAAAGCTCTAATAAAACTGAAACATTTTCCAAAATGGGAACGATTTAAGGATGGACAGCTTTGTGGTTTCTTGGTATCATGACCTGCATCTTTTTTATTATTATAGTGTAGAATGTATTATAGCTGTCATTATATACACCAATCAGGCATAACATTATGAGCAGTGACAGGTGAAGTGAATAACACTGATTATCTCCTCATCATGGCACATGTTAGTGGGTGGGATATATTAAGCAGTAAGTAAACATTTTGTCCTGGTTGATGTGTTAGAAGCAGGAAAAATGGTCAAGTGTAAGGATTTGGGCGAGTTTGACGAAGGGCCAAATTGTGATGGCTAGACGACTGGATCAGAGCATCTCCAAAACTGCAGCTCTTGTGGGGTGTTCCTGGCCTGCAGTGGTCAGTATCTATCAACAGTGGTCCAAGGAAGGAACAGAGGTGAATCGGCGACAGGGTCATGGGCATCCAAGGCTCACTGATGCACGTGGGGAGCGAAGGCTGGCCTGTGTGATCTGATCCAACAGATGAGCTACTGTTGCTCAAATTGCTGAAGAAGTTAATGCTGGTGCTAATAGAAAGGTGTCAGAATACACAGTAAATCACAATTTGTTGCATTTTGGCAGCAAAAGGGGAACCAACACGATATTAGGCAGGTGGTCATAATGGTATGCCTGATTGGTGTAAGTGCAAACAGAAAGGAACATCATTTTAGTTTTCAGTGACCCTCTGCAACATGAAATGGTATATATTGGTATATAAGAAGAGTAAAATGGTTTAATGGAGTAAAATGTATTACTTGAAAATAATCAACTTTAGGCTTGTAATAGCAGCAAATCTTCATACTGTTAATTCATTTCCTATAATAAAGCACAATCCATGTTTTATTCCTTACCTAGTCACTGTAAATGCACAAAAAAAAATGTTTTCCACTACATCAGGTCTGTTACAGGTCAAGAGTGTAAGCAGTTAGGATTCACAGCAGTGAATAAACTGCAGAATGATTGACAGCCTGAAGTAAATCATGTGTTGATTTTTCGCCCGATCTTTAGCTTACCTAGTAATGTACTTTGCTGGGAGCCTTCCATCGCAAGCATGAAGAAATGTAGCACACTTTGTGGAATTGCAGTTTTCTAAACATAATTGCAGTTTGGATAGTGAGTGAGAGAGAGAGAGAGAGAGAGAGAGAGAGAGAGAGAGTCTGAGTCTCGCATTGCTGTGCTGCAGGGAAGGTGAACTGCTCATTAAACAGACAGTGAAGGATGGACTTGTACACCAGGATTGGATGAGGCACTGAGGCAGAGAGAATTCATGCTGATAGATCTATTTAAACACACCAAAGTGAGAGTGGAGCAGGCCGGAGTACTGGTCCCAAGAGCCTGAAGAAAACACTGACGTTAGCTTATACTGAAGAGTTGGAAAAGACAGGGTAGTGAGTGAAATTAACAAAAAACGTATGTAACAAAATATGGGATATGTTTGATAGCTTCTGATTTCACTTGCACAAGTTTCCTTCATGTATTAAGATAATTCCTATTCCTACTTATGCATTTGGCCACCATTCGTATGTTTTAGATATGGCTGAATACACGAGCTCATTAAGGATAGCTAAAATTGCTATTCTGTCTCAGGCACAATATACAAGAGTTTTAACAGACTAGAAAGATTTTGTTGGATTACATTAGGAGAAACTATGAACACTGCCCCCACACAAACCTTATAAGATACACTTTCTATTTTTAATATAAGTTGGCTTATGTAATATGTTAAAAAAATTCCATTAATAAGACAATGCTAAAAATCTGCATTCTCATCTTGAGATCATGAGTGTTCATACAAGTTCATAAAGAGATATTACGGAGATTATGGCCAAAATTAAATGGCACCTGTAAATTCATAACCTGCTGACCATAGATTAAGTGCAGGTCGGCTTAAGTAATTAACATTCAATGTAGAATCCTTAACACATGGTGAAAGTTCCTCTGCGTCAAACATGTCAGTGTGCAGTGGTTAGTATCTATCAAAAGTGGTCCAAGGAAGGAACATTGGTGAACCAGTGACAGGCGGCCAAGGCTCACTGATGCACATGGGGAGTGAAGGCTGGCCCATGTGGTCTGATCAGGGCAGGTGGTCATAACATTATGGCTGATTGGTGTATGTTCAATATTTTATTGCACGTGAAATCCAGAACCTTGTGTGAAATGTTTGAACATGTTTAGATGTCTGTCCTGGTGAATGGCTCCCCCTTGTGTTGCATCAATTTGTCACCACATCAGAAGCTTTGTGTGTGTGTGATTTTAACCATTTGGCAAGATCGTCTAAAGCAGCAGAAATAATCCGAGCAGAATTTGATCCAAGAACATCACTGTGTGGTTTGTGTTTAGAGGCCCAGCCCTGGCTCTCAGACTATCATCAGGTTTTAAACACACAACCATCCAATCACTACTAAACTGCCATACTGTCCCAAATACTGCTGCTTCAGTGGACTAGTCTGGCCATTCTCCTCTGACCGCTTCTGTGTTTCTGGTCCTCAGCAGTTTCTGAAATATTCAAACACACAGCCATGCCACACAGTCACTGACCTGCCACATGATTCAATAACTGCATGAATGAGAAGGGGTGTTCCTGTTAAAGTGGCCAGTCTCTCTCTCTCTCTCTCACTCTGTGTATGTGTGCGTGTGTGTACGCAGCGTTACGTTTTCCCAGCTTGTTTCTATAGCTATTCTAACAAGCTGAACAACTCGCTAAGAGCTGCTAGCTAGTGCACACTCCTCGAACACAACCCTGCTAAATGGAACACATCCGGTGTCGGCGGTCTCCAAGGAAACAGTTTGTGCTTCTCTGTAGTGCTCCACCCGAGCTCCTTCACCGGCTGTTCCTGATGTAACATCCTGCTGTTTTACATTTAAACTTTAATGCTTAACTCTAAAACTTTAATGTTTCTTTCTCCGCACATCATGGCAGAAAGTCTCCGTTGTTTCGGTGAATGTCCAGCAGAGAGCCGGAGCTGAGGAAAGACTCAAAGCTGTGCAGTAAGTTAGCCAGTTATAAACTTTACCCGGTTGCCAGGTGATGCATTTACTAACGTTAGCAACGATATCCCTCTTCGTCCTTAAACTGTCCACAATGTTAACAAGGCACGTGCATTTAAAAAGCTAATTTCTTTCGATAGTAGGAATAGCTTGCTTACACAGGCTGCTGATAAATCTAACGTTGTTAGCCTGTAGCTTAGCACTGGTAATGCTGCCGCTTTACCGTTAGGCTGTAGGATATACAATGAAATGTCAGCATTAGCTGTAAAGTTAACGAGTCCCCGTTATTGTGTTGTTTTAAAAACTAATATTAAAACGGTATTCAGTGAAAACATCTGCGGACGGACTGTGAGCACGGCTTGTGTTTACTGCATGGAGGAAATACACTTACAGTAAACTCCAGAATTATTGGCACCCTTCATGATAGTGAACGTAAAATAAAGATGTGTGATGTGGGCTTAAACTTGTTGACACACACACACACACACACACACACACATATATTTTTATCATAAAACGAGCCCGTGTTTCCAGTTATTCATTTCAAAAATATTGGCACCCTCTTGAATTGCTATTCTAATAAGGCTAGAGAGAGCTGGTTTGAGGGATGATTTGGAGCTTTGTTAGATTTGTGTATATTTATCTTAAATCTTATCAGAATGAACCGGATTTTAAGCTTAAATATAAATATGTGGTATTTAGCAGAATTCATGATGTCCATCTTCACAAGAGATACCGGACCAGAAAATAAAAGTGAATATGTGGTCATTTTCCTGTAGCAGAACTTGTTGTTTGTTTGTTTGTTTGTTTATTTGTTTTACCAAACATTCTGATTTTTGTTTTATCAAACACCAGACTACAGCACATTAAAACTTCCCTTCAGTTCAACTGAGTGTATTAGTCATTTAACTAACAATTTATGTTCTATTGATGTTTACAGGCTAGGTTTATTGTTTTCATAGCAATACACTTATATATATATATATATATATATATATATATATATATATATATATATATATATATATATATATAATTCATTTTACAATACCAAATATACACCATATATACATCAGCCATAACATTATGAGCACTGAGAGGTGCAGTGAATAACACTGATTATCTCCTCATCATGTCACCTGTTACTGGGTGGGATATATTAGAAAAAATGGTGACTGATTAATTATTTTTATTTATTTATTTATTTATTTATTTATTTATCTATCTATCTATCTATCTATCTATCTATCTATCTATCTATCTATCTATCTATCTTTAAGATATCTTCACACACTGCTCGGTAGGCCTCAGGTCTACATGCAGATTTGAAACCCAATTGGTGTAGAAAATGCTACCAAAACTGTGTTGCAACCTAAATCATCATGAATAAATATAAATAGATTTTAAAGTGCAGTGATTTATACTGAACTAAAGGAGTGACATTTGGTTGTCTAGAAATGAGAGTCAGTGGTTTGGAGCGATGCAGCAGTGCTTAGAAACTGTCGAGTGTTTACATACACTCCAGGGAAACAGTAATGCACTGTTCAGCTTCACTGCTAGCTACTGAAAAACAGGATTTTACAAATGTGTTTTGGGATAAATAAGGGTTGTACTAATGTGGACTGTATCAGAATGAAATATTCAAATTCTCTTTTGGCATTTATGTAGATTTATGCTGTTGCTTTCATATTCATATTAAAATACACACATGAACAAAATTGTTATACCCTTCCATTAAAGAAAGAAAAACCTGCAATGGTCACTGAAATAACTTGAGACATAAAAAAATAATAATAAATAAAAACGAAACTGGCCTAGACAGAAATGATGATCTTGAATTTGTGCAGAGTACAATGAAATCTCAAGACTATCAAGACATTCTGGAGCGAAATGTGCTGCCCAGTGTCAGAAAGCTTGGTCTTAGTCGCAGGTCCTGGGTCCTCCAACAGTATAATGACTCCAAACACCCAAGAATGGCTAAGAACAAAACATTGGACTATTCTGAAGTGGCCTTCTTTGAGCTCTGATCTAAATCCTATTGAACATCTGTGGAAAGAGCTGAAACATGCAGTCTGGAGAAAACACCCTTCAAACCTTGAAACAGCTGGAGCAGCAGTTTGCTCATGAGGAGTGGGCCAAAATACCTGTCGACTGGTGCAGAAGTCTCATGAAGAAATTACAGATTGCGGTGATTGCCTTAAAAGGTTGTTCAACAAAATATTAAGTTAAGGATGCCATCATTTTTGTCCAGGCCAGTTTCATTAGTGTGTTTTTTTAAATGCTTCTGTTGAGCCACAAATCAAAAGCAATGTCTGATTTTCATTAGTTAATTTTCAGTAAATTTTTATTTGTTATTTCTTTTGTCAGCTATTTCAGTGACCATCAGTTATTTTATTTAAGTTATTTCAGTGACCTTCATGGGTTTTTCTTTTAATTTTGTCCATGTGTGTAAGTCTTTTGGCAGGGGATATATTTAGAAATTTTCTTTTCTATTTTTAAGGGCCTTTCTGATAACTGTGGCCAGTTATCTAATAAACTAGATCAAACCAGGATGCTGTATAAAAACCAGAGTCGGTGTATAGTCTTGTATACATGCTCTCCAGAACAGTCTGACTAAAAATAGCTCTCCTCTTTTACATGCCTGTATTTTCAACTACATTTGAGTTACCCTACTTTTTTTGGCTGGTTTTAGCTCTGAGGTTCTACAGCAGACATTTACATCACTGCTTGTCCATATGTCTCAATTGGGTTACAATAAGGTTGAATAAGTTAAACCATGACAGACCAACAACCAGATTAGTTTATGTTGTTAACAAGATTGTCTGCAGTTTATTCTGCCTAACAGATGTAGTTGGATAAAGTATTGTTGTTAAGGTGATTGTCTTAGAGATCAAACAATTTACAGTTAGCAGGAACTGTTTTAGTTATTACTATTCATCATCCCTCTCTTTCTTTTCCTGTTTCTGATTTTCAGAATTAGATTTTGCTTATTGAAGAGACTGTTATTGCACTGTTATTGCACTTTAGTGGTCAAACTAATGTGGTACATTATATTGTATATAAGCTCAACATACTAGAGCATCTCAGTTCCTCCAAAAACTTCACAGCAATAGTTTACAATTTAATTGTGTATTATACATGTTATTTATGCTTTTTCTCTACTGTCATCTGGATATGTTCTGTGTCTGATCACTTTTTCCTTTATTTTTGTCTCTCTCTGTCTCTTCTTTAGAAGTGCTCAATCGCAGTCATCCCTTCCTTTTATCCTTAAACCTCATATCATGCCAGGACAGATCTCCCCAACCTCTCCATCCTGGAGTGCCTCAATCCCCACTCAGCCATTCCACTTTCGTCTCCGTATCGAGCCGATTGACTGGCGGCGTATGGCAGCGCTGGACGTGGACCGTGTGGAGAGAGAAACAGACATAAACGTGCTGCAGGAGTTCATCAGTGCTGTGACTTTCTGCGCTGTGGAGGGTGAGCGGTGTCCTCAGTGCCGCTGTCCAACGGACATAACACTGCTAAAAGTTCTGCGCATGTCCCAGCTCAGCACAGAGTACCTGCTGCACTGCCAGGACTATCTGAGCTCACAGGTGACAGCGCTGGAGGAACGGCTGCAGGGAGCACTGGCTCAGACACTGCGCGAGGAAGATGAGCGAGCAAGACTCGAAAAAGAGTTGCAGGAAATCAAGCTGGAGAGCCGGCGTAGGAAGAAACTCATCGCTACTCAACAGCTCCTCCTGCAGTCCAGTGCCAATAATTACCACAAGGTCAGTTTCTTGAAGTGAAATCAGGTAGGCAGGCTAAATTTAAAGCCTGAAACTAAATTCACAGCTGAGGAAATATAACAAATGATAAATGAAAGGATTGTTACTTCTGATTTTGGTTTCATTGTGCTGTCTCTGTTTGGTCTTATTTTTAACTGTTAAAATAAAACAAAAAATAATGTGTCAAAATATTTATAGGTGACAATTTTATTGAAATGTACCATTTAACTAATATTGTTTCAGTATACGCCAGAAGAAAATGTCTGCTTTACGTAATGCAATCTGTCTCTTGTTTCAGTGCCAGTTCTGTGAAAAGTGTTTCGTCAATTACTCTTACTTACAGTCTCATGTTCAGCGCAGACACCCTGAGATCACTGATGCAGGTATAAATACCCTTTCAATGTGTTCACTGAGCTGTGTAAAATGGGTGAGTCAAAGAAATTTGTTGGTATAAACATATAAACATATGCCATTTCATTATGCAGTTCTGCTTTAGCTAAATTAAATAGCTTTTATATTTTAGTTTATATGGGGGGTGTGGTAGCTTAGTGGTTAAGGTGTTGGAATACTGATGTATTTGTTGTGTATACATTACTGCACAGTGAAATTCTTTCTTCACATATCCCATCCTTGGTTGGTTGTGGTCAGAGTGCAGGGTCAGCCAATGCAGCACCCCTGGAGCAGGGGGGGTTTGGGGGCCTTGTTTAAGGGCTCAATGGTGGCAGCTTGGCGGTGCTGGGGCTTGAACCCCAATCAACAGCCCAGAGCCTTATCCACTTGAACTACCAATGCCCTTGAGCAGATAATAATGCCACCACTTAATATAAAACACAATCTTAACATAAATGTTCTTTAGATTTAGCAATGATCCCCAGAATGTAATTGGGTTCTGAAGTTTGCACCTGAATGTGATGATTCAGACATGAATAGCTGGAGCTGCAGTTTTCCCTTTAACTCCAGTTAATGACTCATTAACTCCAGTGCTAAAACTACAGAAACACCAAACAGCAGTTTAGTAGATACATTTGTAGGTTGGCTTTGTACAGAGCCACAACAACAGTGTTGTAGTTATATTCCCAATTTAAGAAATATATATATACATATATCAGTTCTCAAATGGTGCAACATGCTGGCAACTGTGTGTGTTGGTCAGAGCGACAGAAGAAGATGCAGGTGGAACAGATGAAAGATGGACTGGAGGAGCTAAAAGAGAAACTGAGACTGACTCAGAGTCGCCTCGAAGCAGAGAGAGAGGCAGATGCATATCGGAGACACCAGGTGGGTATGAGCCAGCCCTAGAGAAGTGTACAATTCAAGAACCTTTTAACATGCAGTTGCATTCATACCAGATATATGGAACATACGTGTATATATATATATATATATATATATATATATATATATATATATATATATATATATATACGTACACTCCTGTATATCTTTTCTACAGGAGCTGGAGGAGCAGCGGAGAAGAGAGGCATCAGACCGGGAGATGATGGAGAGATGCAAAGAGGTGGAGAAAAGGACATTTCAAGATGAAATCGATGGCCTGAGACAGCTTCTTCACCAGGAGTTTGAGCAAGTAAAAAACAAGAGCGTCTCCATAGAGGCTGTGAGTGTGTACCATGCTGGAGCATTTACACAGTGCAGGCCATAGATGGAGACAAATATCCTAAGATCTAGAATATGACAGAACTATTAATGGTCAGTTCTTTACCCCTAAAACATACACTAACACCAACACTAGTCTAGTCAGTAAATAAGCTGGTGTCTTTGCAACATGACAGCGAACTGGCTACATTTACAATATAATGCTAAACAATACACAGTGTTATCTTACAGTTTCAATTAATATAATGTATAACTGTGTAATCAAGTCATTGTTTTTTGATTTACACTGAAATTGAAAGGTTTTAGGAATACCTGGGCTATATCCCAAGTCACATACTACCACATCTACTATTAAATAATATACACATATACTTTTGTCCATTTGTTGTAATTAATGGACACCAGTATTGATTACACATTGAAATGATTAGACTTCTGACCATTTTGTTATGGGTTGTAGGTTTCAAGTAAAGAATGCCACTAGTTGTTAAATCAACTAGTCAAAAATTGTGACATTTTAGTATAAGGATTTAGACATCTTTAGAGAGACTAACTGTTTTGACCTCTGTGTTGCTCCTTACCCAGTATAATTGTAGGCACATTGTACAATACATTGTTTTGCCAAACTGTTTTCTTAAAGGGGAGATGTGAAAAACTAAATATATTATATATAAGAATTCTGAAAGTTTTAATATAAGTAGTAATAACAGATGAGGACTTAAAACATGTTTTTAAAGCTTATTAATGAATTATTAAGATAGTTACCTTCATTTGGATTTTTTTTATATGATCAGTGAAAATGAAGGCCAAGAAATCTGTTTACATGTCTGGCATTCGGCAGACACCCTTATACAGAGTGACTTATCTCACTTTATAAAACTGAGCCATTGAGAGTTAAGGGCTTTGTTCAGGGGCCCAGTAGTGGCAGCTTGGTGGAACTGGGATTTGACCTCACATCTTTCCGAGCATTAATCCAACTCCTTAACTGCTATCACATCCCCCCAAGAATATTTCTTTTTCTATAGCCGTAGTCATTTTCACATATTTGTTTCATGAATTATTACTCTATAATCATTCTGTATTGTGTATGTTGTTTTGTGTGCACAGAAACTACATGAATTGGAGAGCAGAGAGCGAAACCTGTCTAATCTAAGAGGTCAGGATGAAATTGAGAAAGAACAAAGGAGGATCAGAGAGAGAGAGCTGAATGAGCAGATGGTTCAGACGGTTTGTTTTCATACTGTTTGCTGTGCTCTCTTCTTCTGTTTAAAAATAAAGTGATGCAAATTTTAGGGAAAATTATAAAAAGGGAACTTATCCCAAATGTAGAAATTTGGGTCTTACTTATGAGTAATTAGCTGAGGGAATGTGAGTGCAGTATCACCCAAATGAGGATGGGTTCCCTTCTGAGCCTGGTTCCTCTCAAGGTTTCTTCAGGCTTGCTCATTAGGGATAAAATAGTTAACTTTAAACTTTATCATTTTTTTATGTTTCTATACTTCTGTAAAGCTGCTTTTTTCCATTGTTGAAAGCACAGTACAAATCAATTTAATTGAAAAATTGAAAGGTTAAGTAAGAGATTGGCAGTAATTAGACCACTGTTCTGAACCATGTAAGTAAAGAGCTTTCAGTTTACCAGTCAGTTGATGACATCCCTACCTTCAGTGGAGAGACAAGGCTTGACCCAGGAGCCACTGGTGGGGTGTTATCACCCACCTGGCTTAGGAGTGCTTAGGACTTTTCCAGAAGCTTCTGAAGAAAAATACTGGGATTTTCTTATTACTTGAGCTGCAACCTTGAATTTGATCAGACTAGATGATCATGTCTAGTATGTTCTGTGTCTTTTAGAAGAATAAATGGAAAAAGAAAGTGCAAGAGCTGCAGAACAGACACCAGCAGGAGAAAGAGAAGGTGAGAGTACATGATTGTACATGATTTGTGAAGCTACCAGCAAAACTAGTCTCAATCTCAAAGAATCTGAGGGTCTATTGCAATGAGACTGTCTTGAATGCACTTTGTATATGTGTGTAATGTAGTTGGAAAGTGAAAATAACAGGCTGCAGATGGCCTTGTCTGTGGAGGAAAGCACAAGTTCTAGTGTGCACTCGCTGAAGCAGCAGGTTCTGTCTCTCTCTAATCAGCTCAAAGAGAGAGACACACTCCTCCACTCACAGAAAAAGAAGGTGAGGAAGTCAGTGTCCTGTCTGACAATATTATTCTATCTTTCCATCATTTTACATGTGAACTGTTTGTA
This sequence comes from Hemibagrus wyckioides, assembly GCF_019097595.1. NCBI lineage: Eukaryota > Metazoa > Chordata > Actinopteri > Siluriformes > Bagridae > Hemibagrus > Hemibagrus wyckioides. Next base: position 12,069,783 of record NC_080720.1, read on the forward strand.
TTTTTCATTTCAGATAAAGAGGTTGATGTCCAGATCACTGTCAGGTAACACACCACCAACATACTGGATGACTGAGTTTGACAAGAAGTTACATTTATAGATATGTGAAAAAAAATCTATCTATCTATCTATCTATCTATCTATCTATCTATCTATCTATCTATATTATATATTATTTATTTATTTATTTATTTATTTATTTATTTATTTATTTATTTGTGGTGGGACAGGACAGCAAGATAAATTGTAACCATGAATCTGAGCAATCCGAGTAAAACATAATGCTGCAACTATGACACTATGGCACTATTCACCTTCCTGTTTTGTAGGGTCACTTCCAAAAATGGCTGTGCAGGACTCTCCAGAAGAAGAAGGAGATGATGAAAAGGAAGAGAGTATGAGTTTACAAATTAATAACTACATAAAGTGATTAACACTTTATATATTTAAAAAGTGTCACTGGTGGGCATTAAAGATTTGTTTGCATTCATTTCATTACAGTTGTTGAAGTATTGACAACCCAAGTAGAACCAGCGAGAGGAATTCCAGTGCAGAGGAAGAATTTCAGACCCATCATTAAGAAAAGACTGCAGAAGAGACTGGAGATGATGGGACTAAGAAAGGTAGATGTACTGAATTTAATGAATGATTAAAAGTATAAGTATTATAATTTAATAATGAACAGATGGAGTAAGTTGTAAACTTTCAGATACTCCCACCAGTACAGTGTAGTTGCTACCGTTCACTCAAAATTGTCCATTCATTTACGTCCAAGTGTTTAATCGTGGTCAGAATCATGGAGCATCTGGAGTAGGTCACAGCACTTTAGGCATGAGGCAAGAAGACAACCTCACTGGGCTGCCAGTCTATTGAAGGGAGCCCACACATGTTCACCTACCCATTCACACACTCATTTACACCTAAGGGCAAGGGTTTTGTGAATGGTATGGTCCATTATGCATTATGTGTCTCCCTTTAGTTCATTAAAAAAACACAATAATGGTGTACTCAGATCTCTCAACCTTTCTGTATGTGAATGCCCATCAGTTATATATTGTTTACTATTTTGTTAAATACCTGATAGGATTACTAGACAAAAGTAAATCCTAGCAGTACATCAGTAATTCAATACACTGTAAAATATTTTGTTTAGCACATACAGTATCTACATAAGTACCTGTGTAACCACTTACTGAATGTGTTTACAGCTCAGTCATCATGTTGTTATATTCAATGTATTGCTGTTACAGTCATTGTTGTGTTGTTCAGGGCACTAAAGGAATCTCTACTCAGACCCTGAAAAGTCTAATCTATGAGCGAGGACAGACATTTAGGAGCCAGTCACAGTTGCATGATTTGAGGTACAGCCTTGAGAACCAGCTAAAGGAAAGAGTGAGAGACCTGCAGAGGAGCCAAGGAAAATCTACACCTAGCACACACATGCTACGTAAGAACACACACACCACACAAGCACACAGGCCACTTATATTATATGCAAGCACACAAGTATTTTAGAAGTCACTTAAGCACATACACCACTCACAAACAAGTCAGTCATTACAAAATATATACAGGTTATGTCTGTCATGTGCTTACTTTTTCTATTAATTACAGCTGTGTTATAGTTATGAATCCAATAACCATAAAGCACACGATAAGGACAAAGTAGTTTCATTATTAAAATTTAGTTATATTGAATAGTTCTGCTTTTTATCTGATGGGTTCTGCTCCTGGATTTTTTAGCGAGAAAGAAACTTCGTAGTCCGGTCATGGAACAGAGCTCTAAACGTAGACAGCTCAGCTCCAAAAACTCCCCACAGAAACGTGAGATTCATCAGCCTCCTACAGCTGCACCACGCTCCAAAGCACCTGCACTCACACCGATTCGACCAGCACAGCAAAAGAAGAGCAGGTGCTTACACACACACACACACATACAGTGTGTCATCAGCACATACCTAAATAATATAAATCTATGACATGAAAAATTAAAACAACTTCAGGAAACTCCTTTGTAAGTCTGTAACTTTTAACTCCAATAAGATCATAGAGATATCAAGATGTAGATATATAGAAGATATAGAATATGTTTATTTCCAATGCATAAGTACAACAAAACTAAACAAGTATAATTAAACCTACCCCGAACATTGTATAGGACATTTGTATCTGTTGTGTTGACATCTTCTGGACTGCTATGAAGATGTAGCAGGGCTCATCAGGGTAGCTAAAGTTTTGTGCATACAACAGACCGAACAGCAAAGTGACAGCAAATTACCAACATTTTCAACTCATGCATTGCCAGTCCTGATATCCATGAGGTGTTTACTTGCAGCATAGTCTCATAACAGATATCTCAACTCTGGTGTGCTGAATGATTATATCAGGGTTACATGCATGCTCTGTGTGATTTACATAAAGGTAGACTTCAGCAATCTTCAAAGCAATGCATTAGAGGACGAAAAATCAAGTGTATGTGGATTAAAAGAGAAGTTAAAAATGCTTAAGAATTATGGAAAGATGGTAATCTTGACCAGGATAAAATATATGGTTTAATATAATAAGATGAATGAATGAACGAACAAAAAAGGGAAATATTTGAACACATTTAAATTCCATATATTTCATAGAAAGCTTATCTGGGCCTTCACTCATAGAAGGACACTTCTAAACACGAAACAAATAAAGTAAATAATTCAGATTCCTACATTGTAACTTTTAATGCAGTGACTTATTTACATTTATGATTTCACATTCTTACATTTCTCATAAATGTTGATGCTGCCATCTAGTGTTAATATTATGAATGGCAGGGATTTTTCTCTCCATTTTGCATTTATGTTTGCATTTCTTATCTATTTAACGTTTTGTTGCAGCTAACGATTTAGCAGCTGTCAGGTCCATCTAAAACAGTCTGCTTTATATATTATCAAAAACTCAATATAGTATCAAATCTGTGGAAAATGCAAATGAGATTTTTTGTGCACTGTTTCATCTCACATACTGTACATCATACATGTCAGGCCTAGGTCAGTATTCCCTTGTCTTATCAGCAAGTGTTGATGTTTGTTTAATGTACACTTTCCCTCTCTCAGTACTCCACCCTTCAGCTCAGAAGAGGAGGATGACGACGAGTCAGGCGAGGACAGCGCCTACATCACAAATTCCCGGGACAAACCGTCCACCTCTGTTCACCTCACACCAACGAAGGAACGACAGAGAGCAGAACATGAGTTCAGCTGGTCAGACAGCGATGATTCAGATGAATCGGGCACACAAAAACCACAACAGGCTTTTAGTACACATGGTGAGAGAACGAGAGTTATTCCAACTAAGTGTTTTAAGAATTCTATCAGACACTCTTATTCATAGTGTCCTAAGGTTTGTTTTGAAAGTGAAATCTTATCACGTGTTCAGTTTAAAAGGTGAGAGGTCACTGGTTTGCCTCCAGTTCCCCACTTGTGGGAGTGTCAAGCTGACCTACCTTCTCTGTGCTCTTTGGTTTCAGGTTCAGTTGTTCAAACGCTGACAAGAAGTTTAGAAAAGCAGCTCAGCAGCAGCATCACAAATCCTGTAGGAGGAATACGAGTCCTGCCTCCAGCCTCTCAGCCTTCACCTCGACCCTCCATCATCAAACAACAGGCGGTACAGAAAAACAGACCAACACCATTAAAGAAAATTAATCCTCATGTCCTTATAGCATTTAACTATGTTGTTGTAATGCTGTTTTAGACATCATATAAAATGCACAGTTTGTCTAATCATTCATGAAAAAGGCCACACAAATGCCTTTTCTTGCATGCATATGCTTGTGTGGTGTGTGTGTGTGTGTGCTGTGAATAGGACGCTAAAGAGTGAATACCTTGTCATTTCTTTTTTTTTCACTTCTTTGTAACTTGTTTGTAATATAGTTTCAAGTATTTCGGAAAAATACTTGTTGATCTTTGTTTCACTTAGATTATAAATTTATTGTTTTGTACTGGTTCACAAACGGTACACATCATTTTTACTAGTACATTTTATTGCTATTAAGGAAGCTTTTGCGCAACAAAGCATGCCAGAAAGCTAATGAGATTTGTGAATTACGAGTGTGATTGTGTGTCACTACAGTGTGCATTTCTCTCTGCAGGTGTCTGAGGAAGAGAGTGATGTGGACTTGTCCTCCATCGAGGAGCTGACCGCTCCACCCACGGCCGGGCGCAGAAGCTCAGATGTGGGTGTCACCTCAGGCACCAGCGTATGGAGCTCAGCTGCCAGCAGAGGAGGAGCATGGTGAAGGGCTTTAACATTCTTAAATTTACTCTCAATTTAATCTTCATTTAATAAGTTTTAAGTCTAAAATCTATCACCTGACTTATTTAGTTAGCACTTGCATATGTTATACTGTTTAGCCTTAATATGGAAATGTGGCTTAAAATGAAATTATATTTAAGTTAAACTATATTTAAAGGAGATTTTACATTTCTTTGTTTTCTATTGCAAATAAATAAATAAAAAGAAAAAATATTCTCTGATTTAATCACACACATACATGCCAATGTTTTTATCTTTTAGGGTTTCTGATTCATCTGATATGCTATAAAATGGTGAACTTTTGACTTATGTTACCAAATAATTAAAATAATTATTATAATACAGAAAAAAATAAAGAAAACATGAACAAAAAATTAAAAATTACAAATGATAATTAATGATGGGGGAAATGACATCCTTAAATAGCTAATGCAAAGCAGACTTCATCTGGAAAATTACAAGTTTTTTAAAAGTTTTTTAATTAAGCATTATTACATGAATAAGATTAGTAGTGAATATCAGCATGCCTCCCTGTCTGTCTGTCTATCTATCTATCTATCTATCTATCTATCTATCTATCTATCTATCTATCTGTCTGTCTGTCTGTCTGTCTGTCTGTCTGTCTGTCTATCTATCTGTCTGTCTGTCTGTCTGTCTGTCTGTCTATCTATCTATCTATCTATCTATCTATCTATCTATCTATCTATCTATCTATCTCTCTCTCTCTCTCTCTGCAAAATTTGTTCTGTGCTTTTAGTAGTGTTAATAGTACTTTTGCTGCATTTTGGAGTTTGTCATTATATGTTTAATATAACTCCACCACAATAATGAAACATGTTGTTTCTCAGGCAAAAGACACTTTCATCACTAAGGGATTTCAATGTTTTCAGTCAGGAATTAAACCTGATCGATAACTCTCACCTTGATCTATGAAGTTACCTAGACTGCATGCACTTTTGGCTGTTATTTGGTGCCAAAAATGATTTCAGTCTTTTCATTTAGATTATACAGACATTTTATAGACGTAAGTATAGACATGTTTATATTCATGCGTGTGGTGTACTTTTTGTGAAGAATTCTGCAGCTGAGACATAAAATGTATTTATTATTAAAGATATGTGAACTGCAATATGTCTTTAAATGTCAACTTAGTAATAAATGGGTGTAGCACATTTTTCTACATCTTTTATGTAAGCAGTAAATAGCTGCTGAAAATAAAGTGTGAAACAAGTGAATGTTGTATACAGGATGGTATAGCTTTATTTTACCAAAAGAAAATGTTGCTACCTAATTCAAACATAGTAAATAAGATTGCAGATATCAAATGCTTAAATGGAAAATAAGGAAAGAGCTAGCCCACACATTGTTTGTCCCAAATGACCTTACAGAATGATGCAAATATTATAATCCTAGTCTGGATGCCAAAGCACAGGAGTATCTCAACCATGATATGAACCAAAACCTACAGAGGACACAACTGCCTCAAAGCTGGAAAATGAAAAGCATTAGACATATGGATCCATGTGGGCCAATAAACTCAGAACAGCAATACAATATTGTAAAAATAGTAATATACCATACATATTATGAAGCTGTAATATTTGCACAGTTTAAATAACGCACTTTTGTAAAGTGAGTACAAAACTTGCAGTTCATAAGCACAAAAGAAAACATAAAACAGTGAAGTCGTAAAACTAACATGAAGATGCAGAGCACTTTTCTGGAACTCTAAGTGCATAGACTTTGCACTTAAAGAATTTAACTAGCATAACATAAACAAAAAAGAAACCTACAAAAAATAGGTTTGAAAAAATAACTAGTTACCCAGAAACAAAACACAACCAGAATAAAGAACAGAAAAAAATACCAAATATATCACTGTTACACTCTTTGTTTAGATCCGGATATAAGCCTAAAAGTCCCGAATGTTTCTCTCTATTGGAGATTTTACTTCATCACAAGCTCTATTAAATCTTTATACTCTGTTATAGAATTATTATGAGTTAATTATACAGTAGTTACTATTACATGCCTGTCACTGTGTTGTGTCTGTTTCGCTTTAAACTGGTCGTATTATTATCTCCTGGTCATTTATCCCACATGCCCATTAGCAAGTTTCAAACATAGTCAAATCTTTGGTTGGATTGTCTGCCCTCCATGCTGTGAGCCTTATAGGAGCTGTTGTAGTTCTTGGGATAGCCTTCGGACCTGTAGATGCCACTCTGGGTTGCAGGTTTGTATGCTGTTCCTTCATAGCTAAAAATAAAGATTGTTGTTTTGAGCATGAGGATAACGAATCATTTCCTCACTGTTGTGTAATGTTAAAGAGGTGCCGCAGTACGTGTGAAGAGATTACTCTTACTGGAGATTAAACTCACCGTTTCTCAGGCATCAGTCCACGACAGGCCAAACACAGCATGACTCCACCAACAAACAGAATACCTCCACCGACCCAACCGACGAACAGAGCCGAGCCGAAAGTGTATCTGACAGACACATCAGCAATAATGCCGTTATAATGAAGATATTAATACTAGGATTGAATAAGATGCTCATTGCACGGTATTACCCAGTGTGTGTCATTCTCATACCTCGGAGTAAGAGGTGATCCGACAAGTCCAGAGCCGACTAGACCCAAGCCATTAGGTGAGGTAAAAGTAGTGAGTGCAAAGTTGGTCACGATCAAATTCGCAAAGATGGAAACCCCAGCAATGCCACAGATCCCTGGAGAGTAGAAAATGTAGCACGCATTAACAATTTATGAATTCATAATAGCTGGAAGAATGAAATATTGATGAGGGGAAATAAACATTTCTCACCTGCGATAACAAACATGACCCCTGAAGTCAGAGTCATGGTCGCTTTCACACGGTCCTCCATGTTGCCCATTCTGAGGCACTTAAGGGCAAAAATGGCAATGAGGACTCCGATAACTCCAAGAACGATTCCCACAATCATAAGTGCTCTCACTCCTTGGAATAGGCCTGAAGATCAATCAGGGGAAAAAGACGAAAAACACAGTTAATATTTCAATACTACATGTAATTATAGTCCATATATCATATATCAGAAGCCATTGTTCTGTTTCCTGCAACAAGAATTTTGTACATGCTAGATGCAAAAAGACTTTGACCTAATGACTAGGCTGTTTAAAGCTAATACTTAAGTATTATAATATACCCCAAGGACATTTCTGACATTTTGTAGTGTCTATTTTGTAGTGAACACTTTGAGTGCCAAAGATTAAAGCCATTTCGAAAATAGTTCCAGCTTTTGAGATATTTATTTAAGCCTTAGAATTCTCTATATGAAACAATCTTATCAAGGGTCACACCCTGAAAGAAAACAAGAAGCACATACTGTTCAACACAAAATGGTGCCTTTAATTTCTACTATCTACTATCTACTATTTAATTTCTTATTTCTTTCTTCTCTTTTGATATTTATTCACCCGTGTTTTTTATTTTTATTGTTTTTAAAAACTCACCAGGCAACCCCAAAATAGTAAAATATGGGCGACATTGTGTGGTACCGTACTCTGTCCCTATACATGAGTTCCACAGTCCATAATATGCATAAATACTGGTTACTACAGTAAAAGCACGGTCTTCAATAGTCCACATGTCCATAGCTGTTGCAGAGCTGATCAGAAATGTCCCTAATATCGACAACATGAACCCCGCTAGCTGTAACATTAACGCAGCCATTTGTCAGTTAGCACTGATGCTCATCCGTCCAATCTCTGCTGACCCCTGAGCTCTTGGCTGAAACTGGAACAGCAGCTTCTTATCAGTGTTTATCTAATGATCATATCACATGTTTGCGCAAAATTTTCATGTGTGCCTTTCCCAGATTCAGGTACAGGGTGACGATTTTGGGTAGCTATTTCCGCAACTGAGCCATTAAGGGCGTGTCTATGTTTCTTAACACTTAATTTTTTTATCGTTTAATTGTGTCCGCATGAGGCATCATGCCAGGATCAGTTTTCTTCGTTTGGAAATGTAGAATTCAAAATGTAATTCTTTTTAACGCAAAGGCACTGATTTTGAAATATGTATTTTTATTTTAGATTTCTGTGTCATTTTGTGAAATGTGATTCTTAAAATGTTAAATGACTATTTGATATTTTGATGGTTATTTCTTAGAATATCCTTGGGGATAACTGCTTACTCTCTTTAGATGACATTATTTGTTCAAAATTGAAAAAAAAAAAAAGAAAAGATCTTTTTTTTTTACTTCATTTCACAAATTGTAATGATGCGCAGTGACCTGGTGTACATTTTCGTCTATTTTGTTTTCTCTTTCTTTTAGACTTTCTTTTGATATATACAATACATTAAAGAATGTGCATTTTTAGATTATGAAACTTCTAACTAAACTACATTAAAGTTGGAAATTTTCTAGATTCATGAAACATTACCTGGAAGTCCCAGGATGGTGAAATAGGGTCTGCACTCGGTGAATCCCGAGCTCTGTCTTACACACGACCTCCACAGGCCCGCATAGCTGTAGACAGATGTGACGGGGTTGTCGTACAGATCCTCCGTACTCCACATGTCCATGGCTGTAGCAGCAATGATGCCCCCCAGTCCCAAAAGCCCCAGCACAAAGCCCATCACCTGGCACAGTGTCACCGCCATGGTGTCTGCTCACACTTCTCAAAGATTGTACAAACAAAAGTAAAAACTAGCACAGCTGCTGCTAAACTCAGCCTCAGTCTATACAAATGTCCTGGCTCTGATGGAGTTGACCTTAGATGTGACTACACCTCTCTGTCAGATTGTGTGTTTTTCCACCTCCATCGGGGATAGGGTGGGACTTATGGGGTAACGGTTAGAAAAAGGCTGCACACGGAACAACATGAAACCGTATCGAAACTTAGATAAGCAAAAGTGCGAAGTAACTTTAATGGGGTGGAAGTTTCTACGTTTATGATACTTCTTGTCTGCATTTTTGTTCCTTCATGAAAACAAACAAATCAGCGCCACTTTTTTAAAAAGATAATAAAAGGAGTCAGGACATAACTAATGAATACAGATCAACAAAAATTACTAGTTGTGTTCTGAGAACATTTTACAAAATTGTTGATGATAATTGCTGTTGTTTCTATATTTTTGCAGAAGCTCATAGACTCATTGGAATTAAGTCTATTAAAATCTAATTAATAAATAATTAATAAAAATAATAATTATTATTTATAATAATAATTATAAATAATTAAGTCTATTAAATGCTATTTTTGATTTTGTTTAAAGACATTTTCATCCTTATTTAAAGTTTGATTCTTTTCTCGTTTTAATATCAAAACTGTAAAATTGTTTTATATTCTTCTTTTTGTGTATTATTAAGATGTCCCATAAAGGAAATATTTCTTTTTTTTTTTTTGGGAGTCAGAGTACATTGTAAGCATTGTTCAACAGTGAATGATGAAACAAGCTTGGTTAATTGATATTAAAGGAATGTATTTTAATAGTAAACAACAACACCTTTTTATTTTTATTTTACCTAGCACAATGAGAAAAAGCAAGTTTGTTGGTGATGTGGGGCGTAGAGTCATTTCAGCTTCATAGATGGCAAAAAGCAATGCTTCTTCTCAAGCAACAAATGTAAACACGTCATAATTGTGAACTGAAACCAGCGCTGGTCGATACTACATTACTCACTCTCAAGAGCACAACACAAATGACAGATCATGTGGTATTTCCCAACAATGTTCGGAGAAATTGTTATGTTTCAAAGATCAAAAGTTCAAGTTTGTGATTAAACTACTCATTAACGCTTGGTAAACAGTGACTTAGATGTTACTAATATGAATTAATCTTATGGATGATCTTACATGTTGCTTTCCCAGCTAATAGGGAGATTTTTGTGGATTATAATTAAAGATAAAACCCCGCATCACATGACAGATGGGATTAACACCATGCGCTGCTGGTTAGCATGTTTAATAGATCACACATACCCTTACTTATGTTTCTATAGACCCATGTTTGTTAAATTATCACCAGAATGCTCAGCTGTTTCACAGAGAGACTGTTGGATTGAACTGTGAGGTGGCAAAACATCATTAATAACTACTTTATCCTGGTCAGGGTTGGGGATCCAGATCCATCTGGGTAACACTAGCCCAAGTTAGGTGTATTCACCCTGGAGGGGACACCAGTGCATCACCAGGGCACTATGTATATACTCAGTCACACCTACGGGAAATTTAGCATAGCCAATCTGACGATCTGTAAGAGTTTAGAGGGTAAAAACTAGACAAGCTAGATGAAAAGCACATGAAAACAAGAGAACATGTAAAACTCTAAACACACACTATCACCTGAGCTCAGGATCAAACCTAGAACTGTGAACTCTAGCCATCACATTCTGAAACCTGGTTAGTGAAAACATCACAAAGAGAAAAACAATCAGTGATGATGATTAAATGATAGAGAGACTGGCTCAAACCATCACCATCAGCTATAATATTGTAATACTTGACAGGGTGAGGGTGTAAATTTATCAAAACTCTGTACACTGCTACTTAGAATTATTGGTACCCTTCACAAAAATGACAAAAATGGTTGCATAAAATAAACTTTAGAATAAACATTACAAAGAATAATCTAAATTCTTCAGAGGTTTGTTTTCTGTCTTTCTTTAGGAGAAAAAGAAATAGTAGAATTAAATTAAATACATGCAAACTATTACTACTACTGGATAATAATAATAATAATAATAATAATAATAATAATAATAATAATAATAATAATAATTGCTGCTACTACTACTAATAATAATAATAATAATAAAAAATAGTAATAATAATAATAATAATAATAATAATAATAATAATAATAATAATAATAATAATAATAATAATAATAATAATAATGTATCAATTTCTGTCAATTAATATGAAATTTTATATATAAAATTAATAACATTGGTCTAAATACACTATTTGGCTAAAAGTAAGTGGACACCTAGTCAAACTGGTAGCTGGATTCCAAATTACAGCTACTAGCACATCATAGAAAAGTTGTTTAGATACAATATATGGCCAAATTTTGTGGACACCTAAACAACACACCCATATGTATTTCTTCCCCAAACTCCTTCCCCATAATTGTCTAGGATGTCTTTGTATGCTGTAACAACATTTCACTGGGACAACTGTGCTCAAAAACCCAAAAGCTTTCCAGCATGACAATGCCCCTGGGCACAACGTGAGCTCCATGAAGACATGATGAAGTGATAAAACTTGAGTGTCCTGCACAGAGCCCTGACCTCAACCTCATTAAACACCTTTGGGATGAACTGAAACAGTGACTGCACCCCAGACCTCCTCACCTGACATTGGTGTCTGATCTCACTGATGCTCTTGTGGCCGAATGAACACAAATCCCCATAACCTGGTTCCAAAATGTAGTGAAAAGCTTTTGCAGAAGAGTGGAGATCATTATAACAGCAATGGGAAAGTAAATCTGGGATGGTTAACACGCACATATGGGTGTGATGGTCAGTCAAACTTTTGGTCATATAGTGTTCATGTAATAGAGTTTCTGAAAGATTTTCATCTTTTTTCATGTATTGTTAAGAGAATGTTTTAATTTTCTTAATCACTTGTGAATATTGTCACTGTGTGACATTTTTAATGCAGATTTGTCCATTGGTCTGTTGATGAAAATGAGCAAAAAGGCACATTTTCATTCTTCGTTCATTTAGGATCAAAACTACAAGTAAACAGGTTCTGTATTGTAAACTATATGACCATTTGGTCCAAATCTATACAAACTCTAAATGATCAAATTGATCCTTTTCAGTGGTAACTGAAACCCAATGAGTAGCCCTTCCCTTTAGCTGAGTAATTAAACAAGCTGAAACCTCAAAGCAGAAGGATCAGGTTCTGTGCATACAGTGAACACTGTACCTGTTCTTATCACTCTGTCAACAGAACAGGTTACCTTGGCTCTCTTATCGGTGTCAATTCATCTCAGAATGAGATTAAATATTGAATCATACATTTCCCCATTTCTCACACGACAACACACATCCCACCTTCTGCCACCCTTTCAGCAGCTGCTGCTTGTTTGTCCTGCTACACATCAGGACAGCTTCTTACATCCCTACAAAGGGAAATAAAAAAAAAAACTTTCTGGCCAAAAGATTCAGTGAGTCCTTTCTTACTCTCATACTCTGGGCACCTGCAATCACTGTTGGACGTCCATTAGTGAGGCAGCAGAGAGAGGATCAAGATGAAAGGATCTCTGGGAAAATGGTGACAAATGGGGGGCATTTAGAGCCCTTCACCTGCAGACATGTGTCCTACTTCCTTAATGACTCTCCTTCACAATACTCACAGAGTCATTTGTATTACCTTTCCATTTCCACTAGAGGGCACAGTCATTACAGAGCAGCAGGGGCACATGGCAATAAGGAGTGCATTTTCCTTTCCCTTTAAGCAATCTAAGGAGTGCATGATTTTATTTCAGGACTTGGCAGCTTCTCACTGAATATGGACTGCCAATAAAACCAGCATACAGGATTATTGCACACACAATTTAATCTGTTGATCTGTTTTTCTTTGCAGACTTTGTAATTGTTCTGTGTTTCAGATAGTGTCCATCGTGATGCTCCATAATGCCACTGCTTATTGCTTGCCTTCATCACATCCGAGCTTCAGTAAAAGTCACTATGCACTTTTGGAGCACCAGAAGCCAAAGCAACATCCTAGGAAATACAGGACACATCTACTGATGATACTGAGAGCATATACGTAACTATGAAGTGAGAGGCTCTCTGTGTTCCTCATTTATTTTCAGAAGAAGGCCACTCTGACCAAAAGGCCATCTTTTGGTGAAAAATATCCTATTTTTTGACTGGGACTGTATATAGTCATTCAGGAAGCTCTTTCAAGTATACACTGGGAGCTTAGTCACATACACATGCACTCAACCTTGGCAAGACTGAAATGGTTTACAAATTCACACTGTGTTTTCTTTTTTGAAGATCTCTCTCTCTCTCTCTCTCTCTCTCTCTCTATATATATATATATATATATATATATATATATATATATATATTTAATTAGCTCTGTATCAGTTCAATGACATTAATTATTAGTTATTATGATGAGTAGCAGAAAGTCTGCTTAATACCCCCATGTCCTAATTATTCAACCCCTATTCAATATTGCTGTTTTTTTTTATCACTTGCTCTTCTTTAACACAATTAAGCTATGAAGAACTCCATTATGAAACTTCAAATGTGATACATAAAGTATATAAATCCCACCTATGCATGTGTTCAAAACTAAACTAGAAATCATAGATTAAAAAAAAAAGGTTAGACATTACAGTAGTTCAGTCCTTAGTGAGAGTATTTTGCCATTATAACTATTGTAGAGACTGGTATCATAGATTCTTAAAATACCAGGCTATTTTGGAGAACAGTGTGTCTGCAGTGTGTAACTCTGTAACATGTAAACTGGAATTTCCAGCAAGACAATGATCTTAAGCATACAACCGAACCAACTAAACCTTCACGGATCTGTCTTGAAATGTGCTTGAGTGGCCCTCTTGGTTCCAAAATTTTAATATGTAAAATTTTCACTCTTTTAAAAACTTTGGTGGAAGTTAAAGAAAGTAATGGGGTTGGAGCTGAATGTTTTTGGGCAAAGATTCCAGTAAGGTTTCAGAAGCTTGTGAACATCTACCAAAACATCCAGTGCAGTTTATAAGAAGAACTGAGGGTGAGATGCCTGTATTATTGCCACACATACATTACAGCACAGTGAAATTCTTTTCTTTGCATATCCCAGCTGAAGAAGTTGGGGTCAGAGTGCAGGGACAGCTATGATACAGCACCCCTGGAGCAGAGAGGGTTAAGGGCCTTGCGCAATTGCCCAACAGTGGAGCTTGAACCCCGAGCCTCCGATGAACAACCCAGAGCCTTAACCACTTGAATTGAAGTATGTTCCACTTCATACTCACTTTCTTTTATTATTATTTTAGAGTTTAATTTTCACTTTAACAATTAGCATCAGACATCTTTGTTCTCAAAATTGCTCAAATGTGCATTAATAAATTTTTTTGAAGGCTGTGGTTAATATAGTATTTTCATCACAATTTATATACATCACTAGCATAGGGGTTGAATAATAGTAACAATAAACACAATGATTAGTATGATAAGTGGAGCTGTAAGATGGCAGTGTCACTATGCCACCCATTATTCAGTCTTATTTATTCTTATTTATTTGATATTTAAAAAAAATCTCAGATTATGTAACAAAATGCTTCTGACGTTTAAATAAATGTAAAAAAAACTTGAAATATATTTATTAATACATTTATTTATTATTATGTTTAGGGTTTTTTTTATCTGCTCCCTGTTTGGGGTCTTCACAGTGGATCACTTGGTCTGCATGTTTTGATTTGGCTTAGGTTTTATGCCGGATGCTCTTCCTGATGCAACCCTTCCATTTTTATTTGGGCTTGGGACTGGGACTGAGAGTTTACTCTTCAGTGGCTGGGTGAGCTCCCTGGAATCTCCCTGGGAATCGAACCCGGGCTGTGGCAATGACAGTGCGGGATCCTGTCTCTGGACCACCAGGTGGCCCCTAATTTATTTATTATTATAATAAACATAAATAAATCCAATAGATCCATAGAAAACTCTTTGTTAAAAATTGATCATGATTCTGTAGCATGATTCTTGATTCTCTGTTAATCAAGTACTGAGAAGACATGATCATAATGTGAATCTTGTGAATTTTATAATTATTATACACAAATTAAAAGTTCCACTGAGAGTCCTAAGATGTATAAGTGGTGTTACACGTGTTAAGGTGTGTAACTGAGGCAGCATGTGGGTCCAAATGCTCTGCTTGTTCTAATGAAGAACTGAACATAGTATACTAGTATATAGATAAATAGATATACTATAAATAGTATATTTTGAAGCAGGAACATTCAGTGTTTTCATCAATACAAGTGTAGGAATAATCAGATGGTTGACAAAAATTTAACAATAGTGAACAATTTGAGAAAGATTTAGGCAAAAAACATCAGTGCGCCTTAAGGGACTGTGGCTTGAAGGTAAGGATCAGTGTGGTATTCATTAGAAATGGTTCTTGGTAATGAGTTGAATGAAGTGCTGTAAATCACTGCAGCCAGAATTGCCAATATTTAAATACCTCATCATTAGAATCAATCAAACACACAAACAAACAAACAAAAATGCCAGACCTAGAACTGGTAAGGGTTTTCCAGTTGTCCTGAACCCTACAACACAGTATTTCCCTACAAGAATGGTTTCCATGCTAGAACTTTTTAAGGACTTTTTGAAGAAGCTAAGGGCTTGAAGACTGTAGCTGTAGCTTCTAGGCTACAACTGAAAAGGGTCCGTCTAGTAGTAATGTTGTATAATGACTTGTTTCAAGGAAAGAAACGTCATTATTATTAGAATGTACTATGACCACGTTGTTTTTTTTGTGTGTGTGTGTTTATGTTGGGGGGAATCAAGTTGTTAAGAAAGCTGAACAGAAATACCACAGATATTTTTTTCTTCCTACTACACCTGGGTGAGGTAGAAAAGTGGAGGTATTTGTAGGGGAACAATACAATGAAGGTGTCATTTTAGAATATTTAACATTCATTCCTAGAACAACAATGTCCTATTATCTTTTTTTTTCTTTGTGTCTTTCTTTGTCTCTTAAGTGTGTGAAAATACATGATTGCAAGGTCATGTAAGGTTTAGGCAGCTGTCTTGCATTGTCTTGGTCTTCCAGAAGGCCTGGAGTGACATCTTTCCACACCCACTGGAAAAAAACAAGATTAGTTGATTGTAGTGTCATGCCCTGGTTGTTTTAGTGTTTGATTTGATCTCTTCATTCAGTTCAAGACAGTTGAGTGGAAGTAATTTTGTCTAGGGATCTTTTGTTAACACTAGGCTGCAGTCAGTTCAACTGGTGTAACTGGTTAGAAGGAACTCTATTCTGAAAAGTCACTAAAGAATGTGACTCACAGTTACAGTATAACCTCATCTTAACATACCAAACAACCAAATGAGACACAAGAAGACTAAACATCAGGGACAGTCATTCATCTTCAGAAAGATCCTGGTCAAGGTCATGATGGATGTGGAGGTGTCTCAAGAACACTAAGACACTCTGAATGGGACACAGGGCACCCTGCACACACATTCACACACATGTTAATGGAAACCAGAGAAACCCACATTCAAAGATCAAATGTAGCTCCAGACAAATAGGAATTTAAGATCTGGATTGACCCAGCATCCAGGAGGTATGCAGAAGCAACACTACACACTGCACTACTGTGCCACACTCACGAGGAACATGTGTGAACAATAATCAGAGACGTTCTGAGATCAGAAGGACGACAGTGATGTATACACATTGCTTTAAATGGTGTAAAAGTCTTTCAAACAAATGTAACAAATGCATGGGAGAGGACATTTTGTGCCACAGAACATAAAGTTGCTAGATGATGCCAAAATGCTCTCTCTTTTGAAGGATGGGCCACAAACTTTGCAGATTCCTGAGCAATTAACCAATCAGGGTCCAGCAGTAGGGAGTGACAGAGTGAGCCCATCATGGGACATTGCAGCTCCCATCCATTATGCATTCAGCCAGGCCAGATCTAAATTAGAGAGCCAATTAACTCCACTAATGGCCCCTCTCCAATTTAATCTGGGAGACAATAGGGGATTGAAGACGAACGCTTTATTAAAGGCTGCAGCTCACACAATATCCTCTTTCTGCTGCCATTCGGAGGGCCTCCACTCGGCTCCTTGTTTTTTTTTTGTCGCTTCAATTAGCATGCCACTTCCCATGATTAAGTGCCCATAATTATTTTTCAATTAAGGCTTTGATCTGCTGTATACTGTACACAGCTTCCTGGTAGAGCGTGAAGAATGAAACAGTGGATCTGTTGCCTTTCTGTCTGGAATTGATGTGAAGAGCCAGCGAGATTAGGCATTGCAATAGGGAACCCATACAAGACTGGATGAAAGTGAGGCTTATTTTAAACGCCCTGGTTTCCTGTTTGTGCACTTCTGGCTACGACCCTGACTCGGGCAGGATCAAGTGTTTCAGGATTAGGGGAGATAAAGGACCAGCAGGGTTGGCAGCACAGCTGTGGTGGCGGAGTAATAACTTCTGGCCTTAGAGAAAGAACAATAGCCCCATTACAAAAGCCTTATCTTGGCCACAAGCTTTTAATTACCTAATAGGATGGATTTTTTTATAATAGCAATTATTACTCATTAATGTGTGAATCTATGGTGACATTTTGCTTTATAATTACAGTCACAGTCCAATTATTCACAGACTTTTAAAATGCCACATACAGTAGGGTGTCATAAAGCATCCTGGCTCACTGGCGTCTCGGCCTGGGAATAATGCAGAATTATAAATATAATTATAACATCATTCATGAAGAAGGTGCAAGAGGCTGTTTAGGGATCAGTTACCAAAAACAAGTCAAGTCTAAAATTTGAATTTTAGCATTTTATTAAATCAATTTTAAATATTTTTTTGTAAATCAATGTATAAAAATACAAGTTTTAAAGAAAGAAACAACACATTAATGGTTTTCTTTTCTTCAACCGTCAAGATCATTTTTAGAAAACTGTTATAAACCCTTATGATGAACTGGATCCCACTCAGGTTGTATTCCCACCTTACACCTAGGGATTGTCTCCTAATTTACTGTGACCTTGATCAGGATAAAGCAGTCACTGAAAATTAATGGATGGATGAATGATTGGATGGGTGGGTGGGTGAATACGTGAGTGAGTGAGTGAGTGAGTGAGTGGATGGATGGATGGATGGAATGAAGAAATACATAGCAGTGTATACAAACCCTTATCCATGGTTCTTCCTAAGCTAATGGATGAACCATAGTGTAAATCTTGGCTCTTAATTTGTTCATTTCCGCCCCTTAGCTAGCTAGGAAGGAATAAAGCAAAATGCTTGTTTGCTTGTGTGTGTGTGTGTGTGTTTCTGGTAGGCTACATCGTTCACTCTAGCCGCAGGGATTATAAGCGATCACGAAAAGATGCCATTTTTGTGGTTGTGTGTAAGAGACAGCTACCTCAGTGCCAGAAACTTGAATGAATAGGACCCAGTACACCCTCCAGTCACTGAGCTATTAGATCACACAAACAGGAAGCCACAGGAAATGTCATCATTTTAATCTTTAGGAAAGCAAGAACTGTACATTTTATTCATTCAGAGCAGTTAAAGACATTACATACAACAGATCCATTCTCTGGAGTTAAGGGAAAATTGTAATGAGAGGTTTAGAGTGAGTAGCTATGAATGAATCACTCAGAATATGTGATCCAATCTTTATCAAAGTTATAATAATGAATACAGACAATCTATGATGATGTCGGTATGTTTAAACAATCAAAATCAATACTGAAAAAGTACGCAATTACATAATATGTAACACCTAGTAGATCCTCCTTTATTAGAAAAACATTCATTCATCTTCAAGGGCTTTATCGGGGTCAGGGTGGTGGCACACGGAGTACAAGGCCGGAATGTGCCCTGAATGGTATGCAAGGACACAAGACAAAATACTCAATCACCAAAAGGAGTAATTTAGAGTTACCAATCCACACTACAGCATGCTTTTAGATAGTGGGAGGAAATCTGAGTATCTAGAGGAAACCCAGACAGAAACACAGACAGTAATCTAAGCTCAGAATCAAATCCCCCAGAACCCCAAGCTGAGTCCACAGATTTGAATATGTGAATATTGATTCTGAATGAAATTTGTATAAAATCTTGGATCAGTATCACAACATGCTGGATGTATTTTTCAATCCACTGATGTATTTTACAAGGTGGATTTCATGCTAGAAATTTTGATATTGTAGCAATGATATAGTGTAGTGGGTCAATGGTTGCTGATTAGAAGGTTGGTGATTCAAGCCTCAGCACCGTCAAGCTGCAACTGTTGGGCTCTTGAACAAGGTCCTTAATCCTCTCTGCTCAACAAGCTGGAATATATGTAGAAAAGAATATCACTGTGCTGTGGTGTATATGTGTCAAATAAAGGCTTCTTCTTCTATTGTATGAAACACGAGTCCTACCTTGACTTGGCCATTCTACAGTATAATACAGAATATCTTTAGTCAAACCCACTATATTACTAGTGTAGGCAGTCTTTGTGTATTATGGCTAAGTTGAAAATCTGAGCACCTTTGCAGAATAGACATCCAAATAATTCCATAGTTAAGTGCTTTTCCATGTAGCAGTTCACGTCAAATAAAAGCTGAGTGAGCGCTTGACTTTAGCACATAGTCTGAACCAGGGTGTGTCAACATTCCTGTTCCTGTACGCTTCATTCAGGGAATAATTATTCCTGAATGGCATGTAGCAGGCTACAGCTCAAACTGAGGTTAAAGACCTGTTAATTTTTGTAATGACACACTTCTAAAATAACACATGCTGGTGACTTGCCCCAGCAGAGGGTTCAGAATTAAACCTAATGCCGAAGGCATGGCAAGGAAGCATAGATTAAACCTGTTCCATCTGGGGTTTTGAGAACCACTCTCATAATGTAAATTAAAGGTTGTTAAGGTAATACTGCTATTAAAGACATGTTGTGTCAGGCAGAGGAGTTGATCACATAGCTCAATGTAGCATAATACAGAGCAAAAGCAGTATTTAGCTTTGTGAAGTGAATGTGGGTTCAAAAGGAGTTTTTTTATTGCCTTGTGAAAGAAAGATGATTAAGATAGCCAGGAAGCTGCCATGTGACCGTAATAGCTGTTAGTCATATAATTTGGACTATAGGACATTCTATAGGGATGTCTATAAATTCTTCACTATAATATGATTCATTATAATATGTCGATTTCTTAGTATTGCCATAGTTAGGTGTATCTTTCCTTCTCATTGCCATGCTTACTTTTGCACCTGTTTTGCCTTTACTATGTATTAATATTACTATTAATATTAATATTACTATTACTATGTCATAATATTTTTTTCAGTAAAGCTTATTGTAAAAGTACACTTTATATACATTTCTAGTATACGAAATAAATTATTTATCTATTTACATTATTTATTTATTTATTTATTTTTATTTTTATTTTTTTATAAGGAAAGCTATGATTTAGTACCCTTTGATCTGAGAATGAATAAGGATGGAGATACAAAGAGCTATTTTCCCAGCCCAACAGAGACTACGATCAATATTCAAGCAAAGACTTCAGGTCTAGAAACAATTCAGTGCTGAACTAATTTGGCAAAAATTCTATAAAAGAAAATAACTAGCTGGTACAATTCTGCTGTTAGCTTGTCATGCTCTCAGTGTCGTGCAGCTCCAAAGATTTTTTAAACCTGTGATCTTTTTCCTATACTAATTAACCTCCCAGTCACAGTGGTGGTATTTTTTGTGAGAAAAGACTACCTAAATGCTGCTGCCCATTGCTGCTATTCCTGAGCTAATACACTTATGCTAGTATGCTAGCATATTAGCACATGAGCCATTTTCTAATGAGCCTTTCCCAATTCAAAATAAATCAGAGTGTAAGCTCGACTGAATTTAAATGTTTATTACACCTCAGTTTTTAATAGCAAATAACCTACTTTGTTATGCAGTCAGTTTAACATATTACTCAATAGACAATTTGAAATGTGAGCTTTGTAATGAATGATACAATATACTGTACCATTACCATTAAAACCAATACAAAATACACATGCACTCTACCCAGTATATATATATATATATTCACACATCTATATACACACACATACAGTATGTATGTATTTATGTATGTATGTCTGTATGTAGGAATAGTCAAATGCATTGCTTGAAAAAGAATAAGAGCGCATATGCCGTTTGCATCCTCCTTTCTCTCTCTTGTAGGTGACAGAAGTAGATTCCTGCTGAGTGATGGAAACCAGGACACAGTGCAAAGCAACATTTAATTGCCACCTGATAATTAAAGCTCAGGCAGAATTGAAAGTGCAGTACCCTAATGAGGCGTGACATTGAATATATCCTGTCTGCCTACTGGTGTCTGATCCATGCCAACACACACACACACACACACACAAAGTGTCCCTGCAAGAGCCTAAAAGAAAAATATAATGAGAAAGAAGGGAGAGAGCAGGGGACAAATGAAGTGATATAGAAAAAAGCAAGGAAAAGCGAAAGAAAGAAAGAAAGAAAGAAAGAAAGAAAGAAAGAAAGAAAGAAAGAAAGAAAGAAAGAAAGAAAGAAAGAAGCTCATGCACTTGTTAAGTACTGAAGAATGTTGAAGTAGAGAGAGAGAGAAAGAGAGAGAGGAGAGAGAGAGCTTAGTATTGTAATAAAATGCAGAAGAATGGAGAAGTGGCTGAAGCAGGAGGTAGTGATATTGGGGAAAAATGTAAGGAGGGGAGGAGTGTCAGGTTTGGATTGCGTCTCAAACATTTTGTATGACCTCTTCTCTTGGCCATCCATCAGTGAGGCTGCCTCATTATTCTAAGTAGCTGGCTCTTTTCTTCTGTTGCAGGACGCCATCAGTAGCAATCTGCATGCCAATTATCGGCCAGACCCCCTGATACCCCGCATGAAAATGATCTGTCAAAGAGAAAAAAGCAGGGGAAAAAAGGAAAATGAAAAAAGGCTTTTGCACCATAGCCTCAATATCTCCCCACCCCTCCTTTTGTACGCTCTCTCTCTCTCTCTCTCTCTCTCTCTCTCTTCTTAGTATGTGTAGTGACAGGCCTTCCTGGAAAATTAATCTATGGAGAGCGAAGGAGAAAAAAATTATAAATGTAGCTATTCTCCATCTCCGGCCAGCTTCATTCTCGAGGCTCCGTGGGGCATGGGGAAGTGGAGAGGGTGATCATTTCCACAGAGGGTGGAAAGATAACAAAGGGATATTCCTCTCGCTCTGAGTGTTATACGAGAGGGGCAAGGGCAGCTGGGCCCGATGACGGCCATCTTTAACAGCCTAGTGCCCTTGCAGCCATCCTCCTTTCTTTGGCTTTCCATTCTACTTTCAAATTACAGATGGGAATCCGACATTATGTCAAGGTTCCGATTACGCTTGAATGAAACTGCTTCCTCATCTGTGTGCTGGGAAAAAGCACATTTATATCATGAAAGAGAGCAAATAATAATCTTTGCTTGACCGTATCAATGTGGGCAGTGATTAAACGTAGATGTAGACGTTATCATGCTTGCTCACCAGAACACTTCATCATCTCCAATTGATCAGCTGTTTTTGAAAATATATGAGGTCTATAAAATCTATAAAATGTAGTGATGAAATCAAAGCTTTTTGCCTCTGGATAAAAGCACAGTATATACCTGCACTGGTTATATAGGCATTAGTCACGCTCAATGGGATTCATATAGTTTCTCCAAGTTTAATCTTTGATGGCATAGTGTAGGTGAAAAGCTAAATTACATGATGACTTTCACATTCATTCCAGCAAAATGGTTTTCGGTTAAAATGTTTCTGGGCATCTCTGTTCTCAAACATTTGGTTCAAAGAACCTTAGCTTTTTCCATGCATATGTGGTTCAATAAAGTTGTCCCTGAGATCTTTTATAAGCTCCCTCACCTTCACTGTGATTGCCGTGTGAAATCTTCCAAACCAGTATCTTTTATAATGAAACCAATTTGCCTGAGAACAATTTTTGTAAAACTTACCTTTATTATTTTTGCCTATACTGTTGTTTAATATGGTGTTAAACACTGTTTTCCTTATAGGTTTCATTTTTTAAACATACACCTGACCCCCACATTCATGAGCCTTCCTGATATAGTTGCAACAAAGTTTGAAGCACACAATTGTCTAGGAATTCTTTGTATGCTGTAGCATTATTAATTTCCCTTCACTGGAGTCCCAAAACCTGTTCTAGCATGACAATGCTCCTGTGTACAAAGCAAGCTCCATGAAGACATGGTTTGTTAGGGTTAAAATGGAAGAACTTCAGTGACCTGCACAAAGCCTTGACCTCAACCCCGGTGGACACCATAGGGATGAACTGAATGCAGACTGCACCCCATACCTCCTCACCTGACATCAGTACCCGACCTCACTAATGCTCTTGTGGTTGCATGAGTACACATTTCTACAGCCACACTAGTGGAAAGCCTTCTGGTGGAGGTTAGAATAAAGAAAAGGGGACAGAACCCGTGATGAGATGTTCAATAAGCACGTATGAGTGTGAAGTTCAGGTGTCCACATACTTTTGGCTATATTGTGTATTTTTGTTTATGCTGTTGAAATCATGCTTTTTGTTCAAATTTGTAAGTACAAAAGACTTTATGTGTGTAAATCTGAAGTATGCAAATATTAAATAAAGTTGAATAGTAATGCTAGAAGTAGGAAAAGAATACCTCAAAGCCTTTAGGTTGGTCATAAAAGTTGAGATAGATCAAAAGAATCCTTACAGACATTTTCACACCATCGTGGTGACAAAGCAGATCAAGGCTTTGTGCACAAGTG
This sequence comes from Hemibagrus wyckioides, assembly GCF_019097595.1. Lineage (NCBI taxonomy): Eukaryota > Metazoa > Chordata > Actinopteri > Siluriformes > Bagridae > Hemibagrus > Hemibagrus wyckioides. Next base: position 12,093,564 of record NC_080720.1, read on the forward strand.
GGCTACATGAGCAGTGAACAGAGGCAGAATGATGGAGGGTGGGAGAGTTTTGAAAGTGTACTGGGCTGTCAAAATCCTGTTTGTCTGCTGATTTTCAGCTTGGGTAGCTTCGCATGAGAACAGAGGCTGTGGAGCTGTGGCGGTGAATTGCATTTGCGGCGTCTCCCTTTGTGCTCCATGTGTGTGCCTTGATTAAAGAAAGAAGAGGCTCTAAGCTCGTTAGGGCCATTTTGTCCAATTGTTTCACGCCTCCATTCGTATCCTCCTGCGTAGAAGGCTTGATATAGATGCCTGAATAGAGAGAAAGTCCCTGTTTCCCAATTTGGCCTGCATTACTGAGTTAACAGCAGGATACGCACAATTAAATAAGATAAGATTATTCAACACAAAAGTTACAAATATTGTTTGGTGAAGTTAGCATGTTTGTTAAATTGTTAGCATATTTATATATATATATTTTTATATAGAAGCATGGAGTGTTTATCTGTAATGTATTAAAAGTTAGAGAAGCTTGTATCGTCGCATTTCATGTACAAAGCCTCCTATTATTTCAGTGAATATTTTCATCTATAGACTATATTTTTCTCCAAGCATGTGGATGGGGTGCATGGCCGCAAAGTGTGAATTTTACATTTGAATTCCATTTCTATCCCTTCATAGACTGAGACCTTGAAACACTAAGCATTCTTTCACAGAGCCTACCTCTGAGCATCAGGTGACTGGGGATGAACTCACCACCTGCAAGAAGAAATGTGGAGATCAGCTGAAATGCCAGTTCAGTGATATGGACAGCAAGATGGACTTGCTATAAATTTCAGTTCTTTGTTATAGAGTTGGCATCTTAACTGACTGATTCTTTGGGATTTTCTTTGCCTCACTCTGTATGTTAATATTATTTACATATTTTATTCATTTAGGTTTTAGATTTTTGTAGTCATTTTAGTCTATTCTCTTCGGATTCCCATGGAATCCCAGGACTACCAAGCTGCCACTGCAGGGCCCTTAAGCATGGCCCTTAACCCTCAATTTCTCAGTTGTATAAATAAGATAAATGTAACTGTAAATACAAAGGGATGCTTCATATTTGGTCAAAGACAACAACCATTTTAAGGATATAAATTGGGTGTTTTTGCAGGCAGATATGTGACAACCTTAGTAATATCAGAGTTTGTTTTTTTTTTGGAATAAATATGAATTACATGACCAGGGAGTGAAGAACGTATGATAGGATAGAGTCTATGGAGATGTGATTTGAAATAATTCAGTCAAGTTATTCTACATAACATGCATTGTACCTAATGCCGTGAGAGTCTTGGTGTTGATCTGGAATAACATCTATAGCTGTTTAAGTACATTTACACAGAGGTACACGCTTCCCCCATCAGTCACTGTAGCCTGAGGTAATAATTAACAACCATGTCGCCAATTTGTCTGCAGTCTATTAAACCCTCCAAGACTTCCAGCGATATAGAGGAGCACCACATAACGAGATGGAGGGGGGGCAGACTGAAATGTGGAAAGAGTGGTGTATGGGTATTTTTTTTTTTTTTTTTTGAAACTGAAGAGCCTAGTGTCAGAAGGTGAGCAGTGAACACTGCTGACCTGCTTTCCTACAAAACACAGAGCTATTATTGCAGATTACACACAAGTGGGACTTTTGGTGCAAGTATTAATTGGAGTGCAAGCTCATGTCAGTTTCCAATTACTTTTATGTTAGCCTACGGTTAATGCAGTGTGTGGGCAGATGGGATGACATTCTAAGGAAGTGAGGGATGCACAGAGAATAAGGGAAAAGGGGGGAAGGGTGTGTGCTGTTACCAATGGCACATACGAAGGTGGACATAAACGCTGTTGGCTAATGATAAGTTGTAATGTTGCTGGATAACCAGCAAACCCAGATTTAATAAAATACTTACCTAAAACCTAAAAATTTAAAAGTGAGAACATTGACTCCTCTACGAACAAGCTTCACTACTAAATGACAATTGTTCTAGCATTACTAACTAGTTAAATTTGTGTCTAATCGAAAAACAGTCAGAGAGTTACTGCTAGGTCATTTTAAAGTCCCATATCATTAAGATTAGATTTAAATTCATTACTTCAGTGTCTTAGAAAAAAATGAATAAAATTTGTGGGTCAAAATACACTGTGGGCTAATTGATATTTCATTTGTGTATAATTCCAGTACCATCAGATAAAGTTCTACTAAGGTAACAATGTATATTTAGTAATAATCGCTAATTGGTATGTTGCTCAGCCCCAAGTAATTTTTCCACACTTTTAGTGTCAGACATGGTGTACTGATATTCCTTTTCAAGAATTGCTACACTGAGCAAACTGAGATTATCTCAACATCTCCTCAGATCTTAATGTCTCATCTCACTGCACACGGATTAAATAGCAAAGCGTGTACGATTACACTGCTAATTAACTGTGATGAGAGAGAGAGAGAGAGAGAGAGAGAGAGAGAGGAAAGAGAGATGGGGTGGGGATGGGGGGGATTCACACACCCATTAGTTCCTTCTTCTTTCTCTAACTGAGTCACCATCAGTCATTTTTCTCAGTCATCCCTCACCTCTTATTACCTGACTTTGTATGTATTAACAGTCTTGCTCAGATCCTCTTTTTAGCTTAACTAGCCATTAGTCTTGAATTATGAGCTGCAATAATGCACTATAGCACATGGCCCTATCTCACCAATTCATCCAGCTTCAGTGAATTACAGCAGTGTGCTGAAGATAAATGACAAGGAGCTGATGCTAGTTAATAGCTATAGTGGAAGAGGGTAGAAAAGACGAAGCTCTTATTTAGCACTGTTTCTGAACAAATGCTAAACATGCCCTTAACATTTGCCGTCATAAGTTTTTATACATTTTGAGTGAGATGCACAATTATGAGCCTGTGAGAGCAATGGACATTCAGTACAGTTAGTTAAATTAAATATTAGTTAGTTAAATGTTAGTTACATTAAATATTTCATCTTTTTAATGGCACAGTACAATCGTTTTTTCAACATTAGCTAAGTCACCTGCATCAGTGTAATATTTAGCTAACATTAGCATACAAACTAGTTGGCTAAGTATGCTAATGTTTGCTCTCATTCGTAGAGGATCTCTGAAGTAGGCAGCCACATTTGCTCACAAAGTAGATCATCTAAAGTTAACTATTCTATTATGCAATCCAAACAAACCGATAGCAAAGTTTGCAAGAAATTGAGGAAAAGGTTAATTATTGAATTTTATTTTAGTTTACCTAAACCCAGCAGCCAAGTTTGCAAGGCAGTTAGCCAACTGTAGTCCTTACCAATCAAGTACTGTGATTGTGTTGTCTTTACTTAAGACTACACAACTTAATAAAAGTTAAAAGTTTGATAGAAATAAATGTTTCTAGTTTTTATAACATTAAAAGGGGGTAAGAAATTTGGGTGCTGTTTGCGAGATATGGTCAGGTTTTTTTTAAGTGCAAGTAGAAAAATCAACAAATGGAATCAACAAATGGGATGGAATAGATCAGGGGTGTCCAATCTTATCCGCAAAGGGCCGGTGTGGGTGCAGGCTTTCATTCCAACCGAGCAGAAGCCACACTTGAGTCTACTGAAAGCCAAGATCAGTTGATTAGCCAGTTGGAATCAGGTGTAGCTTGTGCTTGGATGGAATGAAAACCTGCACCCACACCAGCCCTTTCTGGATAAGATTGGACACCCCTGGAATAGATGAAGCAAACTCAACTAAACAAGTAAGGTCAGAATCATAATAGAATATGTTCACTAGTAAAGACTTGGAACTGCCACTACTGATGAGTGACAAGAGCAATACAAGAGCTTCAAAGCATGTGTGGAGAAGATTTTCAGGTGAAGCTCCTGAAATGGATGTGTGTTGGTTTAAGGTAATTATGTTATTAATAATGACTGATAGCTTTGTTTAGTTTCTGCTTTGAGAACGGGTCTAGTTTAGATAGGCTGGTCCTATACTGTGACTATGTACAAGCATCTTGTCCACTCTGCCAATGTCCAGTTGAAGCATACTACTATTTTATAGATTTTATTCTTATAGATATCAATAATCTATTAAACACAACTTTGGTATAATTAATAGCATTCTCTATCAACATACAGGAACATGTCTCTGCCCTCAAACAGTATCATGCTATAGGCTATGATATTACTGTAATATAATTTAATCATTGATTTATTTGAAATTGTAATCGCTTAACGTAATGTATTTATTTTGGGACATAAATAAACAAAAATTGGTTATGATTAAGTAAATTGTTGAGAATTTAACACATTTTACAGCATTTCATTATAGCTTCATAGAAAGCTTCATATAGTTTATAGAACATTATTATGTTCTCTGTGTTTTGCTTGGCCTGCTTTGATAACATTTATTGTCAAAATTTGCTTCTGCCTGAATCTTACATACAGTATAGAGTTCTAATTTATGTGTTAACGTTGTATAATCGCTCTATATGCCTCCACTCATATGAGTAATGTAATAAAGTGGTTTGCAGGCGGGGGATCCGAGTGTTTCACTTGTCTCATGCTGACCTGCTTTTGAGGCGGCGGTGTGTGCTTATTGAGCACTATGGTTAGAGTAATTACTGCCTCCACTGAGTGTCTCATTTCAGCTGCTATAATCTTTTCCTCTATTACTGCATTATTAGTTGGATTTGGTGCAAACAGATTAAACAGGGGGCATGGAAGGCAAAAGCCATTTGTTAATTGCATAGAACCCTCTTCTCTTTTTAAGTGAGCAAGGAGTGAAAGGTTTCAGAGTTTGTATTATAAATTAAGGCATGAGGTTTTAAAGTGAGAGAAAGAAAGAACAGTGTAGAGAGATGAATGTGAGGGGAAAGTAAGAAGAATAATATTGCTTCAGCTTGCTATAATGTGGTCTTAAAGATGTCCGGTTCTTTTAGTGATTTTTATCAACGATCAAACCTGCCTACTCAGCAAAGAGCAGAGCGGGGCATTATTTCTTGTAGGAAACTGCGATGTTAATTTACATGCATAGTCATAACCTTAGAATTTCCCAGCATAATGCTTGTATTTTTTTATGATTTATTTCCTTTCTTTCCCATTAAAAGCTGCATTAAGAGACTGCCTGTTCAGCCTTGGTCTCAGTGGATACCTGGCTATCGAGAAAGAGAGAGAGCAAGAAAGAGAGTGAGAGAGAATGAAAAAAAAAAATCAAATTAAAATCCATCAGCTAATGTGACGTCGGGTAATGAAATAAGAGTCTGACAGTCCTGCGTATTGAAATGCAAAAGAGGTGTCCCACCGTTACCCTAGCAATTCATCATAAAAGCTGAAGAATTTCTGCTTAATATACATGAGCTTCTGTGAATTATTACGAGCCTCCTCGGCCTAACAAACTTCTCAAAGTGCATGTACAAAAGGGTCAAGCGTGTTATTTTCTGCTTGCGTCACGTGCGCAGGATAATCGAAACGGCTTTCTGGGGAACTGAAAACTGAGTCTCACTTTGAACATGTTGCAGTCTTTTCTCCCTCTAGACTTTCTCTCCCTCACTGTCTTTTTTGTGTATGTTTGGAAGAAGGGTGAAAGAGATAGAGGAGTGAGGTGTGTGTGTGTGTGTGTTGACTGGCTGTATTAGAGGAAAGGTGGAAAAGGCTATTTCCAGTCCTCTAATTCATCTCTGCCAACAAAGTCTCAAGGCTTTTGCGTCTGTTAGCTGTGTACCCCTCAGAAGTGCACCTTAGTACTTGTTGTACCCTGTTCACCTTGTTTTCCTGGCCCTGAGGGGATTGGGCCATTTTGCTCAGCACCCTGTACTTCACTTTCTCTTTTTTCCCTTTTCCTTGAGAATATGATGCATTGTAACCCTATTAAGGCAGTGGGAAAGTGCCTTCAACCAGCTATGTCAATGGGATAAGTGGTACAGAGTTACAAGAGTCTCAGTGTAAAGGTGTGACATTATTGCATGGGTGTAAAATATCAGATAAAAGTTCACAGCGATATTATGAGGAGGCCGTGAGTTAAAGATGCAACCCCATTTACTCCTCAGAGCACAGATATGGCCATCGGTGATACTGAGCGAAAACACATCTTATACAATCTTTCAGCAGATCCTGAGGGATGTTACATCTGGCTTTTTCATGTTAATGACAAAATGATTTCAGTTGTGCAATTTGAGCCTGAACAAGAATTTGAACAAATGTGGACAACATGCCTGAATTTCATTTCACAGAAACTTAAACTTTGTAATATTGTGAAAAAAATGCTATAAAATATAAGTTGTGATTAATATGAAATCCATAATGCATTGTAGCTACACATATATTATACTGCTTCTCATCCTGTAAGCAGCAACTTGTAAAAACCATCTAATATCAGGTTTTACAGCTTTTCAAATGATCAATAGAAGAAAAGTAAAATATATCTATATATCTAAAAATATATAGATATATATTTATTTACCCTTAACTTATTTAATCATTTTCAGCACTGAATTTATTTGTCATGTCTCACTCCACTGTAGTGGTTAACGGCTCATATGAGAGTAGACACTTAGATCTTTATTAATTTGCAATTTGTCCCCAATATTTCTTTTCTTTATCTAGCCTATTAGGTTTAACTTTTATCATTCTATTGTGGCCCTTGTGTATATTGTGTTTAACTATTAAAAAAACTACTTGTGCAGTCAATTCTATCTCTCTTCCAATCTTGGAGAGGTGTGAATTGTTTACCCAGTAGGCTGCTTACACCCCTCCCTTTTCCCATCATCCTGCTCATCAGCAGCTAAACTCTACATCTCATAATACTGACTAATCAAATAGCAGATATGTGGTGATAATTCATTTGTTTAAACTAATTGATTTCCATTCTGTGGGTGTAATGGAAGGCTAGTGCACTAGGAGAAAGGGTTAATAGGTGAAGTTTACCCATATGGAAAAATCACATACATTTCCTATGTGAATAGAGATCAGTCATGTGAGAATGTATGAGCAAAATGTTATCATAGGTGGAAACCCATGTGCATTTCACTATGTTATGCCTTGAAACCGCAATTGTGGTGACATCATGTGAGTAATTCAATTAAATTTTATTTGTATAGTGCTTTTTGTAACGTTGTCACAAAAATGCTTTACAGAAATATATATATTCAGGATGTAAATGATTTAAATTTATCCCATATGTGGTCACATGTAAAACATATTTTATTATTTGAGAAAATCATATCTGAAAAATCAAACTTTATGCCCTATATGTGAAAAACAAACCTATGAACATATGTGACAATAAAAAGACATGCTACATGTGAATCGTGTGACATGTGACCTCTCCGTGATGGTCATTAGAAGAAATGGTTAAAACAACAAATCATTAGAATGTCCTTTAGCTGGCTATCCTTTAATCACGCCAACTACAAGAACCCAAGTCATCTAGCCTAAGTCATATTTAGGGTTAAGTGTCTAACAGAGAGTAAGCGCACAAAGCTAATGCAACTTAATACATCCTAATCTGCACTTAATTCCTTTCTATGCACGCCTCAGTAGGAGGGTTTTCACTCCTATGTGTGTGCACTGGCTTTGTGTATCATCAAACAGCCTCAAATGAAATGGCCCACTCGAGCGTTAATGAAAGCTGCCGTGATGAGGCCGGGGCCTTAAGGGAAACAGGAGGCTGTTATTTATATATTTTTTCCCTCACAGCCCACTAAGAATTTCACAGTGCAACTGAAAGCTGTCATATCACTCTGTGAGGTCTGACACTCTTTGCTAATGTATAATTTATGTGACATGTTTTTAGCGAGGCCTTGCCGTAATGCCGTTATATTATTTCCGAACGTCTTTGGATTCCCAGCGGAGATCTGGCTATACAAATCAGTACCGTCTCCCACCACAACAGGGCCAAAGATTAATGACAAATGCAGCAAGGACAAATGAGAGCGTCCGGCGATATCAGGCAAAGTTTTGCATATGAAATGCCGCTGCACATATCCTAGAGGCTAAAAAACAAAGGGAGGCGGTTCTCATATGGCCCGCGCTGACCCCTATTCACAGTAACACAAGAACTGAGTCTCAGCGACAGACGTTTGGCTCTCACATCGTAATCACAGCCTTTTGTTTTACTTGCTGGTAACCAGGAATGTTTTGTTAAAAACATTGAATAGCAAGAATGTGCTGCTGTTTATTGAACACATACTATTTTTTTTCACCAGTCTTGACACACTTTCACATCTTGACCTGGTGCTATGTGCGAAGCATCACTTATTGTAAATTTTAAAAAGAAAGAGCAACATAGCACATCATCTTGAGGTCTCATGAATATTACGCATACCACAGCACACCAACTTATAGTTAAAGCTTAAGAGCCTGTGGCATGTACCATATGTCCAGAGAGAGAGAGGGAGAGAGAGAAAGAGAGAGAGAGAGAGAAAGAGAGAGAGAGAGAGAGAGAGAGAGAGTGATTGTCATGTGCACTGAGTAGCTGCTAAGATGGATGGCAGTTCTGCTTTGCTGATGAAAGGCCCTTCACAATCATTTCCATCCTGTTGAGGAGTGAGAGCTGATTAAAATATCCACACTGCTCATTCCTATTACCTGAGCAGTCAGTCGAGCTCGAGCCTCGCTCGCTCAATTAAAGAGCCACAGCGTGGATCGGCCAACAGAATTACAAATGCTCGCAGTCACAATTCACTCTCCTGACAATTAGAGAGCAATTTGTTTCATGTTAACGGGTCCTTCAGGGCCTGAATCAAGCTCCGCTGAATATTGACAACAGCTGCCCCCCAGCGCCAGAGCTGAAGTGTATTTCCGTGCTGTTTAGCTTCCCTTTCTCTCTAACACACTACTACTCATCCACTTATGATACTTTGGTATTTAATACAAAAAAAACACTCTACATATTAATTTTATATTTCTCTCTCTCTCTGTCTCTCTCTCTCTCTCAGTTAATAATACAAGAAAAATTAAGCTTGTCATGTCACAGGGAAATGCTTTATTCTGAAGACTTTCCCATGTATGAAAACTTAACAGCTTTTCTCTTACAGCTTTTTCTCCGACTGTTACAAAGCACAAACTTGAAGATTAGAGACTTCTTTCAAAACTGCAAAATAAATGACTGTATTTGAAGAGTCTATAAGTCTCTGTATAAGTTGTTACTAAATAAACAATAATAGAACCTGTGCTGTTACACAAAATTAATCAACACCTTTTAATCGGACTCAGGCATTCAACAGGGCTGTGATATAAAGCTTAATCAATCACAAGCAATAAAACTAACCTGAAAACTCATGCTGAGCTATATCCACTTGTTAGCTTAGCTCATAGCTCGATAAGAAAAAAGAAAAAGATGTACAATGTTTATAAGTTTATCATATATGAAAATGGGTAAAGCGGGCTGGGTCAGTCAGATTATATAAAACATTTTACACATTTCTTTATCTATGGTCTAAACAGTTACCTCTCCTTACAACACCTAGGCTAATGCTTCTCTTGACCTCTCTGTATTAGCATCTAGTGTATATTCATTTACAATGGTCAATTTACATTTGTTACTTTAATTTACCTTCTACTTAAAAGACTCTTGTAGCACTTATTTAATAAGACAGAATTTGTCAGCTTATAAATCTTTGCAGATTTGTCTCTGCACATAACTTTTCCATTGTTTGTAAAGTCGTTCTGACAAACAACTTAATACAAGCTGAAGGAAATTGTTCTGAATTCAGTTGAATGAGCGATGATGCTTAAAAAAAAAAACCAGGTTGACAAAGCAGTGGTCTGTGATATAAGCTGATAAGATTTTGTTCCCTCAGTGTTTGTTATCCAGTCTGTAAATATGAGGGATTTGATTCACACAGTAGTTTTTGTGGAGCCTTCTAGCCGTACTTACACACAGCACTTTCGTCCTGAGCCGTAGCAGAAAGCTAAACTTCTATGGTGGGAGTCCATTGTATTTGGGAAAAAAGAGCTTTAAAATGCATTTGCAGAACTAAAGAAATACCAAGCGCAGATATAAGACACAGCAATAAGGCACAAAATTGGGATTTTCATACATATATATTTATAAACTGATTCTTCCATTGCCACTGGAAGCTTACCTTTATTGTGCTACATGATGACTAGATACTGTAGGGTTTTTTTTTTTCAGCATTTTTTTCCTCCTCAAATCACTTTTCTGTCTTTTCTTCTTCACTGCAGCAAATTCGTTTTTAGGCTCCATAAAATAGCCTTTTCTTATTTCCAAACAGTGTTGTGTATATGGTGGAAAATCGCTCACATAATGTATCTTTAAAAGCACATTACTCCGGGCGGTGCACCGGTAAGACTTAAGGGGCGCAGTTGATATTTACTGTCCTGAAGAAAAGGAGAAAAAGAGAGAAAGGGAGAAAGAGAAAACAGGGATGAGAAGAGCGGATTTCAGCGTGAAATAGAACTCCCCCACCCACGTATACAAATGCTGCTTCACTGTGGTGGTCGAACAATCACTGTGTTTACAATCCTATCCTTAATGCCTAAGACGTGCATAAAAGAAGAGAGTTTAAGAATATAGGGATAAGCTCTTTCAGCTTTTTGAAGTCTTAAGGCTCTTTTGAATACCAAGCATCAGCATCCACTGCTGTTGCCACAATAAATAGATATTACAATGATTTGGGAACAATGCGACTGTGCTGATTCTTCCCTGACGCAAAAATACATATATGTGTGTGTATGTGTGTGTATGTACAGTGAATAGAAAGTGAGCGTTAGCTGTGGAGCTCAGACAATGCAAGTGTTTCAGAGATGCAGAAGAGGAGAAAGAGATTAATGTCTGAGAGAGAGAGAAAAGGCGAGATGGCAGCTGGGGTGTTTGCGAGGAAAGCCAGGGCTTGGAGATGCTTTGAGAGGGTAAATCTTCCCTCGAGCACAAAGCAGTGGTGCTGATACAAGCAGCAGACATGGGGTCACCTCCTCTATGCACACAAAAAGCTCCAGACACGATATACGCTCTCCTCTCTCTCTCTCTCTCTCTCTCTCTCTCTCTCTGTCTCTTTTGAGTTGACATTTTCTGGCTTAAATTTCTTTTATTGACATATTCACACTGTGGTTTCCTACATTACCCACAATGCTGCTTAACTACCTACTGACACCAGTGGGAATTATCCCACTGCTTCATCTTTACCAAAAGAGACTGATGCAGCAGCACTTTATTTCTTCTATCTGACCTCCTCATCTGTACAATCTCCTCCAACAGATCATCGAACAATTATGCGGACACATCTGTCTTTGATCAGTACCATCAGCCTGCTAGATTCTAACATAATTCATTGCAACATTAACAAATGGCATTTGTTGTCTCGACTGCGTGTATTTGAATTTCTTGTCAATATGTTATTAAACATTGCTGGAAAATGGAAATAAGATCAGAATCTCCGGCTTTTCGCTGGCTGTTATGTTTGACATCAGTGAGTTCTGTTTTTATTTAGCACAATTGTAACTGCACTAGCAAGAGAAGAAAACTTCAAGAAGAAGATTTCATTTCAACCAGATGTAGCTGGTGCATTACGTAGCGAAATGAAACATTTTTCCAGGACTAAGTACATTACCGTTTAATCTAGTGTAAACCGTGTAGGACTGGAGACAGTGCAAAACAAACAGTACAGTACACTACAAGACACTACAATACAGTTGTTACACACAGCAATGCTGACCTTTAGAGTGCAAGTAAAGATGCTTGGGTTGTAAACATAAGACAGATAGCAGCAGCTTGTAGCAGCATTAAGAAAAAAGTGATGTGCAAAAAATTGCACAGTTGAATGTGTGTGTGTGTGTCTGGGAATTAAGGAGTCTGACAGCTTGGGGGAAGAAACTGCTACACAGTCTGGTTGTGAGGGCCCGAATGCCTCTGTACCTGTTTCAGACGGCACAAGGGTTAAGAGTGTGAGGGGTGCATGGGTTCATCCATGATGCTGTTGGCTTTGAGGTGATGTCTATGAGGGAGGGAAAGAGACTACGATGATCTTCTCAGCTGTCCTCACTGTCCAGCTGCAGTTTCTCAAGGGAGATATCACTGTCACAGGCAGGTTGAAGTTGTTCAACCTGTTGAAGATTCTCTGGGTGTGTGCATGCTTTCCCTCTCTGATGGCCTGGGACAGTCTGGCCCTCGCTGTTCTTAGGGCCACCTTGTCAACTGCTCTTAAGGTGGAGTCTCTGGTCTTCAGGAGTGCACACAGTCATCAGCAGCAATGTGAGGTCATTTCTTACAGTAATAACAAATATATAACACCAGTCAAGAAGCCAAGAATCTCTAAGCACTCCACAAATGCTTAAATGATGTATTTCAGGATGGACATTTCCCCGAAGTCATTAATGTTGATCAGAGTTCAGCATATGAAACTAAGATATTCTATAGTTTGTGTTTGAGTGACTTCAAATGTCAAAGAAAGAAAGCCATGAGGCCTGACTGTTGCTCAAAAATGAAAACACTCATATTGGGTTCCATCTTCTTTTCCCATGGAACAAGCACAAGAGGCTTTTCTCTCCTGTCAAAATAGCCGAAGGGGTGCCGGCTAACGTGTGCGCACACACACACACACACACACACACGCACACTGGAGTTGTCTTAATCCAGCAGAATCACTGTTCTCTGACTCTGCCACCTCTCCACAATTACAGAGGCCCCCTAATCCCAGCAGCCTCCATTTTCCTGTGCAATTTAAGAGTGGTAGAGATCTGATCACTCATCCAACCCCCTCCCTCCTCACACACACACATACACACAAAACTCAATACACGCTTCCCTCTCCTTACAACCCTGAAGCTTCAGCGCTAGAAATCACACACCGATGGCTGGGAGAGATTCTAATGCTGGCCTCTCCTCATGGTCACTGCTTAAACACAGTTTAGTGGCTTAGTGAGGATTTGCTTGTATCAGAGCTACTGGCTGTTGAGGAGAGGCTTTTTTTCCAAGTGTACTTCACTTGTTCGCCCCTTTTCCTTGAAAAGGCTCAAGAATTTACAGAGTTTGAAGTGTAGTCAGTAAGATAGTTGATTTAGAGGCGGTGCTCATCCAGTTCATCCCAGCTCATCCAAGATCTTTCTAACACAGACCTTCATGATTCAGACATAACAAATAGGACTGCTGTATCCCTTGAGAAAGGGCGCTGACCTACTGAGCCAGACCTAATGATTCAAATATAATGTACTATTAGCAAGCAGTGTTCCTTATATTATATTTGTCACTGTAAGTAGAACAAAATGTATAAGGCATGGTATGATATAATACCTCAAGTACAGTAATATAAAGAACGTAGGAAAGCAGAAAAGAATTAGCTTTAGGTAGTGGTTTCCTCCAGATCTTAATTCATCTAAATACAAGAAGATTGATGCAATAGAAAAGAATGAGATTTTTATTTTCCTAATAAAATGTTATTAAATTTAGCTTTATACCAACTTTTCTAGTAGATTACAGCTGCATAAAATATTGCTAAAGAACAACCGGTACATACCCTCCAGACCAGTAAAGAAAACACTGCCTTTCGTTAAATCTCTGTCTGATGTTCACTTGGTGCAAATATATTATAGTGATAAAGTATTGTAGAATAAATATATGTGTAATGACATTTATTAGGTGACATAAACACTTCTCTGTTTTGTTACACAGCAGGAGCATTGTGTGCATTGGGCCTGACGGTATTCATAGCTATCCAACAACATGCTTATTAAAGTTGAGCTTTATATTAAAATATATTCTTAGCATAGAAATCCAGTTTTGGTCAATTCAATGAGTTTTCCCAGACCACTAGAGACATTTCTAAACAAACCTCACCCATTGTCTATAATGATGCATCCTTACATGCCACTGCAAATTTCCTCATGGCCTACCATCAGACAAACGATTATATATTGTCAGACTCTAATTATTACTTTCGGTCACTGCATTATATGCCAAGAAGTCAAGTAAGTCATACCAAGTAAAGTCAAGAAGGCTTTAATTAAATTTTTTCTTATTAATGCCTGGTTAGAATTTCCATGAATATTGCATGAGGTAAGACTGATGAATCAGTGATCGCTGATGGGAACTAGAGAAGCGTAGCATAGACTATTTCTAACTAATGCTGCACCACTGCCTTGTAACGTGCCTCTCACAAGAGCTTTCTGAATGCCATGACTGTTTGTTAATTAAAGTGCCTTGCAGTTGATTGCAGACTTAGAGGTCTTGAATTTGACTCCTGAGGCAGTGCTTTACAGACCAGCAATGCAGAGCACTAGAAAAAAACGCGGAAAGACAACACTGAGAGAGAGAGAGAGAGAGAGAGAGACCCCAAAAGCAGCACAATACACACTGCTTAAGAAGACAAGAGATGTGCTTAAATGAATCATCCAGTTGGCTTAAACTGAGCTTGGCTGCCTCTGTTTCACAGCATGTTTAAAGGCGTTCTCTTGCCTGTGGGGACTGCCATTCTTTTCCCCTCCTTTCCTTTGCACCCGCTTCCTTTTAAATGTTGCATATATTCTGTTTTTTAAGATTTATTTCAAAACCTTTAAATGGAAAAGAATCGATCAATACTCTTTTGTGTATGTGATGGAAGAAATGCTCGGTGGGGGGAAAAGCACCCAAACACGACAGATGTTACAATTCTGATTTGCCTTTCATTCTTTTTCAGATGTGCACAATGGCGTAGCAAAAGGAATTTCAAAGGCTGGTTTAAATTGATTTAAGTTAGAGCTCTTGTCATAAAGCTCTGTGTTTGCAAGTATCACAAAGATGACTGGCAAGAAAAAGACGGTTTAGAAAAAAAAAAGGCCATTGTACCATTTTGCCCAAGCCTTAGGTTTCTATCTTTTTTCTTTTTCTTTCTTTCTTTCTTTTTTTTTTTAAAAAAAAGACCCAGACTTTTACATATTCCCTTGAAGTCTTTTCACATAATATAGAAATGTATTCATTCATTTTAAGAGATAGTGATCGTGAATAAAATACCTTGGATTCAGAGGAGGAGAGGATGTAAAAAAAAAGGAAGGAAAACTAACAGAGAACAAAAGGCCATCTCTAGCTTCAGATCAGCCATATTGAAATTCATTCTTCCTGAGCAACAACACAAAAATACGTGGAATGAAAACTGGCAGCAAGTACAGTGAGATACTATCACTAAGTGAATGAGAAAATAAATGAGAACATTTATGATGATAGATGATGCTGGATTCTTAGGAGAAATTCACGGCATGATGTACGAGGTTACCATTCAATGTCAGTTTTTAAGTACATCATGGTATCAAAGGTCTTCATGGTTTTCAAAGACATTTCATGATTGCAGTGACTGAGGAAGTTAAATTATTTGGTTAGGAGAAACAGCAAGGATATTTTCACTGATATGTTAAGAACAATGCTTGTAGCCTTTATTTGTGGTAAATTAGTAGAAGCAATGCCGAATTAGCATTTTATCTTCTCTTCTTGAAAAGTAGCTTACCCTGTTGTAAAAGTCTTAATGTGCCACTCCTGGAGTGTGCGCTATACTAGAATAACATAATCTCAAATAAATAAGTAAATAAATAAATAAATAAATTCAGATTTTCCTATCCTGCACCATACCAGGATTGAGATTGGCTTCAGCTTGGCTTTCGGTCAGAGTTTCACTTCTTCTCCCCATGACCATGTGGGTTTCCTTTATGTTCTCCAGTTTCCTCTCACCTCCAGAATTCATGCCAGCAGCTGGATTGGCTATGTTAAATTGCCCCTTTGAATGTGAAAAAAATCAGGGGGATTTTTTAAGACCATTGCCTTGGGCTTGCTCATTAGGGACAAATGTTTGGATAAATAGTAACTTAATTTTCAACTTTTGCTGTTTCTATACTTCTGTAAAGCTGCTTTGAGACAATCTCCATTGTTAAAAGTGCTATACAAATAAACAGAATTGATTTGAATTGACTGTGTGTATGTTTGTGTGTGTGTAAGTATGCATTCTTCCCTGCAATGGACTTGCATTCCGTCCAGGGTGTATTCCCACCACTCTCTTGCTTTATGGCTGATCTTCAGATCCATTCATTCTTAAGAGAGTAAAATCTTAATAAAATGAAAACATGAATGGTGTCCATGTGTACAACAAGTATAGGAGGTCTGGGGGTCTGTCTGAGTATTCAAATAGGAAAATGTATAAAGCAAAGTAGTCAGAAAAACATTTTTTCATTCCTACAGTGACTGTGGCACTTCTGTCACTTGTGGTGAAGTGATGGCCTTGTCATGGTGAAGTGGCTTGTGTATTTTGATGAACGTAAGGGCGATGTGACTGGCAGCTTGGTAAAGAGGTAAGGAGAGGTCAGAAAAAGAGCAACAACAAAGACCCATGGGAAGTACAAAAAAAGTGTACCCAGGACTGATTAGGGTTACTGGGACACACCACCCCAGGAGCCAGGCTTGTATCAGCTGAGTGTCAGGTGACTGGGCTACCCATGTGACCCAGGCAGGCTCAGCCTGATACGGTGATGTGGAGCCATATTGTGGGCTCACCACCTGCAGGATGGGAGTCAGGTGCCATGCTTGTTAAGCAGCAGGCATTTGACTCAACGGTTGTAATGGAAACTGCTTTAGGAATATGAAATGTCAGAGAAATATCTAATTCATGAAAATCTAGCTTAGGGGATGGAGTGGGTTTGTTTTTTTAAAAAAATATCAATTACATTTTTTGACTCAGCTGGCAATATTAGATTAGCAGAAATGAACGATTTAGGTGCTGTCTTAAGGATATATTAGTGTTAGTGTTATTACATCATTTTAGAA
Organism: Hemibagrus wyckioides; assembly: GCF_019097595.1. NCBI lineage: Eukaryota > Metazoa > Chordata > Actinopteri > Siluriformes > Bagridae > Hemibagrus > Hemibagrus wyckioides. Next base: position 12,110,279 of record NC_080720.1, read on the forward strand.
CATTCCAGAAGTGTTATTTTTGTAATATTACACACTAACATCCCTAAAACCAGCTGAATATGTTGCTGAACCTTTTCATAACCTTCTCTGCAAGCTGGGCATGAATTTTGTCTGAGATTGGATTGCATGAGTACTGAACATTTTTGAGGTCAGAGTCATTTAATAGTGCAGCATGAGCCAGTGTTAAAGAGTGTGTGGGTTAACGTTCTTAAAGGTTTAATGTTTGATTTAGGCAGACTGTGAATGCTTGATCCGTGTAAAGCAGAAAGTGCTTTTCCTGAGCCTTTGATGGATCTGTGGTGTCTTCCCAGCAACTGGGTTCAATTACAACCGGCCAGCTTTATTGTCCTCAACACATAAATCAGCCTGTGAATCAAGTCACTCAGGGGAGAGAGTGAGAGAATACAGAGAAGAGACTGAAAGAGTGAAAAGATGGATGGACGGCGCAATAGCAGAACTCACAGAGAAAGAGAGAAGACGGCAAGCTGCATGAAGTCTCTCTGAGAACAAAATGTGTGATTAGAGCAGCAGCAGTGGTCATTAGTGACACTAATGAGTGCACTATCTACGCCGGCATTAAAGTGCCTGCTAACGAGGCCTTGTTCATCATCAGTGAACACAAGCTGTGGCATAATCCTGTCGACTCTCCTCGGCAGGGGGAGCAGCCTCGCTCTGCACAGGACGGATAAGCTTGATGCGCATTTCCTGCATACGTAGTGAGTAATTATTTGATTTTTTTTCCATTACATATTTTTGTCATCTCTGCCCTTATCTTCCTATTTGTTTACTTGCTGAATTATAACATGCAATGCTTTATTGCTGGTCCCTAACCTAACTAGCACACAACAAAACCTACATACCTGTATAAATAGTGCAGCATCACACACAAGTGATCAATAGTTAGATTCTTTCATTTAACTGTTTCTTTTTTCACCAACCTAATTACTGACCTTCATGCAGAATGTAAGCTTAAATATTACACCCAATATCCAAACAAAAAAACACTTCCGGGATTACTTGACTGCACAAAAAAGAGAAAAATAATAGAACATTATCTCGTGGACCTTCAGAGACAGTTTCACATACTGATCTTGCTATTCATTTTTCTTCAACCTCCTGCTATTAGATCAGTTTACAGGCAATTATTCGCACTGCTTTCTTCTCAATACTGTTCTTTCTATACTGTTCTGATCTCCTGTCAAGTTCTCCTGAGAATGTATTGTCTTACTGTGTATATCTTGTATATTTCACACTTGCCTTACACTATTTTTATTTTATGTCTCACACAATGGTCCTGGAACATTGGGCCCTTTTCACTGGGATGGCACGCTTATCTTTACTTCACCTGGAAAAGTGGATATAGTGTAGCTTTAAAATGATTTGAGGTACATAACAAACCATAAAGATCAGTGTTTTTACAATAAAGCTTTAAAGATACAATGCATGCAACAAGTTACAGAATACATACTAAAGGTGCAAAACATACCACCACAACCTTGCAGCTTCCACCACCGGGACAAGGACCGGGACGAGGACAAGGTGCAGTAATATGAAAAGTGTAGGGTTTTTTTCTGATGCATGGAAGAATGACAAAAACCCATCTGACTCGGTTTAATAATACAAGTCAATCTGACCCTGAACTGTCAATTACTTCATCCATCACAAGAGGGCACTGCAGCCCAGACATTACACACTCTCACCTCATTGTGCAGGGAAGCAGCTGATAAAGTCAAGGCACGCGATGGATGTGTGTGATAGCAAGAGGGGGTTGTGCACTCCGTAGATTCCAAAACACTTATTATCTCTTTTGATTCATTCCTGATCGCTAAATATTTTCACTGGCAAATCCTCCCACCAAGCCACGAGCCGCTGCCTTCCTCTTGCTTTTTGTGTCTTTGTGTTTCACAGTGAGAGAAAAAAAGGATGGGGAATGTGAAGAAGTTTTGTCTGCTAGTAACTTTTGTGAGAAAATTTCAGAAAAACCTGGCATTTGATAGAGATAATCAAAAAAGGAGGCACAAAATAAATGAAGACAATAGCAGAAATTAAGAGATGGTTTTGGATTTTGCCTTCTCTGTTTCTGTCTTCCTCTCAGCTCCACAGTGTTCTGGCAGTTACAAATGGATGAACAAGTTGGTCTTTTTTCTTGACACACACTCTCTTACACAGACAGCGTGTTATTATAAGCCCTGGGAAAAAAAAACAGAAAAAAGAAAAAATCGTAAATCTGCCTGTAATGCACTCTAATTATGTGCGAGAGCATGAGTGTGAAATGGAGTTTGCTTGATGACATTTATGTGTTTTAATCTTGACAGGAGGAAATTATCAGATCACAAGTCTGTCATGCAAACTCTCTTTCACACAATTAAGAAAAACAAACAGGGCACGCAATAATATGTTCCAGTCCCAATAACATATTTCCAGCAGGAAAATGCAGCCAGACTGTAATAAAGACACTATCATGCAATACATTCCTGTGTACTCACTTACTGTATTCACAGACTGTAATAAGGACAATGTAATACAGTACTAACCTACTTACTCACTCGCTTTACTCACAGACTTTAATAAAGCCATAGTAACACTTTTACTGACCTACTTACATTCCCGCTCTACTGTATACTCACCTATTTTATTCACAGTCTGTAATAACGACGCTAATACATTACTAACCTACTCTCTCACTTTACTTACAGACTCTAACAGAGACTGTAATACTTTTATTTTTTATTATTATTTTATTCAATCATTCATTCTGTCATTTTTCATTAAGAGTAACTTGTACAGCTGGTGCAACAGGATTATTGTTAACCTTTAAAGGACCGCAAACTAATAATATGACAGATTATAAATCACTGAAAGTGCAAACTGATTACGGTTGCAAGTCAGTTTAGCACGTTATTTTTGTTTGGAGATGATAAATATTGTATTCATACCACAGGCTTATCTTGACTGAGAACATACTGAGTCCTCAGTCTCCCAGTGCTCTTGTCTTCTCTCTCCATCAAATTCTTTTTTCAACATTTTTGTAGGTGGCTATGCTGGTCAATTATTACAACAATGGCCACGCACAGCAGTTTTAGAAATACAAAACCATTCTAACCAGCAATCACCATCAATTCACAAGCGCTCTATAAGATGAAAGTTCACATGGTATGTTCCATTAATTTAATGTTTTGCCCTTAAGGCCATATAGATGCAGTGAAGCCCTGTACATTCACTTTGTATGTAATGCGAAGTTTACATAAAATGATAATATATCATTTAACTTCGTAATTTTACACCCATACATAAAAATTTATGACAAAACATTTGTTTTGTTTTAATTTATGCAATTAAAGACAAAATATCATTAAAAGTACATTTTAAAAGGTTTTTTGACAGATTAAGACTAACGCAGTAAAACTTACTCGAAGTTTAAATGGCTTAGTATTCTCTATTCTCTAAAGAACACATTCAGCTCTACAGTCGTGCCACAAGGTGCAGCGAGGGCGCAGGCCTAAGCGAGACCTGGCATGTGTCCCCAGAGGGAGTGTGCGATGCAGCAGACAACAGATGAGGGGTTGAGATAAGAGTCCAAAACACTTTCAGGTTTGAAACATGACACCTGAGTGTACATTTGAGTCTAGACATGTTTGATCAACACCTCAAAGGAAGACTGAAAACGTGTGGATGGAGTTGGAGGAACCTGAATGAGTGGCAGTGAAAGCCCGCAAGTGTGCTTACAAACACACCGACACCCACTTCATGAACTTAAGCATGTGTTAACAATCACAAAATCAAACTTATCACAGACATAACTGGTTTCACACCCTGGGGAATCCTAGGCTTGTGGCTGGAATACATCCAGTCCATCACAGGCTAGCATGCTCACACACTGGTGCAATCATTCACACCTAAGGGCAATTTAGAGCAAACAATCCACCTACGTGCATGTTTTTTGAGAGTTGGCCGGAACTTAAAAGAAACCCACACTGACAGCACTTCCTGCTTCATCACATGCTACCTATTTATTTGTTTGTACAGTAAATTTTTCACATTGTTGCATGTTTAGGGTAACATTCAGTCTCCATCCTTCAATTTTTTTGCACTACTGAGACTTGGGTGCCAACACACACACAGACACACAACCATTCACACGCTATGGACAATTTAAAAATGTCAACCAGCCTACGAAGCATGTCTTTGAACTGTGGGAGGAAACCAGAGTACTCGGAGGAAACATACAAACTCCACACACTCAACAGTGGTGGGAATCGAACCCCCAACCTGTGCCAAAAGTGCTAACCAGTTGCAGTCTCATAGTAGATTATTATCTACCCTATTTTGAGCACTTGGAGTTTATTGTGTTTCATTACAGCTTGAACACTTTTAGCACCACAGACAAAAACAGTATTTATAGTTACAATTACAACGTATAATTACAAAAATAGTAATTAAATTAGATAAACTATTAAGTGTTCCACCAAAATCGGAGTCTTTGTATTTAAAGACTTTTTAGCTGACTGTTTTCAGATCCTAATGGGACTCTAAATTAGTGCCTCACTAAAGGCAATTAGATCAAAGATAAACCATAGATAAAAGACTCAATTGTAAAAAGCTAATATCAGTTGTAAAGAAAATATATATTTTTGTGCTCCGATAATTAGAGCATCTAATTAGTGTCATCATGATCGCGGCCTTTTCCAATTAGATGTTGATTGTTTCCCATAAAATCAGTAATCACAATTTCACTCATAGCTATGTCTTAGATTTTCTCAGATTAAACAACTGCTTTAATTTTATCCAGGAATGATAACATAGTGTGTTCAAAGCCTTTTGTCTGGTAGCATTGTAGAAACTTCAAGAAACACTGCCATCAAGAAGCTGATATAATCATCAATTTGAATGTATTGAGTCAGTTGGGACCCTTTCACCATCTCATTGTTTGTCCCCAATGTTCTCTCTTTTAGCAGTGAACGCTGCACCGTGGGACTCATTCCAACTCATCATATCTGGGGAATGCCACTGACTGTGCTCTCTGATCCTGATCAATCATTAATTATACATAGAGTCCCTCAGGTTTCTCGGAACCCAGTGTTTTTTGGGGTGACTGATGCAGCGGGACCTCTAGGAATGAGAGCACTGAGAGGCGTCCTCGTCCGTGCCCGTTTTCCATTATTAATCAGAGCCTAAGCGAGGGCAGCCTGGGGGTCAGCTCCTATTAGTGCCAGCTGGGACAGGAAGCCCATGTCCACAGATTGGGCATTTCACGCTGCACTGCTCCCACCACTCAAGCCCCTGATTTGATATTAATATCCATTTAGGTCTCTTCTCTCATCTCATTGAGATGATCAGATCCAGCACTTGGCCTCCTGACACTCATTAAGTTGTTGCGTGATTTTCTGAAATTGTGATGAAGAGGTTTTACTGTTTCAGGTAGAGATTAATGGATAAAGATCTGTGTGAAGTTTGAGGGGTTTTGTTCTATCGAGAGATACTTTGGCAAGCGCGTGTGCTATGCTAGAAGTAACCGTAGCTAACGTCTTCACTTGCACACACACTCCCACAAACAGCATGTCCTGCATATTTCCTCTTGCAATCATCTTCAGGGTGGGAACAGGATCTGATATTGGAATATTTTTTTTTGTGACGAACAATAACCGTTGGCCTTGGCAATAAGTGAAGACGACGAACCACTTTAGCGTGACAGTAGCAACAAAGGCAGTGGAGAATGACTTTGCCACCCAGCGCCAAATATCCAGCCGTTATCTGATGCCATCAGATCTTGTTAGCGGACAAACTACAGACGGGAGATTGAGGTGCAGGGAGAAAGGGGGAGAGGGGGACACGGCTGAGCGATTCAGATTCGCACCACAAACAGAATTATAGGTGTGGATGTGGAGAGGGGGGGTGCCAGTGGATTTTCACCCTTAGGCTTGAAACGGTGACTTCGTCCCTGTCTTTTACCCATTATCCTGTCTAACAACTGCTGCCTCCTGAAACAAGGCATGGGTCAGATGTCAGGTCAAAGGTCATTTCACGGCCAAGGCACCAGTCACTTGAGCTTGGCTTCCGTTTGTTATAAATGCAGCGCCTGAAGGGTTTGCTTGTGTGTTACTTGTTACTGACTCTGAGAAACAATTCAATTAGACAAGAAGATGAGTGTTAACACATTGGGCCTTTCCTTCAGTCTGAGACAGAATCAGTCAATTGATCCTCAGTGCATAATGAATGAGGAAAAGATGAAATATGAAAATTAGTGGTGTTAAATGCAGTTTGGTGGCCTGCTGTAAAACAAGCCTTTTACAGGAACTAAGAAGTGGGTGTGCACTGTTTTACTCTCTCTCTCTCTCTCTCTCTCTCTCTCTCTCTCTCTCTGTGTGTGTGTGTGTTTGGACTTGCTCCTGAATGTCAACTCATAATTGAGATGCCCTAAAGAGAACACTATAGAAGTGACGATTGAAGTAATGATTGCTTTTCATCAGAAAGAAAGCCGACAAGGAAGGAGGAGAAAAGTAAATGTGTGTATATGTGTATATGTGAATGAGTGTAATAAGGGAGGGGTGCTGTTTAAAAACCCACAAGATTGACAGAATTGCATATGACTGAAATCTGTAAGACATTCCATTCAAATTGGTTTGTACATACTTGGGTGTTGTGTTGTGTGAATCTTACCTTATTCTGTAAATACATGATAATAATATCCACATCAGTATGCAATACGGTGATTTACTTTTCCACTAATTATAGTACTGAAGCTCGGCAAAACTTTCCATTCACACTTATTGATTCTGTTCTCAAAATAATGTATGACTTTAAACAAGTAAGATCAATATGGTTGAACTTCAGTGTATTCAGCATGAATGAATTGCAAAAAAAAAATTAAAAATTACAAATGCTGACCTTAACTTTTGTATGGTAGATTTTCATATTACTATCACATCATGACGTAACTGATTTGTTAAGTGTATGTAATATCATTATGTGTGGTATTATTCCTTGCTTCCTTTCTGTACTGTCTACACTTAAAATAGTAATAAAAGCATCACGAATCCTTCCACAAAACCTAAAATAGGGTGCGCCCATCTCTTTATCCTTTTTCTGTTTCTTTTATCATGTGTTTTTGTATGTGAGAAAGGATCTGATGTTTGCCCCAGGCCTGAAAGCATGCTGTGTGGAGGAATGTGTGTATATGTGTGTAAGGTCACCTTGAGCACCAGGTTTGGGTCCTCTGTGTCCCTCTTCTCCGTGCTTCACTGAGTGCTCCGCCAAGCGCAACACTCCCTCACCTGCAGCGCTTTCTAACCCTCTGAGACTCCGGCCATTTACAGCAGATTAGAGAGAGAGGGGAGGAGGGAGGGAAAGAGAGAAAGAATCTAAGACAAGATTCTGGTCAGTTTGAGAAGGATGTATGGACGACTACAGATATGTGCTGTTTCAAAATCAAATCACATTTACACATCAGCCTAATGTAAGGGAAGAGAATAAATTTTGTTGTCTTTCATGAAGAATCCTGTAGCTTCTTGGTCCACATGCTTTAAATGAGACCACCGATTTTCTGTAGCCACATAGCTATCTACATCTATCAGTATGTGGCTTGTCATCCCATGATGAGAACACTGTGGCTTTTCTGAGATGCCGGACATGTGTGCCAGTGGATCAGGAGGACACACAAAGGCAAGGCAAGCTTCTCCTGCACCATGAGTGCCAGAGCCTCTGGCAAAGTTGGCAACTTGGTAAGAGAGACACAGGGTAAAATTATTAAAAAGGAAAAAACAGCGACAGTATTTTTAGTAGTAAAAAAACACAGCTACATTCAATCTATAGTTCAATTCCTCAGAGGTCCAGATTTGAAGATAATTTTAAAGGAAAGCAGAGAGAATTTTCACCTACTGCAGTACACAGTCGTGCCTTGTAGGCTGCGGTTTGAGAGGTAAAGAAAAGTCTAGAAAGTATAGAAGTTATCTATATCTGTTTTGTAATGTAATTTTCTCAGTGTGATGGCGGTTAGATAAGATAAATTACCGGGCCTGGGGCGAGAGGAGCTACTGACATACTCATAGCGTTTACTAGTACAAAATGTTGACTGTCAAAATTAGCTAAATATCACTCACACAATGGACTGGCATGTTTCCTGAATGTTGTACCGATTTAGCTGGTAAAAATGAGAAGCAGTTGCTAATCACCCATGACGATCTTGGTTTCTTGCGACATACTAAAGCCAGGTTCTACATCGACATTTTATTCCTTTAGAAAATTGAATTGTTAAATGCATACATATGTATATATCAGTATATATACATCATGTAGTATATCATATTTTTGCATACATTTTCATTTAGTGATCATTTCATATGTGACAAAAACATTGAAATATACATATAAACATAAATATTTAATAATTTGCTAATTGCTTTTTTCCAGATTTAGCTGTATGTAATAAATCATCACATAATTGAAGGATACGGACTAACGTTTTAAGATAAAAGTTTTTAAATGTTGAATAATATGCAAAGATTTATTTTTTTAAAATCGTGAAACATTTTTACATCTTTTAAAAGCAAGAATAATTCATGCTAGCAGTAACAAAGTAATGGAAAAAAATCCTGTCAGAAAGATTTCTTTTCATATCCTTCTATTCAGGGTGTTAAATCCAGTACATGCCAACAACAATGTATTACTTGTGCTTGTACATGTACAGTTTCAATTGTGCACTGGCTAATTTGCTAAACATGACAATAGCATATTTTCTGTACACTCTGACTATTATAGTATTATACAATAATAAGTCATTTTAAATAATACCGCCAGAACAAGAATGAAATAATTGCAATATTGTATAGACTTAGCATCACAACTGTAGTGCTTGTTAGCACAATTTACATTTTAATTACTTGCTTTTAGTCAGCCTGTGTACGCTGTCTAATAAGGCAGTAGTGCTTCAAAAAAAAAAAATAACATCTTTAGTGTTTAACATCTTTATGTGTCATTCAAATGTGTTTTGACTGCAGGATGCAGTGTGTATGTCTCAAGGCTTATTTATTATGTGCAGCCATCACAAGTGTAGACACAGCAGAATTTAAACTGAAAGGGAAAAAAGATGCCTTACAAAAGTGTGCCATAGTGTTGCAACTGATATTAATGAGAGCTAATAGTTGTAAGTATTAACACAATTCCTTACTACAGCTTCTTAATGAAATATAGCTTTATTAGTCTACTCGACATTTATCCCTGAATTCGAATCAGCATGCCTGGCTACTTTTACATTGCTTTTGAATAATTATTGTTACTATTGTATCTTGTTGAACTGCTGAATCTTGTAGTAATGAGTTTGTTATGAGTGTGGGAAGGTTCTCAAATGTATTCAAATATAAACTAGATACTGAGGGTTTAATAAATTCTACATGGCATGGCACCAAGCTATATCTCTGAGCTCCTCTGCCTTCATTATACTATTAGAAATCCTCACCAGACGGTTTTCTAGAGTTTAAAGTTGATCAGACTTGTTGCTATGCCAAAAAATGAGCTGGGTCCAATTTTTCGAGCGTATTTATTCTCTCAGGTGAGGTTTATAGCAATTGGTCCTGTGTCACTGGATTCTTTACTTTATTTTCAGATACTCAGACATGGATTCACACCTCATGCGATGTTTGACATGACCGCACTTTGCTTATAGAGCAGCATCAGTTCTCTTACCAACACACACAGAAAATGACTAGTATGGTTTTCTTAGAATCTGCCTCAGTTCTTCTGTAGAATTTAGCTATGGCATTTGCTTCTGTCTCTGCAGGTAATACCACAAAGCATCCATCATCAAAAGGTCACTTTCTTGAATGAACGTACAATCATTTCTCTGTAACATTTAATTTTTCATTAAAAGGAATGTATAGATACCTAAAATTTGGTCTTTTTCTATTTACCTTTTAATGCATTTGACATAAATTCCACAATTGAGACAAATTTTATATAAAATCAAAGGGTGTCTAAGACTGTACTGCAGTACAATACGGTGTAATGTGAATGCTGGAGTCGGAGAATTTTCAATCTGTGATGCTTTAAAACCTCATCTGCTGTTTAGAATTTCCTCTGATTTTGTGTGTGTCTGTGTTACAGTCCAGGATTATTTCCACAGATGATTTAACTCTTTGGGCAAGACAGTCAAGGTCAAGCTCCTGACACTCAAACTGCATTCAGTTGTGCAAACCAGTGTGATTAGCCCTGCAGAATAGCTTTCTGCCCTTAAAGATTTTCCTGCTACTTGCTAGTGAGAGTTCAAACCTTTGGTCTCTCAAACACTAAGGACATCCTGATCAACAAGGTGGAAAAAAGCATCCCTGCTTTTGTGCTCACCGCTCCCTCATGACGAGTCAAATAATGAGTGGATAATACATTTGGCTGTCTCAACAAAACAGAACAATTAAAACACTTCAAAGAGCGAACCGTCTGGCTTCAGTTTCTTTTCGGTTGAGTGAACGTCATGTCGCAGCAAGCATAATTGTTTCATAATTTCCGCCCTGCAGTCAAACAAGAAAGGCCTCCTTTTGTTTTGTTTTCTTCTGAATTTCTCCAAAGCTTTGACATGCTAACAAGCCCTTTGTGCATTACAAGGTGCGGCACCTGTTTCAAGATCTCACCACTGCACTGTGATAATAGACAACATCGATCGGTACAGTGTTTTTTGAAACAATTGTCCTGATTTAAACACATGTCCTGATTTTTATCCCTATCAGCTGCAGAAGTCTTTTTGAGAGAAAATCAGCACAGGTTTTCCCTCCATTCTTTTTGTGTAAAGGAAGTGAATCCAAACCTCCGTCCGAGATCTCCACACCCTTCTGCATGAGTCCATTCAGGTATGAGCAGGAGAATACACACACACAAAGGCCTGGTTTTGGCAGCCGGGTCACACTCGCATGGAGACGAAAAGAGCAGCCCCGCCAGATAAATAAAAACTTATTGTGCTGGCACAAAGACACTGGGTTAACCTCTCAACCTCATCCGCTTCCTTTAAAGTCTGTTTCACTCTTCTCTATGGTAGGAAAGAGACAGAGCGTGGAGAAATCAAATATGCTGTAATTACAAACTTGTAATCATTTTCACAAGTCAAGTCATATAAAAATCTATGGATAGATAAAGTAAAAGTTTAGTAAAATGGTAAATTTGCACAACTTTACATTTACCACAATGTGTTCAATCAACCAAGACATGCTGGGTGCCTGATATTTCAAATCAAATGTAAAGAGTAAAGGATCTCTGTCCTTTATATTCAAATATTTCACTTCATAGTGGATATATTATTGTTGAAACACTTCTAGCTTTTTAAGTATGTGATCTAGAGGGAAGAATGGTGTACTGTTATAATAAAAAATCATTCTGCTTGTCTGAGATGGTGCCTTGTTTAATTTTAAAGGTTAATATGAGTTATTCTTTATCATATATAAGTTTACAATTTCTGCAACTGAGATACACTGACACTGACGTATTATTCAAATGATTATTTGTCTTCTAGCTTATAGATCTGCTACAGTGTCTTGGCTGATTCACTACAGAGGAATTATTTCTTGTATGATTTTTCATTAAACTATTTATTTATGTTTAAGATATTAAGTTTAATTGTAACTTCAGCCATCTTTGCCAGTACATTTGGTATCATACTAATGTACACTAGTAGCTTTAAGTCAAGGCAACCAGTTTTGTGGTGTACAAAACCAACCCTTGTACTATTAAATCTGAAAGATGCATTATAACTCGTCCATCTCCGAGCTTTTCCCCCAATCTTTGAGACGGATGAGTTATAAAACATCTTTCAGATTTAATTCAGATTCAGACATCTTGACATATTGTTACCAGGCATTTAGAACATGCCTCAATAGCTCAGAAAAACAGTGATGTCCTCTCTAATTTCAGCTATTTGAGAGCTTTGGTGACCCCATATCTCTTTTTGGTGCCAAATCTAGTAGTCAAGGTCTCTAGATTAGAGGTCCAATTACATACTGAAGGAACAGAATAGGTGCCGGCTCATGCTTTGGCCTTGTTTCAATGCAATTACCATCATTTAGCCTTCACAAACTACACAAGAGAATTCCTGTGGTGCATTTGGTAACAAGAATAGTTTATCAACAAATAGAATGCGGCTTTTTTGTGTGCTACATGCCATCTGACCATATGGTAAGCGTTCACCTTGATCTTCTGTGCCATCTGAGGAAGAATGCTTTCATAAAGAATAGTCCAAAATGAAAATAAAGCAAAATAATAATTCCTGATGAAAGGGAGAATGAATAGGTTTTGTACTATGCTCCAAATTGGTCTATTGAAATATGAACATGCTACCTTCCTTCCCCATTTGTGTGTGCTAATCGTTCAAAGGTTTTTAGTCTGGAAGAAAAAAAAAGGGAATGCAAACACACACTGGAATGTGGCATGACTCAGTCCCTGCATCTATTCTTTCACTCTCTACCTCATCCTCTTCTTTTTTCTTCTCATCTGTCTCATACTAATTGACATTGCAGTATTATCTGGATTGTTCATATAATTGAAACTATATTGAAATTTTTTTTTTTTTCAAAATGGAAACTATATTTATTTGAGTTTGTTTATTAATGTCAAATGAATTCCACTGCTGCTTCTGTTCAATACGTTCTATTGCATGCAAACTTACTGGAGGCAGCATCATGTGCCAGCTCACCACAGAGAACTGAGGAAGATGTTCACAAGCAGAAAAAGGAATTAATCCAAATCCAAAATCTTTTTTTTTTTTGCTTTGACCCCTTTGAGGCCTAAACTTGTGTGTTTTTCCGTAACCTTTACCAACACATTAACTGGTTGATAGATGCATTCTGGAATAAAATCAGCTCATAAGTCTGGTTTATTAATTTGCATAGGCTGGCAAAACCAGTTTTAGAATCTTGTGGTTAACACTACATAACAAACTGAAGAGGTGTATGCCCTTTTTGTGCTTTGTAGTGGCAAGCCCTCAGAGATCATCACTCTCAGGTGATTTATAACAGTGATATTTTTATGCCAGGTTCACACAGTGCTAAGAAAATGCAAAGTTTTATTATTCCAGTTTATTATTCAATTATTCATCAAAATTTAAGATTATTCACTAACTACGAGGTGTTCCAAAAGGTGCAACAGGTTCCTTAAGCTGGCCATGAGAATGAAGTTTTAATTAATTAACTTGGTTAAAAAGAAATTCCCTTATGTATTGAGACTTTTGGGACACTCTATACTAGATACTAAAGTTTTTATTAAGTTATTTTACAATAACTATAATAAATTATAAATGACCACAGTGAACCCGATCTGTAGTTAACCTTCTGGTGACCCTAATAACAATAAAGCAGCTGTTTGTTTTTGTTTTCTTTGTTTTCAGTGTCAGCTCTTGCACTAGTCTTTATTCCTTATTTCAGAACTCAAGTAATGCCAAGCTCTGACTATATCTAAACTAGTTTCATAATATGTTATTAAAACCTAGTGAGTCAGAAAATAATTCTCAGAATATTTCTGACACAATTATCTTGCAAAATAAAAAAGGTGTGGTTGTTCATGAGAAGGGCACCATATGGTGGATGTATTGCTATATAATTGTTGTATAAATAAACAAATAATAAAAGTATAATTATTTTTATTGTCATAATGACAGCATGGAAATGCAAATAATAGCAGTAAATTTATGATGAACACACCTTTGTACCATCCTGACCAATTAAAAAATGTCGTTAACATTATTAATAAAAATCACATTTAAAAAGATTTTGGCAAGACTTTGATTTATTTAATGAGTGTCAGGCATTTTGTAAGTATATTTGCATTTGTAAATATACATATACATGAAATTGATTTTATTCACTGTCAACGTACCTCTGTCTCTCAATTACAGTTGGCACCTACACAAACACAGCTTTCCCAAAAAACTGAGAATAGGAAAGTATTTATATTGAGCGCAATTAAGATGAAGAATATTGGTATATATTGGTACATTTAAAATAAAGGCTAGAAACTGTATGGCTCTTAAATGTAGGAGATGGGTTGGATTTAAGAGACTAGCACTGGCTAGTGGACAGAATGGTGTTAAGAGATTTCTTACTCACACGGCTGGCACAGATGTTTCCTGGACTTTTTTTTTTTGACTCAGTGAGTTAAATTCAGCTTTTTGAAGGTTCTTTCTTCCCCCTGCTCAGCCTGCAGCAAAACAACACTTGTGTTCTGCCACAGCACATAGACATGCACAAAAGAATTGATTAGCATAGATGCAAATCAAATTACTGGCAATGTAAACTGCTCTTCCTCCTTGCTCTTATGCCTGTAATTACTCAAGCGCATACAAGAATGATGAATACTAATGGCACTCGATAACTAAGCACCCAAACCAAATGACAGCCGTAAAAATGATATCCTCATTACGTGCTTTATGTTCTCCCTTTATATTTGCTTTGCTTCCCTTTAACACCTCCGATAGTTCTTCTTTCAATCACAACTGATTTGAAATGTGCTTTTCCTAAACTCTGCCTTGGTTTCTACATTTCATCCCATCTGTCTATTTATCTTCTTTAATCATCTTCAATACATAATATGAAAGAATCCTGTTCCAACAATGAGGAACCACAGAGATATGATTCATCACTGTACCCCGTCAAGATCAAGTTAAATATAACTTGATCTTAAAAACAGTCAGAAAAACAACACTGACCTGATTATGTGTGGAAGGTAAAAACAAAGTACATGCAAATTAGAGGTGGGATGGTATGAAAACGTAACTGTAAGCTAATCACAAAACCCAATATGATGTTTTACTGTAGTTTACGATTATAAAGAGAACAATACTCAATGACATACAAGGGCCCTTTCACAAATGTGGTACTTTGTTTACTGTGTTGGTGTGGTTCACATGGGCAGGTGTGAACACAGTAACTGAACCTGGGCACGGACCAAAACAACCGGTTTAGAAAGAGAACCAATGAATGAATGACTTTTGGCAAATACAGTACCTTTCCAGGTCTGCCCCTTCTCAAAAGCCCTTCAAAACACTTTTATTTTGGTTGTCGCAAATCTGTGTTATGTAACTAAATTGGAGCAATGAAGTTTTACAAACATGTTATCTTGTTTTACCTACTTAAGAAGGAGAAGACTTCAAACCCTAAACCTGTAACCTAACATTCATGCACTATTTATTAATATCACATAATACCAAGTGTATTTCTCACTATACACTTAATGCATAGCAAAAATAATAGCAAACTAAGTCTTATCATCACATTATAATGTATTGTTGTATTTAGCCCCTGAGACTGGGACTGGCATTGTTGGTGATTTTCTCTGAAATGTTCTCCTTCAGTTGAGAGATATTTACCTATTCTCTCAGTGCAAAAAAAAACTCCAGAAGAGAGTAGCTTTTACAGACTTGGTGACTTCAGAAATCTCTCAAACTTTTCTGCAGGAACAATGAAGTCAACACAATGTCTTTTGTGCTGAAACAAGCAGCCTTTTGTTACTCAAAATATTTATTTATTTAAGTCCATTGAAATAAAGGACTTCACAATATAGCTGCTTTGACCTTGAGGGCCCGGAAAATAATGCTCTTCAGTTGAATGGAGATGAGAGGCTCTAGTGGACTGTTCAAGTGTTGATGTGCTGAGTCCAAAAGGGAAAATTAGTGGATTTGGACCAGAAATATAGTACATAGTAAATGACATGAGTGGGTGAGTTTAAGGTGTCTTTCAGGCTGCCTGACAAATCTTCCTATCATTTATAGCCAGTGGCAACTAAGCTAAAGTTCTGTAATACGTAGAGATGTTTATGTTTAATAGAATGTTGCACATTCTGAACTGTTAATACGTGTAACATAATTGCGAATCATGTTCTGCTGCTACTATGTGTAACATTCAATTTAATTCAATTCAATTTTATTTGTATAATGCTTGTATTTGTCCAGCATTAATGTTTCACCCCAGCAAGTCTGAGGTGACTGTAGTAAGGAAAACCTCCCTTAGATGGTAAGAGAAAGAAAACTTGAGAGGAATCAGATTCAAAAAGGAACCCATCCTCATTTGGATGACACCGGAGAATGTGATTATAAATCATTATAAACACCAGAGAGTGTGATTATGAATAATGTCCTTTCTATAGTCATAAATAATCAGTAGGAGTTGTGTGATGCAGATACAGCATATGTAGAATATTATTTTGTGTAATGATTAGGAGGTTGTCATCCTCAAAGTCCACATGGGGTTGGCATCTTCTCTTCGAATGTCCGAAATCTTCATGAAGCAGAATCCAACTAGAGCTGGTCCACTGCACATCATAT
Organism: Hemibagrus wyckioides; assembly: GCF_019097595.1. NCBI lineage: Eukaryota > Metazoa > Chordata > Actinopteri > Siluriformes > Bagridae > Hemibagrus > Hemibagrus wyckioides. Next base: position 12,126,564 of record NC_080720.1, read on the forward strand.
TCTATTACGTCTTTTTATGTTTTATTATTTCTATTCATTCTATCTTATCTTAGTGTCTTATGTTTGATTTAGTTCCTTACTTCTCTTTTACACTCTCAAGGGAAGTTGGCTATGTTTTCATTTCACTGCAAGTTTTATACTGTGTATAATTGTTACAAATAAATTCTTCAATCTTGAGTATTCGCAGGTGTGAGGGTGTCTCAGTGGTTAATACCCTCTGTGAACAGGATGCTGTTCCCATGAGATGAATACAAAGTCCTTCTCACATTGCTTTACATACACACAATCTGCTCATCTCGCTAAGAAAAATGGGTGCTGAATTGCAGTCCAATAACAAAGAAAGCAGGACAGAAAGATGTAAGGAGAAAAACACAAAGACACCAAGATAAAGAGAAGCTAAGATTTGCTCGAGCAGTTGGAGAAAAGCTCAGCGATAAAGTGCCTGGTAAGTTTCAGTGTGACATTTTCATGAAAGACAATGATGGACTCTGATAGGCAGAAGAATGTATGGTCATTCACATCAGCACCATACCATGGGCTTCATATGAATCTTTTGTCATCAATCCCTCCTCTCCCCATATCCTCTTGCTTTCACATACTCTTCATATCTCATCTCCTATGAAAATGTATTGTTATTATTATTATTATTGTTGTTGTTGTGTTGTTGTTGTTATATTAGTACTGTTAGTTTTATTGTTATTAATTAGCATTCAGTAAATACATCTGTACAGTCAAAATTTTATTGTGTCTGTACCACTCAGAGAAAACAGACAAAAACAAAGATTGAATATAGTCTTATAATGTTTAAAGCACGTTTAATAGCTTTATAGCATTTGCTCAAACTACCTTTAAGCCCTTTTTATACCACAGTTCATAATAAAAATGTCATTTTCATTTTCAAATGTAGTATTGCATTTTCAATTAGGATGAATCACTCATGACTATATTGCATATGGGAAATGCATTTTCCTTTATTCATTCATTCATCTTCACTACCCTGATCAGGGTCAATCTGGATTCAGAGCCAATCCCAGGGACACTGGGTGTGAGAAAGGAGTGCAGCCAGGATGGGACACCAGTGCACCAGTGCATAAAGTACCCCAGTTCATACCAGGGGCACTTTATTGCAATCAGTCATCTACCAACAAGTTTTTGTAGTAACAGGAAACCCAAGGAAACCCATTTCTACAAACCAAAATGAGTTACACACAGAAAGTAAACCAGGATCAGATCAAGGACCAGCTCACTGCAACCAAAGCAACCGGCATATCTCAAACCAAACAATTGTGCATGTTATTGTGCATGTGATACACCTTCACAGCATGCAAGAACACACCCCATAATGCAGTGGTGTAAAATCAGTTCCAGACCTTTATTGGCAGGCTGCTGCAATGGTGTTTGTTAAACAAGAGCAGAATAAATATTAAGACCATATACAACATAAGGAAACAGTGACTGAGTGACTGAGATGAAGTTGTAAATGAAAAAGAATTTATTAGTTGTAAATAAAAAAATTCACTTAGGATGATGAAGATTTCAGTAGATTTCTTTATCATTTCATTTTTTTTTAATACCTCAAGTAATGTGTTCATACTGGTCAAGTCAACCTGAGCATAACAGAGCTAGTGGAAAAATGAAGTGGGCATGCAGTCAATGCAGAGCAACATCAGTGAACGTTAACTCTGTCTAACATATATAATAAATATTAACAGGAAGATAGGAGGTGGGGGTGTTGTACAAATCCAAGGTCTTGTCCCAAATAATAGTAAATATTAAATTAAAAATATCAAATAATTATTAATATATGAATTAATAGTAAGTGAATGAATATAAATCTTAAATAATTAATTAATCAACATTATATAACAGAACGCAAATATATTACATTAATTTTAAAGTTTAATATCAAATAATGAATCCAATGGTAAGGCCTTGATCTGTAGTTCTGTCGAACTGTGTTATGTGGAACTTCATTCTGCATCAGCGTCCTAGAAGAAATGATATTAGATGGAAAATGTTGGACTTAAAATGTTAATTGTCTATCTTACAATGAATAGCCAAACTCTATAGAGATTAAAAACCTACGTAGACATTCAGGGTCTTCAATTAATACGACTATAAATATAGAGCACTTCAGCCATGGCAACATGTCCTGTCAAGGCCAGTGTATCATCAGCCTGATCAAATTCACATTAGTCAGTCCACCAGCCTCTATACAGAGACTCAGATGCAGTAAAAATATTAGCAGCCATTACCAGGAGATTTTACGTCATAAGACTCAGGATTGCTCATGGACGAGCTATTAGAAGTGTCTTTTAGGAATAATTTATCATGTGTAATGAGGGTGAATCATTTGAATCTGGTTCTTGCTAAGCTTCACATCTGTATGGACAATTAAGCCTGAGGAGAAAAGCTCTTCATATTTCTCTCTTCAACGAAATCATTAAGCATAACTCTAGAACCAGCCCTTTTGCCTCCAATTAACTGTCCCAAACTGGCTCCCACAAGCATCGGATTTTTTATTTTATTTATTTATTTTTTATTATTAAAACTTACTTAGGAAACTTTTCCAAAAAAAAAATTGTAAAGCTGAAAGCTAGAGATATATTTGTGAAATATCCAGGATCAGTTGTATAAATTTATATTTAGATTGAAGTTAATATTCACTGCAGAAACTATTAGCTTTATTGTGTTAACATTCCCATGCTACAGCTTTAAATGTCGTCTTGGTGTAAATGCACATTTTTTTTTTTTTATCTTTGCCTTTGTTGCACTGACTACTTTAAATCATTGTGATCTGTAGTAGCTCTACAGACCTGAACACAGAGAGGGAAAGAAATAAATAATAACGACAACAAATGAGCGGGTTGGGGAATTTTAAGACATCAAAGCCCTTGCTATCTCTTGTGGCACGTAAACAGCAAAACGCTCCACGCGTCGAAGAGCTCTTTTCAGTGATTCCATGGAAGATTGCCACGTAGACAAGCATCCTGTAATAAATAAAATTAACAAACATTTCTGTAGGGTTTGTTCAAAGGCAAAGGGAGCCCAATGTTTTTGGTCCTGATAAGTGGTCTATACATCCCCACTGCTCTTTCCTGATTAGTCTAATCCAGTGAGAAGTGTGTGTCGGCGTTTTTGATGGAGCCAGACGCCGAGGACCCCGAGGGGAAAACCTTCTGATAAGTGCCTTTACCTTTCACCTCCACAGCCCCACACACACTCGACTCTAATCTCATTTAGCCCAGGAAGACATGCTCTGGCATGGGGAGCGGTGATTAGCATCCACACAGCTCACACACACACACACACACACACACTCATTTGCACACTCTTTCTGGTTACCTTTATCACACACACACTTACACAAAACAGACATGGTCCTCCTCACACCAAACAACAGCTAGACCACTACCCATCACCTGGGCAAGAAACTTACACACATACACATACTCAGGTACACACTGTGTGTGTGTGTGTGTGTGTGTGTGTCTGCTCATGTGCTTGTTCGATTTACTTATTATTTAAGTGTTATATTTGGTGGAAAAATACATTATATATAAAAATAAATTATACAAATAATTTTCCAGCTACCATAAATATAGGCTATCCATAAACACATGCTTGCTCTCCGGTTTTGGCTTCTTTAGTTTTGCTAATATTAATTACGAAATAATGGAAATCTAAAATCTTTTCCACAAATATATGAGAAAAATTTTATATGCATCATCTATGATGCAATGCCTTCTTATTAAGCTGTTGTCCTATAGTCTCTTGTTCAAATTATGCCAACATGGTGTCAAAGGCTGTGTCAAAGAAGTGTATTGTGTCATGGTGTCAATGAATTGTATTGTGTTCAGTATCTCTCAAATGACTGGCCTACGCTTATTTAATAAAATTCCCACCTGCCCTCAGCAATAAGCTTTCATTTGGAAACAGATTAGTTGCTGCTGTCTTTTTGTCTTTTGTTTTTCATGTGAATGGCTTAAATAATGTAGTAATTTTTATTTTTATTGTTTTTTTGCAATCATTCTAAAATTAACGATGAGCATGTTTTCTGAACAATTTCTTGAACGTACTTGTTCACCTAAAAGACTGGAGAATCAAAGAGAGTTCTACTTCCTTCTGTTATGGGCTGCCAGGGCAAATTCTTTGAACCTTATATGTTTCTGTTTGTTTCCTTGCCATGTACTAATAGCTAATTGTCACCCCATGACAATAACCTGTAGCTTATAACTGTCATAACTGCCACATTTTCCTCTTTCTCGTTATTGAAGAGTCGAGAAAATTTATTCAAAATGCTTGCTATAGTACGCCAATCCTACTTTTTCTGTTTATTTTATTACAACTTCTCCATGTGTGTTGATGTTCCCTGCTTGTGATATTTCAAATATTTGACTAATTACTCTTTGGGTTATGATTGACTGTGCCACTGAACAAGACACATGGCCTATTGTTTGTGTTTGAGGTGTAGCAGCATTGACACAGTGTAACTTATCTCACATTATAAATACTTTTACAATTATTATATTTACCTTTATGGTATTTGGCAGACAGTATTAACTGGAACAATATACGTCTCTATTCTGTTGAAACTTTTACATCACCTCAGAACATTCAGATACCCAACAACAGAGCAATGTAAAAAACTGGGCCATTTTTTCAACGGAAGACAATGTAAGTCCAGTGTGAACAACCTTGTTATTGTTGATAATAATGGGAACTAGTAAAATAATATGTAGCAAGCATAACAAAAGTCTGTTTTTGCAAAATTGTTATACTGATAGTTATGACTAAATTGCTAATTGCTAAGTGGCACTGTATTATAGTATATTATCTCACCTCTCCTCTGAGTACATTTTTTATTTTTATTATATTATATTATATTTTATTATTATTAGTCTACTGGACATCGCTTCTCTACATGTTAAAATCTATATCTGCTCTCACACTCAAACGGCAGTAATCAAGTGGTGTGTTGTGAGATAATAGTTGGGCGTTACCACCCTGTGCATGTGAGGGGAGATTTTAGAATTTTTATCTGACAAATATTATTTTGTTTATATCTGACAAATCCACAGTTGATTCAGAATATCAATAATGTCATAAAATCAATTACTTCGAAGGTTGTTTGTATGTATATGTATACACTGTAAACTCCCCCAGAAAGTATGCCCCTGGCTGCACCTGATTCTCCAAGCTTCAGGCCCACTTTGGTGGAGATTACTGATAACACTTCACTGTAGTGTCTGATGATCAAGGAGTAATGCAGGAGTGCAACGTAGCAGCAGTGGCAAAAGAGCAGCAGGCTGATTTTAAGGCTGATTAGCAAAAGTGAAGTTGGATTATCCACTTAACATAGTTTCTCAAATGCCTAACCCAGCTTGTGGTATAGTCACCCAAACACAGGACTGGGCTATCCAACAGTGTATCAACAGAATTCAAGAGCTTCTATGTCTCAAAAGAGCACTGAAGCTGTGATATGAGAAAAAACATATACACAATGTAGAAGTACTAAGGTTGAGATGTATGCTTCAAGTTCAAGTGCACCAAAAGTCTCAGTAATAGTGCAGGCTGATGAAGCTCTGCACGTAAATCTGTGCAGCATGCAGCACAGAATAAATAGTTAAGCAGAATACAGAGCTTTTCACATTGGCGTTGCTACAAAACACAGAACAATAAATAAGATAAGATCGTTGCCACACCAACAAACACCGTTCATGAGAGTGCAAAGTTATCACTGTATTGTATTGGAAAACACACAAGATCATACAAGATTCACAGCATCTGGCTAAACAGACTGCAGAAGTACAGTCAATATTACAGGCAATAAAGTCTTGGACCAGAGCAGTTCTATCTAATATGCGTATCAGATGCAGTGTGATGCAAGCAGTGAAGAAAAATTGATTGTAGCCATAGCCCCGGAAGAAGAATTTCCACATTTAGATGCTGTGGGATGCAAGAGATTTCTCTGCATTAATTATATGTGGAGTGACATGCTGTACACTTCCCTGTGGATTGGTTAGGACTGGACAGTCCTAACAGCATGTATCTAGACGAACAAATGTAGACATGTAGAAATAGCCTTTATTTGTCACATAAACATTACAGTACAGTGAAAATCTTTCTTTGCATATCCCATCCTTAGAGGTTGGGATCAGAGCGCAGGGTCAGCCATGATACAGTGTTCCTGGAGCAGAGAGGGTTAAGGGCCTTGCTCAAGGGCCCAACAGTGGCAACTTGGCTGTGCTGGGGCTTGAACCCCCAGTCAACGACCCAGAGCCTTAACCACTTGTGTGCACATATGCACAGTATGTGCAAGAATTGAAAGGTTCTCATGAAAAAGAGTCACTTGACTTGTTTTCAGACTGTTCAATACTATAAGGGTCAACACATTCTTTAAACACTTTTGATGGGTTAAAGAACCATCTTGGTCATGAAATTGGTAGTGGCCATGCATGAACACTTTCTACATCTAGTAGAGATTTTATTATTTGCAACTCTGAAACTGGGCTTGTCTACCTACCACATACCATTTCGATGTACGTTTAACATTCTGTACTTGTCATCCATATCACAAAAGCAGACGTCACTAGTAATATGTGTGCACCCTCAGGCATTGAACCAGTGTGAATTATAATGACAGATGCCCCACAGCAAGGCTAGTGGATTGTTTGAAAAAAACTTGAAGGTAAAAGAAAAGTGGGGAAAGTCTTTACATCAGTATATTGATCTCCAAGTATGAAAACCTGTGAGGCTAGTTCTGCATGAACCCTGAAAGGGATCACACATATTATTACAGAATAACACCAAAGAGAATTTTTATACCAGCCACCAAATTTATGCATGTAGGCTCTAGAAGTGGACAGAGAAACAATCGTCTTAACCCTCCTTTTGTCCTTTGGGTCAAATATGTCTCATTTTTTTATGTCAAAAATATTTTATTCCAAGTTACAGAATTGAATTTTATATTTAATGCTTTATAAACATTTAAACCATGGTCACATTTACTATAAGTGCTCAGCAACAAGAAGACAAAATAGGAAGACTCCACCAGGAATAAAGGAAACCACCTTAGTAATCCTCCAGTCAACTGTAGAACTATGTTTACATATACAGCCTTCTCAAATTTCCAGCTGCTCTCTCTTTTAGGAAAGCACCTGTGAGAATCTAATTCAATGTAAGCAATTACATTACATGCATTAAACTAATAAAAGAACAGATAGGCCTTAAGTGTTTCTGTAACTTTTTGATAAAATATGGGCTGAAAATTTGAAGGATGGAAAAGATGACTAATGAATTAAAATATATAAACAGTGATGACACACTTAAAACAAAAAAGAAAGGGAAAAAAGCACTAAGCAGGACTGTCAGGCTCACAGTATTTATGCCAAATTGAGGTTGAGGGTGTGAAAATCCAGTGCATGAGTGGCATTTTTGGGCTAGTTTAAAAATAGTCTGTGGTCGCCAATATTTTTATTTTAAAGTGAATCAATTTCCACAAACATAGGTTGTGGCACACAAAGGGAAAGTCTAAATGCTGGCAGTGGGTCTATAATGTACAGAACTATTTCCATTGCAGCGAAGGGGAAAACTTTAGTCTGAAATATAATCTTCTGTTAGATGTTTATTTTTTAAAATAAACAGAGACACAAATGGACAGAATGTTTGCGCCTTTTTGAATGCAAACTGTATTGTCACTGTTCTGTCATTTAACTGCACCTTTTTGGGGCAAATTTCAGGTCTCTTTGTTTGGTTATTGAGATGTACAGCAGTTGGGCTGGCAATGTTGCTGAAACCCCTGGCAGAAAGCAGTAGTAGATTTCCTGGTTGACATAACTTTTGTTTAATATTCTTTTATTTTTTTACTTTAAATTACTACAAAAATACTGCTAGATTTGCTATGCATTTTTGGACGTGTAGCCCAAAAATGATAATGATAACTATTTATTATTATTATTATTATTTTTATTAGTAGTAGTAGTAGTAGTAGTATTGATATAAAAAATAAAGTCATGAACGCCTCTAGACTAGGGTAAGACATAAAGTTGCCATTCAGATTTATTAATTTAATTTAATTTAATTTAATTTAATTTTATTTTATTTTATTTTATTTTATTTTATTTTATTTAATTTAATTTAATTTTATTTAATTTAATTTAATTTAATTTAATTTAATTTAATTTATTTACACCGCTTATCATTAACACAAGACAACCACAGCCCTAAGACAGCTCTTGAGTTTATGCATTTCTGAAAGATGAATGCACAGTATGTGTTAAAGAACAAAGACAGTGACACCCAGATTCATGTATATTATTATACAAAAAAAACATCATGGCCCAGTGATTGACACTACAAGATATGAAGGCTCTGATTACCCAATACTTCACAAATGGTAAAAATGATGGACAGCTTTTTATCCTTGCTGATGGAAGGTGTCACAGATCTTTTGACAAATCCATTACTTTTGCAATGCAGGCAAATATGTATGATTTTTTTTTACGTGATACTTTTATTATTTCACAATTCTGTTTGAATACTTTCTCAGAGATACATGCTTTTCCACATTCTCATACACACCTTCATGAGACTTTGGGTTGTCCTGTCAGGTCATTTGAATTGACTTTTCATAGTCTTTTAATTAATCATTATACATAAAAGAATAGTGTCTCAATTCACACATGTATGAGAAATATAAACAAATTGAAGAGTAAAACAGCCCAGGTGATGGATTATTTACAGAACACTAATGTCCATACAATTGACACTGTTTGCTCTAACCTGGTTTCATTTAGCCAAGCAGGAAGGATGTTTGATGTCAGATCAATAAAATGGAGTTTTAGGAAACATACGTTGCCTTAAGGAGTGTATCTCATACATGATTTAAAAGAAACATCCTGAAACAGATACTGTACATGAATAATTTATACACCGGGGATAACATGCACAGTAGCTCACAAAATTCTGGCACTGTAATCTGATTGAGCAGTAAATCATTTTAATTATTTGATCTGACAAATCACTCAAACAGACAATCGCATAGGTAGCCATCCAGAAACAAAACTAATTTGTATTAGGTGAAACTGTCACTGACTTGCTGACTAAACCAAACATGTCATCATACATGTAAAACATTTATATTTAATCTGAAATACCGCATATCAATATCTGATATATGTTTTAATCACACTTTCATCATAATGATATGATTACAATTAAAAACGCCATATAATGGCTAGAGTAACATTTCACGCATTGTTGCCACTAACACAAAATGTAGCGCTCCCCCACCTACTAACTGCATAATTACAATTCATCCTTTCATCACCAGTAACAGCTTTATCCTGGTCAGGGTCACGGCGGATTCTATGTCAAGAACACACAGGAAACCCAAACGGGGAGAACATGCATAGAAACTTCACACAAACTGTAACCCAACCCCATAAAAATAATTTGAATTAAACTTTATTTGTCAATATTTGTTAATAAACTGTTCATCAAAATGCAAGTAGCAAAGCATACATGACAGCAGCTCAGCAAAGCTGTTCACATCATATCTGCATTTTCTTTTTTTTAATGAATCTCTCATGTATAATCTCATACAAAAGCCCATTAAAGTATCCACTTATCATCTAGACTTGTACATAGTAAATGTGTTTAATTATCATTTATAAAATATTAAGTCATGCAATGTAAAAATAAGACAGTGTGATTGTGCTGATTTATTATTATTATTATTATTATTATTATTATTATTATTATTATTATTATTATTATTATTATTATTATTATTAAATTATTAGGTCTTGGAATCCACAAGCTCTGTTCGTTCTTTCAAAATAATTTGATTTAATTGAGTTAGATGTCCAGGAATCCACTGTCTTAAAAACTCATTGCAGTTTAGAACCTCTAAGAATTTCAGCAACGCATATGATGTCCTTGCAGATCTGATGACCATCAAATTCAGACTAAACTGTGGCCCAAAATATCCTTTCTTGTGAGTTTTGAAGATTGGTCATTTATTTCAACCAGCACCGGAAAAATTTGAAACAAGTAACCAAGCAATGCATGTACATATTTGTCCTTGTCTGAATATAATATTTTATTATGTCATTGTCATCTCCATGTTCTGGTAAGCACTCATGAATTCACCTGCGGAGCATTATCAGACTCTCTTTTCAAACAAACACAAAGCTATGTTTGTTCTGGTCTTATTCACAGGAAGTCATCATCATATAACCAAGGACCTTGCCTTGAAAACACTTTGTGCCAAGCAATTCACGAAAAAGAAGTGCGCAAATCCAATTTCATTCCAAGTGGGTTTGAGTTCATATTTAATAAAGAAACACTGGTCACCTCCACACAAAAAAAGGCTGCATGACCTCTGATCCTGCCCATGTCTGCCACAAAGTTTGGCTAGACGATGATCCAACCTGGTACTCAGCTGTTAGATATACTTTGCACTGAATTCCTGCAGTTTATTGAGAGCTAAAAGTCCATACACTAGTGCCATACAGAACACAATGGTGCTACCTTGTCAACATCATTGTTGTACTTAAAGTAGTCTACCACCTACATAATGTGTGATTGGCAGGGCTCATGTGGAAGGTACTTTCCAGTGAAGGACAGAGTAAATGGGGGCTGACAAATTGTGCTACATTTAGTAATTATACACCAACAAAAGTGCACATATTTGGAGCTGGCTAATAGGTGTAGATACATGGCAGTAATTCATTATAAATACTATAATACATGTTCTCAAATTGGATTTTTAGCTTCGAATGGATGGACATTTCATTAATTCGCTATAGGGACTTGAGTCTACATTATATACAGACTATGAGGACTTTAATCACTGCACCAGCAGTCCTGCAAGTTGTGAGAGGGTTATAAGTTTGAATCTAGGGACTACTGAAGAGACACTGTACGGTCCATGAACTAATCCCTTACCTCTGAACAGCTCCAGGGTCAGGTGGAGAGGGTTCCCAGGAACACCAAGCGTGAGGCAAAAATACACCTTGAATGGGACAACAATCCATCACAGGTCATCATTGACAGGGTATACAAATTCTCATCTAGTGGCAATTAAGAGTAGACAGTCCACCTACCTGCATGTTTTTAGAAACTTGGATGAAAGCCATGAGTATTCAAAGATAACATGAGAAACTCCACACAGACAGTAAACCTGTGTGAGGCAGCAATGCTACCCACTATTACAATTTTAATAATAATCCTTATCATCATCATCATCATCATCATCATCTTTTAAATATACTTTGTTTGAATCAGTAAAAAAAACTTCTAAGTTGTAAAAAAGTTGCATTCAATATTCAATCAAGAAGACACACATTACAGAAAAACTATATTAGCATAAAAATCTCTGGACAAGTTGTTGCCTGAGAAATTGCATTTGTTTGCGTTCTTCATAGCAACTGGTATAGAACACTGTGTTTAAAACTAAAGAAAACCAGCTATACGTTTGAGGTTCATATTTGAGACTTTGTTATACTGTGTCCTCCACTGCAAAGCAACATAATGTTCTTTTTACATATCCTGTAATGAAGCCTATCTTGATAAGAGTGGTCTCTTTCTGGATGACCCCACCCACATCCACAGGGCATGAGGGCTCATTGAGTAGTTTGATTTCGATGAAAATTGTGTAAATCATATGCTTTTGGCCTTCACAGTCACTGGATATAAACCCAACTGTAAGGAGATTTTGGGATATTTTGGTCCATTGTGTTAGACAGCACTTTCTACCACCATGTTTTGGAAGAATTGTATTTATCCTTCAAGTACAGTCCCAACGAATTAGTGCCAAGGTGCATTTATGATGTTTTTGCTTGTCATGGTAGCCGAAGACTCTTTTGTTGTTGTTTTTATTTCCATTAATTTTTTCACCTGCCTATATCAGTCAGACTGAAAGATGGCATACAGTATGTACACGTATATCCCTCACGGGCCTTCTTTGTTTTTTGGTATGATCCTACATGCATTGATTTATAGTGGCTGAATAACATCAAAGTAGGGATAAAGCAGTTGTTCCACCCTTTGATGAAATGCAAATCTGTTAAAGGGGTTATACATCTATGTGTTGTGTGCTGCAATGCTTACATTCATGCCTGTCTGTGCATGTATATGTTTGCATTATAATATGTGTGTATATATAAACCCATGTACTGCTTTATTACTGTTATTATTGGATATTGTTGGTGTCATGCTGCTTCCTCTGTTGTTGTGGATACATAGTTCTGCATCACTTGTATTTCTGTTAGGTTGAAACCCTAGATCTTGTGAGCTGCTGCTCTTGTAAATCATTTTGGATAAAGATATATGATAAAGGAATACATGTGATGTTGCCTAAATGTAAAACTGGCTGTAAAATTTGCACATGCGCATGTATATATGTACATGTACATGTATGCCTATATGAGTACATATGTGGGTGTGTATGTTTAAGTGATTGTGTGTGAGTATGTTCGGATGTGTGTGTGTATGAGAAAGACACAGTGACTTTATCCATATTGTCCCCTTCACTGAGTCGCAGGGGGTAAAGTCTCAGTGTAAATCACTTTTCCTTCTAGAAGGCGCACGTTTAACCAGCCGTGCCGTGATTCCTTTTCTCTCAGCGCAGGCCTCTCCGCATTTCCTTATCAGCTCCTTCACCAGTTCATTTCTTTCCAATGAGAATCCGGGGACCCCCAAATTCAAACGGCAGCGCCTCGCTGCTTTCCTTCAGTCTTCAGTTCGAATGGAACCCCAGATCCAATTTCAGATAGACTGCAGGCTTTAGCACTGATGCTTTTGAGACTCTCCCACACAGAGACAATAGTTAGGAGCTTAAAATGAGATCAGCCCGACCCTAAACCAACCAATAATATTCCTATTTAAATGTAATATATTACACATCGAACTGTATCAGGTTTGAGATAACCATATGCCTGGCTGAGAATAATAATAATAATAATAATAATAATAATAATAATAATAATAATAATAATAATAATAATAATAATAATAATAATGTATTATAAACAATAAACAATTATCATTATTATTGTTATTATTATTATTACAGTACATTGCATTTTTGCTATTTGATTTATTTATTGCTTTATTGCAGAAGAAAATGATTACGCTTAGACACAATGGAAGATATATTCTGATCCACAATATCATATCACATTCAATTCGTGCTCATTGATTTCAGGATGACTTTACAGGAGACAATTAAGTAAATGACCCATGGGATTCAATTAAAAGTGTCATGCCCCCTTTTTACTTTTGTTTCACATGTTTGATATTTTGGTCTCAATGTGTTTGAAGAAAAGAAAAGGCTCTACATGACCTCCTCCTCAATGATTTTATCATTAAATTAAGCCTATAAATGACCTGAAAGCACTAGCTGTGGCATGAAATTAAATAAAAATAAAGAACAATTATGCTCTTTTTCCTCTGATCACCAGCTAAAAAGGAGTCCAGCATAGATAAGGCGCAGCTCACAATAAAAACGTCCAGAGGAATTTTAAATGAATGAGAGAGAAGATTTTGAGGGCCATCTGTAGTGTCAAATCATAATTTCCCTTCTATTATTTTTCCTCTAAACTGGAATTTTACAGAAAACAAAAAGATCACAGCTATAAATTAACATCCAATTATACACACATTTGCTCAGTTGTAGCACTATCAACTTCACTAAACACCACCATCATAAAAAAAAAGTTATGTATTGTGACTATAAGGATTCTGGATGATCCTTTAAATCATTTATATACATATATATATATATATATATATATATATATATATATATATATATATATATATATATATATATAAAAAAGAACCTTCATTTTTAAATTAGAATATTTCACAGACTGTGTCGAATGATTTCTCCTGCTTTTTTAAAACTACATTTTATCAAGATGTAGAGGTCCAGAGGCATCCATATATTGTCTACAGAGCTTTGAATTTGATCAACTGAGACTGAGATCAGTGAGCATACCTGATTGAGCTACATATATATTTATGGAAGTGAGCCTTCATTTAGTAAAGTGATCCTTGAATTAGGTCTATTAATGGCACGTTTCAAAGTTGCTTTGGGGAGCTGATGTAAAACTTGGGTTCAGTGAAGTATCACCCTCATTTACAGGGGCAGATAAGAGGGAAAGCTGTCACAGAAAATCTCCCTCCCTCCTCCTTTCTCCCCTTATATTGAATTGCACCTTGGGCAATAGTGCAGAATGGTGAATCTTAACTTCGCCCAGCATGTGTTCTTGGCAGATAAGTAAACAATCTGGATGTGAAATGATTTTTTTTTCGTGTTTAATTAATGCAGTAATGCTATTACACCTCGCTGTGCAAATCCCATTGCCTAAGACCTGAGACAATAGGCAAAAAGTGAATCGCAATCCTCCGCCTGTTTCTGCAGCCAAAAGCCAAAAACTGTTGTGCGAGTGTTTTCTCTTACACCATAGACATAGCTTCTGAAGATCACAGAAATGTTAGCTTTACGAAATACAATATGGGGAGAGAAACCTGCACGAATTATAGTGATTATGTGACTTATTTGTCATTGGATACGCCGATGTGAGACTGACAGATACTTGTGACATGTTTGGATGTTGCAACGTGATGCAACGTTCGTCCGCAATAACCCTTTGCCTGTGTGTTTAACAAAATATAACAATATATGACATTGTGGATTATGAATATGGTTTAATAATGAAAATTAAAAAAAAAAAAAAAAAAAACTGCTTAAATTATAGGACCGGACCGCGCTCACGTGCACGCGCACGCAGGCTAAATTATACGTTATTTAATTTTAAATAAAAATGTAAAATTTCTTCTTCTTTTTTAAGTTTAACAAATAATAAAATAAACGACAATGAACACATTTTTTTTTATTATTACATCTAAAATAAACAAGCTTTAATGAAAACCTACACTGTTAAAACCTAGCCTACAATTTAGAATCACATACGTGAATTAGATTTTAGAAATGAATTCAATTATTATTCAATTATCTTTTTAGGCTTCTTCACTTCAATTCTTCCTAGAGCTCTTTCTAATGGGGAACACTCAGGTGAAGGGTTCTCTATAGAACCATTAAGGATTTCTCCCGAATGAAACTCGAAGAGCTGTTAAGTGTCCAGATCAGTGGTCATTTAAATCCAGTCGGCCTAACATAAACACTATCAATATTGCTATGTTTAAAAAAAAAACTATGCCAGGCCAGTGTTTGTCTCTTAATCAAGAGTTGTAGTTAAAGACGTACGATCAGCTTATTTATTTTGAGCTGAGGTGTGTTCATGTGCTGCGGGTGTCGATGTAGGAGAGTCGAGCAGGCTGAGCAGGTCAGACTGGCATGAAACCCTTTGGGTGACACACACAACCAAACATCAGCACATAACCGAGCCGCTTAAGTATCACATTCTCTCTCTCTCTCTCTCTCACTCTCTCTCTCTCTCTCTCACACACACCCACACCCACAAAGTGAAGAAGCCTGACCTGTTCAGAAACAAGATAGCCTTTAACCCAAAGATTACACTGTCAGTATTACAGATCGAAAATTAACAGAAATAATAAAAGGTATTCCTTGATGACGCTGCTACTAGATAAACCTGTAAGTGATAGCTTACGAAAAATCCCTTCGGGGTGAAATGACAACCGTCAGCGTTCACATACATTCAGCTTGACGCAAATGAGCACTGTAGGTTAATTCTGTACAGCACGTGTTAACATCAAATGAGTTCATTCTCTACTGTATGGAGTTGGTTTAGATTTAACACTGTGTGAATTCATCACTTCATTACGTTCAGCGCTTTGGTCAGTTGACGTTAGGAGAGATTAAAAGTAAATATATAGTAGTGTATGTGTTCATTTAGCAGCACACAGCCCTTATAAATATTGTAAAGGCTAATTTAGGTTATTAAGTAACAATATTAGAGTGTTTTAGTATAAAATAGACTGTTCATTAAATAAATATAAAATAGACTGTTATTATTAGGTGTTAATAGAATTTTACATAAATTCTGTAGTTGTTAAAACAACATTGTAAGTGTTAATTATTACTCAAATAACATAATTCATATAACATGATTTTTTTTCCGTGTTAATGATGTCAATCAGATGCAAAGCACATATTTGTGCCTACATCAGAAATATTACAATCAAAGCTTTATTACTCTTGTGCCCAAAACGGAACAGATGCTAAACGGCTTGAGTCATGTGGATGCTGTTGTTTAGTGTCAGGATAAATTGTAATTCGTGTCTTTTGTTCAAGGCGTTGGGTTTGTCGGAAAGGCCTTAATTGTTTTGCCATCTAATTTGGATCGAAGGTCCCTAAAGAGTCCAGTTAGAAAGCCGAAGGTTTGACAGCGGTGTTATCTCAGTGTTATCTCTCCCCTCTCACACACTTTGCTGTTTACACACTCCTGCTGCACCCCCGCATAAATCCTAATGCAAATGCAAGCTTAAGTACTTTTCACATACTGGTCCATGCAATTATTACCTTAAATTTAACCTCATATAAGATCATTGAAGGTCAGCCATTTTCAGGTTTAATGAATCAAAAGAATTCAAATAAATTATTTTAAATTATTATTATTATTATTATTATTATTATTATTATTATTATTATTATTATTGAAGTAATGCATTTTGTGTAACAAGATTTTAAGTATAAATATAACCTATTTGAAGTGTTAATTCACTTCTACCCTATACAGTGATTTTAAACACAAAATTATTTCGTCGAAATATGCGGAAAATAGTCAATATAACCACGTTTGTATAATTTTGAAGACAGATTGTCTTTATTCAAAATGTCTTTGCTCAGGCAAATGAACAAAGAATCGAGGTATCACCCATTTGGATACATCTTCCTTTCCATAACATTAGTACAGCTTTTAAATTACCATCGCAATTTAAAAAATAATCATAATCATAATAAAACCACAACATTAACTGCTTCGTTTCCATCTCCAGCTTTCTTCCTCAGATGAATTGAACGTGTGACTAGCACTGAACCACAATTTAAAAAGAAAGAAAGAAAGAAAATGTTGTTTAGAAAAAAAAAGATATTATTTTTTCCATTTGATGTTTTAAATAGTTTGTCTAATTTTATGCACCAGTTTGATAAATAGCCTATAAACAATATAACCCGTATGTTCATCCAACTCAAAAAGTTCTAAGCGTGATCCAAACCGTTTTATCTGAGTGCTAAAATATAAGTACAATATACAAGAGATATGATGGGTGAATGTCACTTGTGCAAACCAAATGGGCTTTTTAAAATAAGATAACAATAATAATAATATCATGAAACAAAATTATTATTAGTATAGCATCAAAAATGTACATAATAAATAAAGTTAAAGGCATCCTTAATCGGATAGCCGTTAATAAATGTTATAACATTTACATTTCTTACAGTTCAGGGCTCCTTGATCTCTCACATCTACTCCCAAGTTCCCATGCAGACGTCCGGAGGGGAAAAACGAGCTTGATGAAAAATCGAAAGTTTTTCTCCAGTTCTCAAAGTCCTCACGGCCTCTGTACAAAATAAGCTTTGCACTTCTGTCTGGTCGCATCATGCAGCGCAGAGATCAAGCTTGCAAAGTGCGACACTTAGGTCAGTTTACGCGGTTCAAGTCTTCGGTGTCTTTTTTGCTGTTCTATAACTGTTTTATGACCTGTTTTTTTTTTCTTTAACATTATTCAAGTTTCCCAAAAAATGTCTTTTTCCTCTCTCTCTCTCTCTCTCTCTCTCTCTCTTTTTTTTTTTTTTTTACAGAGGGTAATATCACTGAATTTTCCGTGGAGAAGTGCGTTTTCTTCTGAGCTCAACACCCCCATTTGCGTGGCTATTAATTAATTTATTTATTTTACATCAGTAGAGTTTCCAGAGAGAAACGTCTTTTTGGGGTTCAACGTATTTTAAGTTCAAAGAGCAGAAGTGTCATTAGTTTTAACACGGTAGAAGTTTTCGGAGAGCCCGACTGTCTGTTTGCTCTTGTAACTTCGATCCTCTTTTTGTGAGTGTGTGAGAGTGTGTGTTTTACGTGGTTCAAGTTTCCAAAGTCAAAATTGTCTCTCTGCTCAACTTTCGGATGGTTATTTTACATGGCCGTGGCATGCGCCGTCGGGTAAGGGTCGATGCCGCTCTTCCCCATGCCTGGGAAGAGGATGTAGGCGACGGGCGGCTGCAGGCTGGACGCCGCCGACCATGCTGTGCAGTTGCAGGGCACTACATAGCCTGGGTTGGTGGGTGACGGGTGTGTGTGTGTGTGCTGCCCCGGACACGCCAGGCCGCCAAAAGCGCCGTTCTGGTAGCCGAGTGATGAGGCATAGGGCAGCGAGCCGGCGGCAGCGGCGGCAAGGGCGTGTGGCATATCGGCCATCTTCTGCGCAGCGCTGGAGCTGAACTGACTTGGGTCAAGGAACGAGTAAGGCGCAGAGGCCGCCGGAGGCAAAAACGCACGCGCCTTTTCCGACCCGGAAGCCAGCAACGAGTCGGCACCGGAAACCGGAAGTGCTTTCAAGTGTTCAGCGTCGCCCAAGTAGGGCAGAGGGAACACGTATCGGTCCTTCTTGAGCAGGTTCTTGGGTTTGCGCCGCGGCCGGTACTTGTAGTCCGGGTGCTCTTTCATGTGCTGCGCACGCAGCCGCTTGGCCTCGTCAATGTAGGGACGCTTCTCAGACTCGGAGAGAAGCTTCCACTCGGCACCGAGCCTCTTGCTGATCTCAGAGTTGTGCATCTTGGGATTCTCTTGGGCCATTTTCCTTCTCTGGCCGCGGGACCATACCATGAAGGCGTTCATGGGCCTCTTGATGTGATCGGCCGGCTTGGACATGGCTTTTTTAAGCGACACGAACACCGATCAGTCCTTGTAAAATAACGTCAAAATGTTTATGCCACCAAAACAAAGTGGAGAAAATAATTCACCTGTCTTGCTGACGGACGCCGATCATGCCACTTCTGGAGAGTCGGAGAAGAACTGTAAAAAAAACATCGGTGAAAAAAATCCAACAGCGCAACTCTTTCGAGTTTCGGCAAATCGTTGTAAATGTTTCTTTCCTCTTCAACACAGTGTGCAGCAGCCAAAAATCCGCCGAGGTGAGGCAAAAAAAAGTCCCGTGGTCGACGAGTGAACTCTGGGTGTTTGTGTGTCTGTCTGCGTGTGTGTATGTGTGCGTGTGTGTGTTTTCTCTTCCCTCTCGGAGGTTTGTCGTCTTTTGCGAAGCACCTGGCTTAGGAAATGAGTAGAAAAAGCTCGTGAATGGAAGCCAAAAGGCGGCGGAGTTGAAAGGCTGGGCTGCACATAAACGGCAGGGCGTTCACTGTCCAACCTGAGCGCCCAATCAGCACTAAGACACACACACACACACACACTTAGCGCAACACCTACGGACAAAATGCACACGCGCGCGCACCATACGCACACGCACACACACAAGCGCACAAACGCACGCACACACACGCTGCGCAGACCATATCACAACGCCAATAAAGATTTGAGGAGCCATGAATAAAAGGAGGGCCAGCTACTCCACTCTTCTTCATCCCCTAAATCCTTTTAGTTTAAGTTGTACAAACACACACACACACACACACACACACTTCTGTTAACCATATTAACAATTATTAGCACGCGCGGCAATTGTTTTTGAAGGGGCAAAAATGATCATAAAAATTGATAGTCAGGCTCACGAGACGAATAATGTTAAATAGCGTATAAGAAAGGTGATTATTATAAATGTTGAATGCGCCAACAAAAGAACAACAATATAAAATCTACTGTATTTATAAAGTAGTTGTCATATGTATTAATTTAATTTAATGCATTTTTATGTTAATTTACATTAGGTTTGGTCACAGGGACGTTTTGATTTGTTTATTTCAAAACATACACACTTTAGACAGCAAGTGGTAAAGCGGTGTCGTTTGGGGGCAAATTGGGAAATAATACAATTAAAAGATTAAAAGTTCTCCAGCAGCAGCTTGTATAAATACATGAAACACACCCTAAATATAATGTATAATAAAGCGGCTATTGAAGTAAAAGTACTGTGCGTCTGAACAGTGTCCCCTCGGGCCAATATTTATTAAACGAGAATAATTGTCCAGAAGTCTCCTGGGACAGGCTGCGCGCGCGTGTCTCTGTGTGTGTGTGTGTGTGTGTGTGTGTGTGTGTGCACCTGTTTCGCAGCTCTGATCTCCCAGCAAAGCACCCTGGTGTAAAACATGCCCACATAGACCTCATACTGAATGGAGGTCAGCACACACTGATGTCCACACTCCAAAATCTGACATTACGAACACTTTAGAGCTTTGCCCGTTGTCAGTGTATGCGATGTGATCAAAGTGATGCCACTGGGGTTGTCACATGGGAAAACAATTTGGATATATTGTTTCTGTCTTAATGAATTTTCTTTTGGCTTAACATGAAAAAAAAAGAAGAAATGCTTATACTGTCACATTATTGGCTCCAATAACGATTAAAAGAACTTCCAGTTAATTCTGCATTTCTGAATTTGCTTAGTCAAATTATTAAAATAACCACTTTTAGAGTACTGGATATAAATTTTTCATTTTAAAAATGATTTTGCTGGTGCTCTTATGCCAAAGTAAATTCGGGTTGAATTTAAAGTAAAACAAATGGATGTTTGAACGCTTCCTGGTCACACCGGAATTTGTCTTTCTTTCTGTGATTTATTTTTCTTGCTCCCAGAGGAAGATGTTTAAGGCAGTCTGTACTGAAGGACATTAACATGTAAATGTGACTGTTTAAAAAAAGATCAGTGTAGTAAAATCAGCCCGAGGCGAGACAAGCTGAGAAAGCTGATCTATCAGAGGCTGGCTCTGATTTGAATCCTCACTGAAATACAGTTTTGGCTCAGTATGATCTTTAGCACAGAGAGATGGCCCTGAAGATGTGCCTGCAATTTAGCATTTTTCTGCTTTCTTAATATAGCTGCATGGTATATTAATCTACATTATAAATTGCGCATTTCATATTTCCACAATCTAGCCTACAAGCGAGAGTCTGGATTAAAAACATCAGCGCCCATATTTCACCAAGACAGTGCAAATTACTGTGCGACTTCTTATCTAAGCTACACTGGAATGTAGAGATGTTATAAGTTAATATTGTTGTAAGTCTTTTTTTTTTCCTTTTATGTTTCAGCAAAAACACCCAGAACAACACTTGTTTCAGTAACGTGTATGCCACGTAGGCGTTAGAATACAGATATTTAGAAACATTAATAATACTGAATATTACAAATAATAAATTTAATAATAAGAGAAAATAATTATTCTTGTACGCGGTATAATATGAACTGAGTAGATTTAAGTAAAGGTGGTTATATGCTTAGATGCTGATATCTATCAAGCTTTGCCTCTCATCCTCCCACTCCATTTCACCAGTGTGTTGCAGAAGAATAAATTACAGCGGGAATTAATGTAAATTATCGGGGGTGAAGGGGGGTGTAATTCTCATGAACACCCTCCATTTTATTCAGAGAGAGGAAATCTGCTTACAACCAAACACATGTAAAGAGTTATGAAATAAATCATACTGTAAACATTTAGTTATTAGGAGGCAATCACAATCGTATCACGTATAGAATTTGCATTGCATTTCTAGGTAGTTTGAATCAAAAGAAGTGTGTAAAAAAATCCCAGCGCTCACTAACTGCCTTTGTCTGAGACATGGGATTCAAAATCTGACTGTATGAAGTGAGCAAAAAATAGCGGAAAGGTGAAATTTTGGGCAATTTACTGGAAAGCAATGGAAATGAAGGCACAGAAATATTTCAACTGGAAGCGAGAATTGTTTTTAGGAAGATAAATATTATTTGTGCTCATTATACGGCATTTGTGCTTCTTCTAAGAGTGAATTTTTAAAATGAACACAAAAATTGAGACAGCATAAGAACAACAACAAAAAAAAGCTGATTGCAATAATAACAAAAATAAAAGCATTGATCCTTTTTCAGATCCTGAAATGAATACAGCTTAAAACTCAGCGCTTCCTCCTCAGTGACTCTCTGAACTCCCAGAGCGCGGATTTACATGCGTTTTAAAGAATTAGGCTATTTTTCGAACTAAACCTGAACCTGTAGCCTGCATGCCACTGTCCCCGCTTTTCCTGCCGCGCGCCGACACTGACGCTATATGAGGTCACGTGAGCCAGAGCAGCGCTCCAATCTGCGTGGTTGTGATCTAAAGACTGAACGCACGCGGCAGGCGAGCGCCACTGGTCGCTTGGTAAGCCATACTGTGCACGAGCCGTATCAGTTTGTATTGGAATGAATGAATGTATAGAGTAAAGCAATTAGCGGCGTTTCACATGAAGGGGAACCTGCTGGAATCTGCGCGTTAATAAACTGTAGTTAAACTTCATATACAGCAGTTAGTGTTCCTTACATTCGGAAGATGTTAGACCTATGATTTCAATCAAACCTCAAAAACAGAAGCTAAATGTTATAAATAAAGCTTACCTACTAAGTTTCCAAACCATTAGGACGGCCTGTGTAAGTATCACATAACCTATTTACCTTCAATATTTCACACTGATCCAAAACAACCTATAGATGCTTTGGCGTCTCCATTAACGACACATCTTCGTGCTAGTGCATGTTAGGGTGTAAGAAATCTTCAAGCTAAAACGAGTTCAGCAAGTAAAACACACGTCAATGATTTAATGCCCACTATATGTCACAAAATTTCTCAAATCTTCCAAAATGCACAATTGCATACTTGTAAAATGCCAAGTTTTCAAACCATTAACTAGCCCATGTAAACATCATATAACCTATATTTAACATTTACAACATTTCACTTACATACCTGTAATGTAGCCTACTCAGAAAGATTAGTGTGCCAGAAATACGAGTATTCATCAAACATTATGCACAGTGGCTAGATACTACCATGAACATCTAGGGTACAAACTCTGGACACTAAGGCGTATGTTTTGAGAAGATGGAGAATCTTTGGTTTTAACATAATTCGTCATTTGCGGATGTATACCACTGATGTGTGTCCATTATGAAAAACAAAAGAATTTTTATTTACTGTCACTCCAGAAAATGGTCAGTGTCCCAATGACACGCCATTTTAAGCACACTTTTAATGAAAATCACATTCACCCAACCTAATGAAATTTGAGGGTTAAATGATATTTTTAATGGGTTAAATTACCGACAATTGTATTTGCTTTACCTTAGCTTTACAGACAGTTTTATTAATATTATCTTTGGCCAGCAAACCAACCAACTCTCTAGCCGTCATCAGTCTTGTGTAAGTAATGGTCAAACGTAAGTGACAGGGGAAAAGGGATTATATGGTATAGGGTTTTAAAGGCACGGAGTGTGCGCGTGCTGATAAATTAGAACACTAGCCAGTATTCTAGAAATTACCAACCAATGTGACATTAGGCCATGCTGACTGCAGGACATTTATCAAAATACAGACCGGTTGTCTTCTATCAATTTAAATCGTATATATTTTATTCCAGCGCGGTATTTACTACGTTGTAACACAGTGTTTATTCGTCTCTGATTCTGTCCTGACGCGTCATAACGGTTCTAATAAAGAGTTGCGGGAGTGCGCGCGCATTTGGCAGGGCGCGCGCTGTCGCTCTCCATGGTGCTGATGCGCTAAAGTGGCTTTATACACCAGTAACTTGCGCTCCCACTCAGGACTCCCCTCAAACCCATGTCGACATTTTCAATGCCTTTTTTTTCTCTTATTTCCATCCTGTTTGCTGCCGTGATTTGGCTCGCATGATGCTGGCACGCGCAGACATTCTCTGCTGAGGTTTTTCTACAGTTTCCTGCAGGAAGGAAGGAAGGATGGAACGAGGGAAGAAGAGGTGTTAGAAACTTGAAGTGGCATGTTCATCCCTGTTTCAAAATTCCTAAACCATGGAGTCGATTAAAGTTTATTTTAGGGTGTAACAGCAACAGGAAGGTTTTTATGTAAAATGCTCTCTTAGGAAATGAGGAGGGTGAAAAATGTTCATGCACAAATGATTTCTAAGTAGGTAAGCTAGAAAAATATTATTATTTTTTAAAAAAAGATAAAACGTGTAAAACATGGCAACAAACAATTAATAGAAGTAAAATACATTAAAGTGGGACATTTTTCATTTTTAATAAAGCAGTAACAGACTAAATGAACATACAGAAGAGCCAAAGAGAGAACAAAATTGCTTCTAGTGTCTTGTCATGAGAACACTTAATAACGCATATTGAAATAAGCTGATTGCGATGTCAGGTTGGTTGCAAATTTGGAATCCTGTTCTAAATGTATATGCTACCTTTCTGCAACTTCCAGCATCTGCTCATTCTGATTACCAGACTTCAGGGAAAGTCCAGGATATTGCACCCATTCTGAAGTCAGTTTGTCGAGAAGTGTTGACTTTTCTGCCCTCCCCCATCTTCTTCCTCTCCACATGCTTGCATTATTTCACATATTCAAATTGGCAGTGTTTGTTCTGGCCACAGCTTTTAGCTTCCATTGCTCTCCAGTGTGGAAATTGATTTTAGTTAGCTGTCACAGCCAGCAGTTTTCTGGCACCTCTGCAAAAAAAATATATTTACAAAAAAATTGCTGTTTGGTTTGGAGAAATTTCATTAACCCACACACTATTCCGGGCTATTTCTGAGAAGCCATGGGGGTGAGGATCATAATACTATTTTGGGAAAGCAGTGAAAAACTGCCCCTGCCCCAGGATTCATGTGTAGGAAAGGCCCAGTCCATCTTCATCTGTATACATATCTGATTTCACTTTCACAGCTCCTATCCCTTCATATCAATCCATGATTATCAATAGCAGGGGCAGAGTCAAAATCAAAACCAAAATGAATGCAGCCGATGGGAGATATCAAATCAAATCGACAATTCTCATGGCCAAATCTTTTTACAATATGATATTTCATTTGGGAGGGGGGAAAGCTGAATGAGGGCCTCTGATTGCTGCATGCCTTGTGGAGGGAGCAGAGTTAATGGAAAAGGAAAGACAGATCCAGTGATTGAATGAAATAAAACAGAATGGAAATTAAAAGAGGTTCAAGGCAATGGATGATAATGAAAGAAGAAGGGCAATTCTTCAGAGACAGAGCAGAAAGCATTGCACCACTGTACAATACAATTAGGATTAAAGGGGCCAGTCACAGATAACAGCAGATAGGGATAAATTATCACCCAAAGAGAAAAATGGGGCCTCTTCTCTGACCTTCATTAAGGGGAAGAAAAGCTTTCAGAGGGCTGGGACAGCTTGTAGGAGAATCTCAGCCTTCTCATCTCTTCCCTGAGGGGTCAGCTGAAATTTACACCAAACAAACACTATAAATGGATTTTAAATGGTTATGCACTCCTGCAATATGAACTGACACCAATATTAATAATAGTTTATAAAGCCAGCTGGATCAGAAATTCAAGAAAATTGATTTTTTTTATTATTATTTTGTGTCACTAAATGAATTAAAAAATCAGGTGAATTACAGAAAATTATACATTGGAAAATTTCTATTGCTGTTACCTTGCCATGGGCATATTAGGAGTGTGTAAAGAACTTATATACAAATGAAATTAAAGCCCAGCATCCTGAATTTCTTGCAGCAGTTGACTTCACCAGCTATATAAATAGAGGCACTAAAGGAAGAAAGCCTAGAAGAAAGCATTTTAGAGACCCAGCAAAGAAGTGAGGTGCACAGGAGGAAAAAAACAAAAGGTCAAGCATGAAAGTGAAGCAATTAAAAGATCTGAACACTTTTGAAGGCAGATAAATTGATTTAGATGTAAAGCTCAAATAATAAACATTGGTATCGGGTGCTGATTGATTTTTTTTCCCCACACTGCAATCTTTTAAAGTATTATGAGAAATCAGTACTCCTTTTCATTTACTTTTTGTGATTATCAATAGACCAACCATTCAAAAGACAATTCTATTTGGCTTTCCACTGGAGCTGTTCTATAAAGCGCCTTTCAGAGTTTTGGTCTTTTGAGTTGGTGCTGTAGTATGTTGATCAGAAATGAAAAATGCACTCTTATTTCCTTTCTTCCCAGCTTTTTCCACTTTGACTGATTTGATGCTGTTAAAACATTATTGCTTTTCACCAGGAACCATACATTTGTCTATCTAAAGCATAGTGGATCTTCCTGAGCATATTAATCCATGCTTTTCGTGAATTACTGCACAGATAAATGAGCAATTTTCTTTTACATGAATCATTTCTCTGAAGTAGTTTATATTCTGTCAGACATGTTTATTCAACAACAAACAAAAAGTTCTGATTGCAACAAATTACTGTGACCAAAGCTGATGCTCAGGGAGGTACAGTCAGTG
Organism: Hemibagrus wyckioides; assembly: GCF_019097595.1. Lineage (NCBI taxonomy): Eukaryota > Metazoa > Chordata > Actinopteri > Siluriformes > Bagridae > Hemibagrus > Hemibagrus wyckioides. The sequence continues at coordinate 12,152,930 of NC_080720.1, forward strand.
TCCAGAACTATTAGAAACCAATGCACATCTCCCTTTCTTTCTTCTTTCTGCCATTCTCTCTCTCTTTCTTTCTCCCTCTCTTTTGATTCTAGAAGCTATTGTAGGCTGTCAAACAAAAGGGTTTTCATCAGAGCCTCTTAACGTAGCCCCCCCCACCCCCTCATCTCTCTCTCGCTCTCTCTCTCTCTCTCTCTCTCTCTCTCTCTCTCTCTCTCTCGGCCACCAACTCCTTCTATCCCTTCCCTTTCTCATTCATTTATTCCACTGTGTGTGGAAATAGGACGGGCAACAATTAATTTCTGAGTGAATTCAGCCCGGATCTATTACCCACTCTGTGGCTCCTTTTGCTCTAATGGAAATCTATTTCACTTCTCTTTTGTGTCCAATATAATTTAATGCCCATTTTATTAATGGCCTGAAATAATTATGGAAGCCTTTTGTGATTTTTGAGTATGTTTCATTTAATTGTGCAATAAATGTCTAATCAGGGCTCCCATCTGAAGCCATTATGGCATTAAAATTAACAATTATGCCACAAATGTCTTGGTGAATGCGTCCGGGTCTATAGAAATCGCTGCCGATAACAAGACGCACATACATCATTCATGAGAATTTTTTTTCACCAACTAGAAAAGGACAGTGAGAGATAGGAAGACCAGCGAGAGAGGAAGAGAGAGAGAGAGAGAGAGAGAGAGAGACAGAGTGGGAGGGAGAGAAAGTTTCTTTATTCCTTTCAAAAGAGGGGATGCCCAAAAGATAGGGTATTCTAAAACTGTGTCACCCACTCCACTTCCTTTCTTCACTGGTTTCTCTCTATCTCCCTTTAATTTGCCTCCCTCTTTATTTTTTCAAGTGACAGATTTCACTCGGGGAATGGAAATGTATTAAGCGTTAACTTCAGTGATAAAATATCTATCAGCCCTTTGCGCCTCTTGCCTGGTCTTCCATTCTAAGCTGCGTGGCACCCATTTCGCCAGTGTGGGTGACCGAAGGCAATTAAGGAAACTTTCTTCTCTCTCTTTCCTCCTCCTCTCGCTTGCTCTCTCTCACTCACTCTCTCTCTCCCCATCACTCTGTCTCTCAACTCATGGCTCGGCTGCTCAGCACACCAACAAGAATTGTTTCCTTAGTTGCCAAGTATCCAAATTTCACGGTTTGACGGAACTCCATCTGCCAGGAATAAAAAGCCTTGTCAGTTCCTCCTTTTCACTCCCCAGCTAATATTCCACAATTGGTTTTGGTGCATCTATTTGAACTCTGCCTATGTTTGACTCTGTCTCTTGATCTGCCAATGGCCTCTAAGGGTTGTGAATTGTTTTAAACTCATCACCTTATGTCAATATGTATATTGAGAAGTACTTTGTTCTTCTGAGAGCTATGAGTCTCTGTGTTCTCCATGTGTCTGCTACTAGCAATCAAAACATCAGACACATTAAATGACCTTAAACATTATTTATGATCCCTTTTTTCTATAATACTGCAGTCTGCTTAATAGTGCAAGTGTTGCAATCTGTTCTTTTAAGAGAGAAGCTTTCTCAAGAGAAAAATGCTCCATGAATACAGTATTTAATACATGGCCATGTTGGTGCATCAGAAGCTTTAAGATCTGGCCATGTTCTATTAATTTGCAAACATAGACAAACCATTCAAGCATACAAACCATTCGTGCTTGTTTAACAGGAGAAGTGGATATGTATAGAGATGGGAGCATTTTGAGTGACTCACATTTGATTTACATGAAACTGAAAAAGTAACTATAGGGGGTCTCCACTGCAAAAGAAAGCTTTTCAAACAAATGATCAGACAGAACCATTCCTCATGTTTATTCATTTAAGCTGTTACTGGTATAAAATATGAACATTACATAGCTGAATAGAATTTTAAAAATTATTTTCCTGGACATTTTACATGGGTTCACTTTGCACAATAGCTTGAGATAGGAAATTAATGATACTTTTGTACCAGTTATGGCCAAGAGAAATCTACGCTACTGTTCCTATCTGTCAAGCCAGCTCACATATAAAGACTGTTTTAGCTTTAGTCTAAAAGGTATTTGCTGTAAGGAGCATTCCCTTTGAAACTGCATTCCAGAGGAAATGCAGAGCATTCATCCCACTAAATGATACATACAAATCTATTAAATTTCCTTTCCTTTAAACTGATTCTCTCACATTTAATAATCTATTTAAATGATGTGCAAATTAACCTTGGCATTTGCACAAACCCACTTTTATAAGTCACACCTTACACCTTTTCCCCTCTTTTTCATCTCTCCTTCCACCCAATTTAATTCCAGGCGAAGGATTTCATGGTCAATTTTATTTTTCTCACTCTCAAGGAGTCCGTCATCAATTCTTGAGAACTTTTCATGTCCTCTTTTCTCTCCAGATTCACTGCGAAATTGCCTATTCAGGTCGCTAAATAAGTGTGACCGCCATAAATTTGCTACAACGCCCCATGCTTTTCAATAGGCATTTGGAGTGCTGACCTCCAGCAGTAATTAGTTTTACTTCTTTGTTTATCCTTTACACAAATCACACAGCTTTCTTTCTCACCCAATTCTATCCCTATCCCTCCCATTCCCCGCCCTCTCGCCCTGCACTAAAAAAACCTTGGGTGCATAGCACAGAAGTACGAAGAGTTTGACCTCTGCCGATTGCACACTCCACTTTATGTCTTCTTAATATATATTATTATGGCATATACTGAACGGAATATTCAGATACACACAAGGTCGATACAGACACTTTGCTATAGCGTGATTTAAACAACGCTGGTAACAAGTAAGCAGAAGTTGTTTTTTTTCCTTTTGGCATCTCTCCAAGTCTTTAAACATCTTCTTGCATGCCTACCATTGTCAATGGTGCATGCACAAAATATTGTTTGTACTGCAGTGACCCTCAACTGCACTGTATTGGCAACAATAAAAGCGAGATTTGATCCTGACTATTCAATAGACTGCATATACTGTAGTCAAAGGCTGAGGGGAATCAGCTCTATTAACACCAGCTTAGGCTTAAGGGCAGTTAGTGAACAGGCCATCTTTGTCACCTCCTCTTCCTCCTCATTTGCATGAAGACCAGGGAACACAATAGACGACCAGTATACATCTCCTTTTTGGCAGAAGGAAAGGAGAAGGGATCCCATGACTCCAGGATTACCCTATTATAGCCGCAATGTTTCACTAAGCCCTAAACACTGACACACATTCCTGTTCGGCCCGTTCACTTACAAACACGTCTTGTCAGGAAGGCTTACCGAAATCTACATAATCCGCTCTCTCATCACAATTAAAGATATCAGTGAACAATGAAATTGCCTGCTCTTTGGTTTGTTTCGTCTTGCTTTAGAGAGTAGGGTTATATATGCCGGCACTCTGTTCAGAGGTCGGCCTCTGCTGTGAAAGTCACACGGAATAACGCAAAAATAGGTGGCAAAATGGCCTGCGAAATTTGATGTAATCATTATTATGAGCAATTACATCACTATATTTATTCACTTTCCATAAAGAAGACACTGAACCCTGCTCCCTTGTTTTTTAATAACTCATATCATTTCATTAACAATTTTTCCAAGGTTCAAGTTCACTCAAAAAAACAAAACTTTATTTATTTGTTTATTTATTTTAACGGCAGAAAGAGAAATGTCCTTTCGGCGTTTTACATTCTCTTTCAACAGGGCAGTTTTCTTAAATTATTTTAAAATCTTATTAAATAATTTATTAAATCAGAATAAAGCATAATAGTGATGTTAACTGCAGCGATGTTCTACAAGGAAATCTAAAACAGTTCTTATTAGTTAGATTTGTGCTACGCCTACAAACTGTGTTTCAACACTGTCCATTCAAGACGAAGAAGAATTTCTAATATGTCCAGTTTATTAAAAGTCCACTTTATTCCCGTTTTGCTGATGCTATAGTGTTATATGTCCCTTAGAAAATGTCAAAAGAAAGCACTGAAAATATGGAAACTGTAATATTGGGTTATGTGGTTATTATACAGTTATGATCATTTGACCCATTTCCTAACTCAGTATCCAAGATCAGCTACAGTAACTCAGTTTGTTTAAGCAAACTGGGAGATATCAGAATTTTAATCTAATGCAGAATCTAACTAAAGTGTCTAAACATTAGCGTACTCTACCTACTGTATTAGTTACTACAAATTACCACAAGGACAACAACAAATGACGCATAAAGAAGCACAATGAGTATTGAGTAATGAGTAAATGCAGTATTAGATATTTAAGGAATAAAACAGGTTGCGCTGTTATACTGAATATTGGCGTGGCTGTGATTCAGATGTAGGCATGAGGCAGAGTGCTGCAGCTAATCACAGTCATTCTGATATTCAGTATAACCACACATTTTTTTAAAAGAAATTCATATCAAGTAGGTGGTATTTATAAAAATTTCAGTTTGAGCAAATGTTTTGTTTATTCGTACTATGCTGACAGAACTAGATCCTGAAGAAGGTGCATTCATTTTATATCAAGTTGGCAAGCTCACAATGATTTGTACATTCCAGTTAAAGGTGATTCCAGTTAAAGTGGCTTCCTATTTCTTTTCCATCTTCATCTGTTGAGAAAAATGCATCGTTTGCTATGTGCTGCCATGTTGCTCTACTGTAGTAATGATGTTAAACTATCGCTACCATTAGAATTGATGGGTGAAGTGATAGGAACAGTGGAACATTTCAGTAAAAATATACTAAACATAAGCACTCTTGGAACACTGCTCTTCTAATCAAATTAGTGGACCAGAACTAACTGTTATATAAAGGACAGTAATCAATGGCAGAGAGGTCTGATGTCAATACTGGCCCCAAGTTGATAGTTTTTCAATAATGCCACGCGCCAAAGTGTCCTATTACTCTTATACCTTCACAATTTGTCAACTATTACAATTTTAATTTCTTAATTAAATACTTGTAACAATTACATTTAATGTCATGGATTATCCATGCAACAAGTTAGTTTCTGTATTCACTTGTTATCAGCTGTAAACAACCATAAACTCGTTCTTGCAACGAAACGTTCTTGTTTCTCTTGCTTGAAGTTAAAACTCACACCTTAAATAAATATTAAATAAATGTCTCCTAGAGAGAAATCTTTAACATCTCAACGATTAGACATCAATCTGACCTTCTGACCAAATGGATTTACTAATTCAACAGGGCTGTGGTCTAAACGTTTTGTAGACATCAACAATAACCACTAACACACAGAGTTCATATAAATGCATGACTTAAATAAACCAGACATAACAATTTGAAATGCGGTTAGTAAATAAAGTGAATGCTGTACACAATGTATATGAATTATATAATCAATTATGATTTCCTAAATGTTTTAAATTTACTTAATAGTATACATGTAGCTGACTCAGACCTTTGGATGAGTGGATTTTTCTTCACTATTTAAGTGACGCCACTGACTGTTCGATACTTAGTGAGTTAAGTGTTAAGGCAAATAGGTGAGATGACCTGCCCAGTGACCCTCATCATCTGCTAGCTGACTGATTGTGACTTGTGACCTTGATAAGGAGGCAATAAACCCCACAGGTCTCGTAAGCATGTGATTCAGTGGCGTGTGTTGGCTTAACATATAATTAACATCCAATTAATCCAAGATTGTTTGTCAACAGTCTTCCCTGTCTCTCTTTACTTGACCACAAAATCGACAGTCATACTGCAGGCAGAGTTGACAGCGGTATTATCTAAAGCTGCTTGTTCCAGCGCTGTGACCTGGTCTAACAGATTAATAGCAGATCTCTCATTTAAACACAGATGAATGCACATGGACTTACCTACTGCCATAATTTATTATATTCCCATTCACTACCAGTCATATTAAGCGTCGTGGAATACAACACGTACAATATAAACAATATGCTTTTACAATCTGTGCATAAAACTGTGCGTAACAAACACTCGGGCAGCCATTAGAGAATCCTGAATGCTGATAAATAAGAAAGGGAAAGTGATTTGTGTGTAGTGGATGCACTATGATGAATAGAATTCAAAGGGCTGTGAGGAGGCAAAAAGACGACTAAACTAGGCATGAACGCTGGCGGTAATTACTGAGGGGGAAGAAAGACAGAGAAATCATTAAACAAGTGAATGACTTACACAAGCTCATTAAGGCTCATGCGTTCCTTTTTATTTTCCTTTTAGTTCAAGGGAGACAAAAGAGGGACAATATCCCAATAAATGTTGTTTTCTCGTCCCATTCATTTAAAAAATACTAAAGTGTGGGTGGATTAAAGTTGGATAGCACTCCAATGGGAAATGATTCTTCTCTTTGAAGGCCTGCAAAATCACACAGAGACAAATGAGGAGAAAGAAAAGAGCAAGGCATAGAAGAAGACTAGACTGTTATACACTTTAGTTATGTGTTGGGTAGGAGTGTGTGTGTGTGTGTGTGTGTTCTTGTTGTGAGGTAATGTCGGGCTCTCCCCAAGCTTACCACGCAGATAGGAACCACCAGGGGTAGCAGCAGGGAGCAGGCGTTTGTGATTTATGGCTAGCAGTGTGGCTGATAAGAAGACTCCCTTCATTTACAGCCTTATCAGGCACACTAAAGAAAGGCCACAATTTGCCGTGTTCTTTAAAGCCCCAGATGCAACTAATCTCTCAGTGCGTACAGACAATCTGCCTCAGTAAAAACTATAGATCACACACACATCGAAGAGATCTTGGCCTTCACTTTCGCTCCACCAGAGAAGCTACACTACCTAAAAGGGCTCGGCTAAATGGACGGGAATATAAGCGTACACAGAGCTGGTTTCAGAAGACCAATGAAACACAAAAAAAGGCAAGACAAATTCAAATCAAAGTGACAAAATAAGTACTTACAAATCCTCATTACAGGCATTTTACCATTTCAGGAAAGTAAATTTACCATTTCATACAAAAATAAATATATTAAATCAAAAAATATTGTCAGACAACTGTTGTGATAGATTTTGGGGAATGTGATGGCTTGGTTAAGGCGTTGGCTTAATGATTGAAAGGTTGTGAGCTTGAATCCCAGGTCCACCAAGCTGCTACTGCTGCTGGGCCCCTGAGCAAGGCCCTTAACCCTCAATTGCTAAAATAAAAAATGACAAATGTAAGTTGCTCTGAATGACGGTGTCTGCCAAATGTTATGATATTACAAAATAATAAATATGTTTTTTTAATCACTTTCGCCAATGATCGGCAAAGTATTTTTTTCAGCATTAGATTATGTTTTTGAGAATGTATCCCTTTTTTTTGTGAAAAAACAGTATCAGATGTGAATTTAGTCAGCATTGCCTCCAAAACCAGTTCAAGTACCTTGCTGGTGAAAAAGAACTACCAAAATTTACTTACAAGTGAAAAGCACTGATCTGATAAAAAAATTTTTTTAAAAAGTTAAAATAAAAAATACAATACAATAAAATAAAATACAATAAAATTTCAGATGCAGTTTAAAGGAAGATGATGTGACAAAACTATTGTGTATTCTGATATTACAAAGCAAATGAATAAAAACTTAATCCACTAGTTCCCTACCTTTTACATTATGTTAAAGTAAGGGATTAATAATAAACTTTTTATTTTAGACAATTTTTATATAGATAATCAGTGCTATCAGAGTGTCAAGGGGCATTGGTGGCTCAGTGGTAGGTTTCTCGTCTATCATGCAGAAGGCCCAGGTCCAATCCCCAGCCACTGGATGCAGTGCCGGTCTCAAGCCCGGATAAAATGGGAGGTTCCGTTGGGAAGGGCATCCGGTGTAAAACCTGTGCTATAGTTTTTGTGCGGACCAGTTGGTCTGCTGTGGTGACCATGCACAGGGAGCAGCTGAAAGAACAACAAGTGCCATCTTAACATCCCAAATTTTGTTTTTTAATTAAAAAAACATATATAGATGTCACTGTTCACTGTGTTAATCAAAACCAGTCTGAAGAAGGACTCTAGGGAATGCATCTCCAACATGTTTGTATTCAAGAATTGTTTTAGCCATGACATAGAGGACAGTCCGACTCATAATCAATACTAATCACAAATATAATTAAATGCTGAAGCTTAGGATCTTCATTGATTTAATTTTTTTACCAGACAGTTTGCATTCACTTCATATCTGAGCTTAATCATCACTGGGCTGTTCCCCCTTCAAGCTGGAACAACAGCAGTGAAAATGTGAAGAAGAAGCTCGAATGTCTTGGAAAGGGTCACGTGTGTGAGACAATTTGGTATGCTTCTTTACAAAATGAACAAGAAAGGAAAGACGCTTTCTTCATTTTATATATTTTGCTCTTAGATAACCTTATAAACATAATGAACCATGAACCTGGGATGATTTCCCATACCCATACTGCTGACAGAAATCTACCAGGATAACTCTTACACTCAGCAAATTGTTTCTTGTGTACTCATTGATCTGTGCACTGTTCACTGGCATGTAGAAGTTGAAGTATCTGAATCTGAATAATCAAGTGGGAAAATTAATAATAATAATAATAATAATAATAATAATAATAATAATAATAATAATAATAATAATAATAATAATAGTGTCATATCTGTTATTTTATGTTAATGAAATGAACAAGTCATTCGATATGAATCTGTCTTAGCATCTCTATCGTGTGTGTGTGTATGTGTGTGTGTGTGTGTGTGTGTGTGTGTGTTCAAAAAAGCACTGCAGACAGACTGAACAAAACAAGATTCTCCCACTCTCTGTTGTTCTCCTGCTCACTTCTGAAGCAAATATTAAGGAGCATTAGTTTAATTTGTATTATTTTAAGAGGATATCTTGACTAAGAGGGGAAGTGAGAGAGAGAGAGAGAGAGAGAGAAAGCATCCAAGTCAAGCAACCCAAGTCAAAATTTCATGGTCTAAAAATAATAATATGTTAGCATTCATGTTACAACTGAACCTACCTTCCAAGCAGTGATGCTATGTAAAATTAATGCACATCTTCTGACCAATCAGATTTGAGAATTCAACCATACTGTGGTATAATGTATTATTAGTAGATGGAGTAGGGGTAGGAGGAGGAGGAGCATAATGTTTTTGTTTTGTACAAAAGTAAATAAAAGACATATTTGCCCAAACTTACCAGGATGAATAACTGGTGACACACACTTCCTTCCATTCATCCGTGAGCTTCAACCCATGGGGAAGTTTATAATCCTTCTCCTAATGCTCCAGCGAGTAAAGGAATGCTAAAATGCTATAGGAAATTTAGGAGTTCATCCCGAATATTTTTATTGTATCAAGCAAGTTGATGCTTTATGTATGAAGTTGTACAAATTCAACACCAGGAAAAAAACTTTCTTCATATGAAGTGTTTGTATATTCAAGTCATATATCCTCCATGTCTTTACAAGTGTAATTAGTCTATGAGAAGCAGCAGTGTATTTTTCCATTCTTTAAGTATTCATGAAAGCCAGTGATCTGACAAATGGAATTTTTCAGCTCGGCAGCGTCCTGCCTCATGCGCACCTTCTCCCGCCTGATAATCCTGTTTGTGTATCAGTGTGGCTCACACGGGCCAGGTGAAGACCCCCTGCTGCTGCTGCCTGCCTAAATGCTTACACACACGCACACACACACAGACACACACACAGACACACACACACAAAAATGGGAGAGACACATACTCTCATATCGTCTAAATTACAAGTAAATACAAAGAGGCAGAACAGTGAGAAATTGCAAAAGTGGGATGAAGGACAAAATTTGAATGAATTAAGTGATTGATTAATTTTAATGCCCCCTGACAGTAAGGATATCCGTCCCAGTGGGAATAGTGCATGAGTACAAATGAATGAAGGAATGAATATCCAATCTTACAGTAACTTACACTAAGAAAGCGAGGGAGAAACAGAATATTCAATCATTTTTATTCAATAAAAAATCGTCAAAGAGACAGATAGGGAAAGTGAAATAAAGGACGAATTTAAGTCAATCTGCTCCCTGTGAAGAATGAATGGGTTTCCTCTAGGAGTGCCTCCCATCTCCCAAAAAAAAACATGCCAATAAGTGTCTCAAATTTGTCCCTTGGGTCAAGTGTGTCTCGTACCTTGACAGAATCCGGATCAATCATGACCATGGCCGGGATGAAATGATTGAAAATTAAACGTAAAACTGTAGAAAGCCATTTTCTCTAATAAAATACACAAACAACAGTAGCTCATCAGATTTAGTGACTCTCAGCTGCAAATAATATTTTGTATGAAAGTAGTGTGCACTGGTTGGCCAGTGGATTTATGGTGCACTATGGGTAATTATGTAATTTCCAGACAATTATGCATTCAGTACACTGCTATAAAACAGCTGACACCCAAAATAATAGACATAGCTTTAAATAACAATTATACCTAGCTTGACTAGCGACACACAGTAAAGGTAATAATGAACGTTGACTACTCAGCTCGGCAATGTAATGTAAACAATTTAAAACAATTTTTAAAACAATATGTAGACTGGTTTGTTTTTTGCGAATACTGCTAAATGTTCTCTTGATTAAAGCCATTTTGTGTTCAGCCATATGTCGGGTCAGAGAAGTGAAAAGAAAGGCTAACAGGTGTTCCTGGCTTTTGTTCATTTGATAACGCTGTCAGAAGGCAAATCAGCCCAGAGAGAGCCTGAGAGCATGCAAACACACACATACACACACACATACACACACACACACACACACACACATATGCAAACACACACATACACACACACACACACACATACACACACACACACACATATGCACACACACACATACACCGTCTTGCCCGCTCCTCTCTGCTTTACAGTGAGGTCAAGGCTGCACTAAGATGATGTTTGCTCGCCTAAAACACTTGACTAAGCTGTGGTTCATCCCGGCAGCTTTTGCCTTTGCCAGCTGCGTCTTATTCATCAGCTGCTTGACTCCAGTGCCACAGTCATGTTCACAATCCAGAGATGAGCTCCCTAAAGAGCCATTTTAGAGTGGAGCAAGCTGAAGAGAGAGCACAGGCCACAGCCATCACTCCCTCTCCTCTGTATTCTCCTTATTATCCTCGACCTCAGTGACTCACCTTCCCTAACCCGAACACGAGTGCCCTGCGTGTGCACTATATGCCTGACGCCTTCACTGACAGGCTTGGTTGTTGACGGCTCACATTGTTGTGACGTTCCTCTGGGAGGATCTGTCCCAATCAGTGCTGACAGTAGGGAGGGAGGACCGAGGGAGTTTCCCTCCATCTCTCTCTCCCTCTCAAGGGACAAACACGGCCGCATGGGCAGCTTCTCTCATTCACTTTCACCAGACATGAGACTGCAGCTCCGTTTTTCTTTTCATCTTTCCTCTACTCCAGGTCCATCCATGTCTCTATCCTCTTTCCTTTTCTATAACACACACACACACACACACCTCCTGCCTGCTGGGCTGACAGACAGACAGACTGATGTTATCAGAGGTGCATCTTCAGCTCTGGGGCCTCAATCACGGTGCACAAACAGCCCAGCGCTCCCAGCCTGCCTCCCACAGCCCGCCTCCGCCTCTCTCTCTACCTCCGATAAGACCCGATATCAGTGACGGAACATATTTTATGTATGAAATGCAACCCACAACAAGCAGTCAAGCATTAGGTTTGTTTAAATAGATGATGTATATCAGGTATTCATTCTTTCTTTTTTTTTTCTTACGCAGAGTCGGACATTGTTTTCTGTCTCATCCTCTCTCTCAGCATCATCTGCATGTGTTCCTCAGTGCTTTGTAAAAGAAATAGCTATTGAGTGAAATCAATAAGGTTTTTAATTATGACTAGGTTTGATATTAGCATATATGCCATCAAATAAGACCACTTTTCTCCATCTATTTTCAGAGCGCACATGGCACCAGATTATGTGCCTGAGCTTTCTCTCGTCAGGAAGATGACACTTCCTCCACGTCTGCAGGCTGTTGTTAGCATCAGATATTGGATGGATTCCCATTTAGGGCTCAGGCTGTGGTTGTCAGTTTTTGCCCAACATATTTGTGATGAATGAAATAAAATCTCAGAGATGCCATAAGACCATTTGACATAATAGTTTGTGAGAGGATGTGGGATGAAAAATTTCCGTTCTCCTTTAGTGTACTATGCTAGCATACAAATTTCTAGAAACAGTCACCTGCTTTTCTTCTATTTGATATTATTTTAAAGTGACTTGTGAAAGGTGCAGCACCAGGGTTAAGCTAAGCTGGTTAACACAGGCCCTCTTAGCCTTACTAATCTTCAACACATGAACGTCAGAAAGGGAACTCGCCTCCCGAATACCCTAGAGGGAAACCCAAAACACACACACACGCACATGCACACCCACACACACGCCATCATTACCATAAGAGGCCAGTGTGTTTCTGAAGATACACTTGTTCTGGACCGGCGAGGGGAGCGGGGCCCCCAGCTTTATTTCAATGACAACGAGCCGACACAAGGGCCACCTCGTCAGGCTCTAAATCACACGCCAGCGTCCTGATGTGCTGATAAGCTGCAGATGCTGTGCCACAACCTAACGGCCTGATTACTCCTCACTGCTGTTTGCTCACCGTTTTAACCGAGCGAGCGATCCACTCCACAAATCACATTATAGACTCCTACTGTTTACCCACACACAAAAGACTTTATTTACCATCATGACCAGAGACATGGAGCATGAAACAGTTCCTATAACCATAATGTATGTTATATCTTCAGCTAAACCTTTATCAGCAGCAAAATTATGCATATAATGGCATAAAATAAAATCAATTACTCTTTGGATTAAGTGACAAATGACTGTTTGATTAAGCGCCACACCACAACAAGATCTTTCCATCAGTTCTCATTACCCTGTAATAAATCACTCAATGCTGTACGCATAGAAAAGACCATACTGGGTTAAACTCCAGGCTTGGAAAATCACATGTTCCTCCCATGAGATATTCATTATGCTTCATGAACAAACACAGCAAACAATTTACACAAGTAACCCAGTGTCTCAAATGTTTAAACTGTCAGAGCAAACAGATTTATATCCTGCAGTGAGGCTAAATACACATATTCGCATAAATCCACAAAATCAGACAAAGTTATTTTTTAAAAGCTAGCACTGATTACATTTCCTATATGTCGATTACAAGCATGAGTGGCTGTGGTGAGTTTACTACAAAAAAAATAGTTGTAAAAATGTGCAAACACTTTTTTGCACTAATCCCCCCACAAGACATGGACAACAGAGATTAGGAAGTGGTCATCTAACAGAGAGAGAATTCACCACAACAATCAGGGAAGCTGAACTCATGACCCTACCCCCCTACCCCCCCCCCCTTCAATCAACAGTAGTAGGTGAGGATAACGAAAACACAACCCTGATGCTCAGTTAAGCTTTGCCTGGCCTGACCTTTGACCTCTGGGGGTGTTTTCATGGACTGTTTTGACCCTACACCCCAGTGACAGGTTGAACGGTTTAAGCAGGGAGGGAAAAAAACGAGTGGGTTTGAGCGTTCCTGCCACGCGCCACGTGAACCGATGACAGAAGCCGTTTCATTTCAAAATCTGCCTTTCCGCACTTGGCTGAAGTGACAATGAGAGTATAATTGAGAAGCAAAAGAGCAGGATCAATATAACTGGGAGGAAAAAAAAGAAAAAAAGACAGAGGCTGAGAGAAAGAAAGAAAACCGAGGCCCGGGCTTATGTCTAATACAGTTTAACTGATATTTAATATTTCTAGCTTTCTCTCTCTTTCTTTCCTTTTGTCCACGTTAAAATACTTCAAAAAGAATTCTAATGAAGTGGAAATTAAAAGGAGCGTAGATTGGGGCTGGAAAGAGAGGCCCCTAATCCTGCTATCTCTTAATAATTCAAAGTCTCTTTTATTTTCAGAATAAAAAAGCGGAATTAATCTGGCGCTGTGAAGCTGTCCTCTCTTCTCCCCGTTTAAATAAATCCCCGCTCGTACATTAGACGCAAGGAGGCCAGCTCTGGCGTGGAGCCAGGCTCTGTGTCAATTCCCCGCTGCCTCTTTTCCTTTCTCTACCAGCCCCCTTTCCCTTTATTCCCTTTCTTGCACTTGCTGCCGGGGAGAGACCTGGGAGAGACGACGAGCCATCAGAGAGCTGCTATCACCAAAACCTGCTCAGTACACGGGCCTATCACAAACAGCAAGAAGCACTTAGCACCTCCCAGTTTAAAAAGGCACCCTTAGGAAACTTTATGAAGATATTAGGGCACTGGGAAGCACATTACAAAGGCAGAAGGGAAAGCAGAATGACCAAGTAAAAGTGACTACCTTAGCTGCTTAGAGGAGTAGGGGAAATTTTTTGAAGCTATTGCATGGGTACTTAGAAATTAATACCATATTGTTTGCTTTAAATGCAATATAGCTGCTCTTCTGATGTGTATTTGGATGCCTTTAGCACAGCATCCTGGTGCCAAAACTTAAATATCAAGTCCCAGTAGCAATTAAAGGAAGACTATATGATATTGGTAACTAAATGCCAAATGCCATGTGGAAAATTTCCATTAGTTGTCTGTGTTAATTGACCTTTTACACAATTTGCAACTGATACATTGGTCAACCAAATTTGATCGCTGCATCAATGCAAGTTTGACGAAAAAATATACCAAATCTTATTTTGATCCAGCCTTTCAGTATCAGCCCCAATATTTATGCTCAGTATCACATTGGCTCATGAATAAATAGTTTATTTACATTTCCTCTACACTGTTCAATGTTTTATAGCATTTACTATTCGTTTATACACATTGTTTTTGCGTACATTGTATAAGAATTGCATTTTAATGCCATCTCTGCTAGATTTATCAATACAATATTTGGTCTTTTGTGCAAACCACAACATCTTTTAGATGACAATCTGAACCAGTTATGTTATTTAACACTCAGCTCTGGGACTGGGTCACTTATACTCCTGCTGTACTCCACACACTTGAATTGACACTAAGACTACCATTTTCAGGTGGACCAGAGATCAGTTCCTTGGACTACACTCAGCAATGATGACAGCATTCATTCCCTCACTACACAACATTGGGACTAGATTTTTTTTTAAATGAAAACACCATTTATGACCCAGCAGTCTTTAATTACCTAAATACTAACTACAAGAACATAGGTCCATCTTTGCCCTCTAGATCACCACAGTTTTCTTCGTAAATCCACCAAATACTTTAACAAGCACACAGAACTGCCAGAGGACTGTCTATTGACTGTCTGGTATTGATTGATATATTGTCTACTCCAGTCCCTAGTATCCTCTCAAGGAGATCCCAACTGACACAAGCTTCCTCTGTCAGGATCCAGGCTCTCCAGCAACATTCTTTGGTTAGATTAGCTTCTTCCTCTCATGGCATGTGTACTTGCATGCAAAATGGTTCTGAGGGCTGCTCTAACTTAGAGGCAGGAGGATTCATTGCTTAATGAGTAAAGCTTACTGTTTAATCATCACATTTATCCAATAGCTAGTGACATGTCTGACTGTACTGCAAATTTGTTCTCAATCATCAGTGTTTTTCATTTAGAAACACTTTAAAAAGGGAAGATTTTTTATTTATTTTTATTTTTTTTCTTTAAGGTACATATTTGCTCAACAAAATTTGTTTCTTTCACTAGCTAGGAAGATTAGGCTAACGTTAACTAGAAACTTTTCGAGCATGCTTAATAGTATGTTTTGCAGTGTTCATAAAATGTAAACCATTGCCATGAAGTTACCTTATACCAGAAGGCATAAGATTTGATCACTAACATTGGTTTTGAACGTTAACGAAAAGTCTCATTAGTATTCCAAACACTTGATAGCATGCTAGCAAATAGCTATATTCTGTACGCTGCATTTCTGTCTGCAACAGGGAGCGCGCTAAGTGAAATTACATTTTAATATTAATTTGTTATCTCATACAATAATAGGCTGCATTCTATATGTTAAACTTGATCTATTTAATACATTTAATCATATCTGAAGCTGATAGAAGTGACCTTGCATGCCGACATGAATGCTTAATTGTGCAAATCAATAAGCTTTCCCAGCTACATGACATCAGTTTCACTGACGCTTTCACACGTGTAATTTTCATGCCATGTAGGGAGTCTGCATTAGTCTGTCATCTGTATTGCCCTTTTAAGGTAGATCACTGTGTTTGTGGCTTTGTACACATTTAACGCAAAAGGTGATAAATAACAATAACATCATATATGACAGAAAAGTGCTTTTTTATTATTTTACTGTAACTATAGAAAAGATCAAGCTGCCTCTGAGGTAACTGCCTTCAGAAATACACTTCATGGCCAAAAGTATGTGGACACTTGACCATAACACCCAAATGTAGTTTTGATGCATTTCAAAGTCTCCATAGAGACCGTAATTTTGCACAACTGCAAATGTTCATAAAATTACCAAGCAATAAACACTACATAGCCAAAAGTATGTGGACAGCTGTGCTTGTTTTCCACTAGATTTTGGAGCATGGTTTTGGGGATTTTTTGCCCATTCTTCCATAAACACATAAGTAGACAATGATGTTGTGTAAGAAGGTCTGGGCAAGATGATCATCCCCCCAGTTCATCCTGAAAGAATGGAAAACGTGTTCCATGGAGTTGAGGTCAGGGCTCTGTGCCGGCCATTAGAGTTCTTCCATTCCAACCTGGGCAGGCAATGTCTTTATGGAGCTTGCTTTATGTGCGGGGGAGTGTCATGGTTATTTCCAGTAATGAGAAATTATAATGCTATTGAGTACAGAGGCTTCTACATTTGTGGGAACAGTTAGTGGAAGAATACTGCTCTTTTCATTATTGGAAAAACACAAGAGTCTAGATTTAATTACTGGAAAAACAAGGAGTTGTTATTAATAATTGGGCAAATCCTGAAGAAATCAGGTTATAGGATAGTAAAACAAACAGCAGTTAAATGTGAGTAAATATATCAGCTCAGTTCTTAAGCCACTTTCTCCATGTCAAATAATTTAAAGCTTGCCAATATCAATGTGAGAACGTACTTGTTTTATTCATTTCTCTCTTTCTTCAGGGGGAAATAAGCATCTTGATCTGTTACACCAGCTGAAATGAGATTGACATGGCCTGCGTAAGGTTAGGCCTGTTTAAAGCCCACTACCTTCACGTTTCACTAGGCGGTATTGCTACTCACCGAAATATCTACTTTGTGCCTTATCAAACGAAAAAAAAAAAAAATCATACAGACAGGAGTGGGGGTGTGGGGGGGGATACTGAGAGCCTACAGGGAAAGCACAAAAGGTGCATCTGAAGATCCCCAAAGGCAACATAAAGTCATTTTCAAGGAAGGTGTGCTATTTTTATTTATATATCTCCCTTGCTCTGTTTCATCATACATACTGTTTGGAGGGCTGTCATTACACCAGCTGGAAGAGCTGAGGTGAAAACCATTTGCATTGCTAACCTGGGTGTCTGACTCCAGGCGCTTTGCCATGATACTTTATTCCAAACCATTCAGTGAGCCATTATCACTTTGCCCCCCGCTCTGTTGTACCTCCCTCACACACACACACACACACATATTCAGGCTTATCATGAGCAGCATCTACTGCAACTCTGGCATGAAGCGGAATACCGGCTCTGTGTGTGGGGGGGTGGGGGTTTTAATTTCTGGATATTGGTGTTGGATTTTTTTTGGGGGGGTGGTTGACGTTGTATTGCCATGTAATTGTCCTGGTGAACGCTCAATAGCATCTTAAAGCAAGCAAGCAATCTCCAAAGCAGCACAGCACTGGGAGCAAAAGACCCCGTGGCTATGGGGGCCCTAATAGGAACTCCTTTCTCCCAGAGATAAATGGGAAAAGTTCCTTTTATTTCTCCCAGCCGGCTGTTTGGGACTGGGGCTATTAAAGCGCGGCGATGCTATTTATCCCTCCAAAAAGGATTGGCGGAACGCAGGGATGAGGGCAAGACAGGAGAAGAGAGGGGCAAGGAGGAAAAGCGGCCAGTGGAAATTGGCAGAATCGGAAGGTCAAACTGTTTATCTTTTTTATTCCCATGTCGCTCCCTTTTCTTTCCTGCTCTTCTTGAACCATCCTCTCTCTAACTCTTTCTCTCGCCCATTTTCTCTTTTGCTGATACCTGTTGTGAGCCTTACTTGACTCTGCTAGCTGTTGTCAGGAAACACACTTTCCTTACTTGACATGCTTACAATTATATAGCCAACTCGAAAAGCGGCACTCTCTCGAGACGAGTCTTCCCACCAAAGGTGAGTGAATGCGTTTCACGGTGCGATAAAGCCCAAATAGCAGTAGGCCTCCGTGTGTGCTAATCTCCTGATGCTCACCTAACAATATATCATCCCCAGCCAGCTCGATTGTGCTCACGTATCTCCAGTTCTTGTCTTATCCACTGTGTAAGGGCACTTCCTACCTAAATCATGCCACGTCAGCTTATCTAAAGAGCACGCAGCTGCTGAAAAGAGACCCTGTAATCACTCCTCGGCCCAGTCATTAAAACAACACACAGGCAAATGTCACAGTGCTTCATGCCAGCTCCTTACAGACAAATCACACTCCAGTCACTAGAGGTAGACAAGGCATACTTCTTGTGTTAAGTGCAGGGCTAAGTACGGCTCCATCTGATTTACAGAGGAGAGTAGAGATTGCCGGTGTGGTTCTAGGACAAGTGTGAGAAAATTTTGGCTTTACTTTTAGTACTGCCAAAACAACCCCCAGGTCACATAGCAAACAACACAGCAACAGGCAGCACTTCATTTATATGCAGGTGTAGTTCCAGAAACAGCAGTACACATAAACTGCTATATGCTTGTATTATGTCAGCGAATATCTTGTGCACATTCTCTCTGATAGTTTTCTCAAACTCATGTAAAACTTGCTGCAAGTGTAAAAGCTATTCATATTCGAGTGTTTGACAGTGATTCTGCCCTTGTTGTTATGCTATCTTCACTCTTTAGGTAGATGCATAAGCAGCCAGTAGATTGAGTATCTTGCTTTCAATCCACGACAGAGGTGAAGGAGGATCGGATCGGCTGAGCAGATATGATGAATGATTGTAGTGATCTGCTGCCATCTATTTTTGCACCAGTATACAAGAGGGACTGCCCTCATGAAAGAAAGCAATGCTTTGAATCCCCCTGACCACCCCCCCATGCCATCTCTCTCCTTCTCTCGCTCTATCTCTGTCTTTCCTCTCTCTCAGTGAGGAATTCCCTGTGTACTTCAGCTTTATAATCAACCGGCCCTCCCACACCTGATTGAGTCAAGACCTGGTTCTGCCAAGCACAAAGGGAATTACATAGTGAGGGATGCCATCCAACAGGGTTCTCCAGGAGGCAATTGCCTCGCCATGTCTTACTTTGGCAGGGCACAGCGATGCCTCTTTTCTCCCATGATTTTCTCTGTCAGAACCCTGGCTGGCCCCAAGTTGGCCCTTGGTTGGGGAATCTTGCATAAGGGAAGGGAATGTGTTGGAGTAGGACATAGCATGGTCACGGCACAACTGTTCTCATAGGTTTGGGTATGTGTCCCAATTTTGCTCAGATTTTTGCCAACAAAGCTCTGATCCCATTTGCAAGGAACAAAAAAAGCAAAGAAGACAATGACAGTGAGCTGCGAAGCAAGCTCCAAGTTTCCAGTTGCCAAACAAGTCCTTAAATCCTCATGAACAAAGATGCAACATGCCAGCGATTACCTAAATCTAATAATGTAGAGATAATTGAAGGCTAATTGAAAACACAAAGGAGGATAACAGCATTTAAGGGTTAATGGGTAAAGGTATTAATTAAGTACTGTACTGAAGGCAAATTAGAGGCCAAATTAAGACTTAATGAAACTCATCGTACTCTACCATAAAATAATGCTAGATATTAGCATTCATATGCTCTTCCCGCTAAACTGTCATTCAAAAACAAAGGCGTGTGCTCTCTGAAAAAGTACCACACTCCTCCGTGTTTTATCACAGCGTAACAAAACCATTTTTAAGAAATAAATAAGACACTGTCAGTGATCACATCCACATTTCCTTTCTGTATAACAGGTTAGTGCTGAGGTTCATTCTTATCACATGACTCACAGCACCGAGAGTATGACAGAGAGAGAGAGAGAGGCAGGGAATGAAAATAAGAAAAGTAGAAAAAGAGCGCAGGTCCCACTCAGGGGCAATGAAACAGTAGAAGGATAATGGAAGTTTCCTCAGGCGATCCCCAACAGAGGGAGAGAAGATAGACAGAAAGAAGGATGGCAAAAAGGAAATATGCACATGTAAATGAGAGGAAGGAGGGAAGCAGGTCATGCTGTCGTCCTTCCACTGGTTTCAAATTGAGCAGGTACGACCGGCATGAGCTGTAATTTCTGCCCAGCCAAGCGTTCACCTGAATACCAACACAAAGACTGAGTGAATAAGGGAAGATGAATAACTGTCACCCTTTCTCTCCTATTCTCTGCCTATATATACACCTCTCTAGGTCACAGAGAGGGTTTTCTCTTTGTGGTTAGATACTAAGATAACAGAGCAAAAAAAGTACCCGAGTATGGTGCAGCTCGATTCTGACACGCCTTACATAATTTATGGATCTTAATTGGCCTGCTGCTCCCACATCGTTATTTTAGAAAATCTCCGGTGTGGGCCAGGCACACGAGCAGCGGGAGAGCAGTGTTGTCTTTGTGCTGTGTGAACACAGGCCCTTTTGTGTCAACACCAAATTATTAATCATTACCACTTTAGGAAAGAGGCGCTCTCGGAAGGGGTAAACAGCAGTTATTCAATTATCTCTGAGGCTGTGGTGTTCGTGGTCCCTTTTGCAGAAATAATTGCCTGAGTGTTATTTAAAAACAAATTTCAGATGGGTGTGCAATTTCTGAATATTCTGTCATCCACTAAAATCCTTTACTGTCTGGTAATTTCTTAATTAGGAGTAGGGTAGGAGGTTGAATTTTATAACAACAATGTTTACAACATACCTGAGCCTTAACATCATAACTGCTTATAATTGTTAACAAATCAAGCATTTTTTTACATACTAGAGTAATTAGATTCACATCAGTCATTCAAGATAATAGAATTTATCCAGGATTTCTTCATCAGCTAAGTCCAGGCTATGGCCCAAATAAACATTCACTATTCTTTAATCCGACAGTCTTGGAAGTGTGATGTAATTCAGGCACTCTGCATCCACACCTACCTAACCAGCTGCATGTCATTTATTCATTTCAAGTTGATGGTGTGTCTGCACACCCTGTACACATAGATACAGATTGGTAGATAGTCTGATTTTATCTTGTTCAACCTAACCCATTTTCATTCCAATAAAAAAAAAAAAAAACATCAATTTTATATACACTTTAAAAAGCACACAGAATATACACTGAGTATAAATCATAACACAGGCTACCCACAAAATGCACTACATGAACCTTACCAAGCATCAATGCAACATTTTGGCCATGAGCACAGCTGGAAAAGGACCCACTGTCAAATATGGCGGTGGATTACTGATGATTAGGTGCTGTTTTTTTGGCTGGTGGATCAGGAGATCGGGGGGAGGCTGATGGCATCATGAATTCTGTAAAACAGAAAGACAAAAAACTTGGTTCTCTCTATCAGGAAGTTTACACCTGAACATAGATAGAGCTTGCAACAGAAACCAAAGAAAATAAAGTCCAGGGAGGAGTCCAAGACCTCTGAGATTGGAGAAACTTATTAGACTACACAGGAAAAGACTTGTTGCTGTCTAGGAAAGGCTTCAAAAATATTGGACACAGACTATATATCGCTAATTATAGGGGGCCTGGAGCCTTTTTACTATTATTATTATTATTTTAATTCAGCAAGTTAAATGCATTGTATTAATATAAAATCTAAAAAGCTGACCTGCTTCAAGTAAATATAGATTGCTAAATATGGAACAGATGCATTTCACTAGAAACAAATCATAATGTAATCCCCCTCTATCTCAGTTTTTTTTTTTTAAACACCCAATCCCTTGGTTTTAAGGATGTTTTGATGGCTGTTTGCTGCATGGTGGGTGCTCTTGCCTTACTGAAAGACTGCCCAGTTCTCCATGATGCCCGAGGCTATGTCCCAATTGTAATCCTATTCCTCTGTTTATCAAAGGCAGAGAGAGAGAGGGGGCATCGAGCTCACGGCTTGATTGTGATGTTCCTGTCTGATAGCTTGGCTAACCTTATCCATCAATTCCACGTCCGCCTTCCAGCCTCATCTGACACCACAGACACACACACACCCACACACACACTCACACCCACACACACACACTCACACCCACACACACATACACACACACACGCACACACATGCATATCTGCCTTACCAGTCGTGCTAGTAGACCTCTCCAAATGTATCAAGACTGACAGGCATGCTATGAACATGGACACATACTACTACTACTACTACACACACACACACACACAAAACCTGATACTGCACATCACCCACTGACACAAAAATGCTTCTGGCTGTTAGACAAGCACCAGGCCTCTCATAGTCTCTCTATTTTCATCACACACACAAAATAACCATGCACCTATGACCCCTTTATCGAGTCTCTGTGTTAATCCTGATCTGCTAAATGCAGGTCCAATCAGAGGGAGCTAGAGCGAGAGAGAGAGAGAGAGAGAGAGAGAGAGAGACTGATTAACAGCTAGCTCAAGGCAGAAAAGGATGACTAACATGCCAATAGCCAATAAACACACAGCCACAATCCTCCTCCTCCTCCTCCTCCTCCTCCAGGTAACAGTCTAATCTTTCATGTCCTACATATGCATAAATGAAATACACACTTCACCAATCCAGACTGAACTGTAAGTCAAGATAATATTTGACTGTTGTGTAAATCTGCATGCCTAAATCATTACACACTTTTCTTTAATTGTGATGTGATGAGGGTTCTGACACTGTAGGACACATTGCATTATAAATAAATAAAATGGACCAAAGTATGCTGTATAGAGTATAAAATAGAGCTATTCACTAATCACGGTGAAGAGCAGTCATTTATAAACTGTTATCTCGTTATGCCTTGTGCTGAATAAACAGTGAAGTAATTAGAGTGGCACAGTGATTTAGTAATGGTTAATTATCCTATACATTTACAGAAAAAGTGGCTATTAAGAATAATGCAAGCCCTAAATGTCAAGGATCTGAAGTGCTGGCGCTTGTAAAGATTACATACAGAATTTAAGTGCAAGTATACACTTATTACAGTTATTCTGGAGGAGAAAGTGCCAGCGAGTGCTGGACAGCTAGAATATCAATTCAATTTCTTGAATGAATGAATGAAACAAAGAGTAAAAAGAAAAAATATAATAATACACAGTGTGGACTAAACTAAAGAAGCAAACTGTGGACACCAAACATGTCTCAGATGACAAGATTTGGCGTAAAACGAGAACTGCACGTTTAATTTCTTTTTAAAGTGTCTCTTAAAGAGAGAGAAGAAGCGAGTTTCAGAACAAAAGTGCTGCCTGACACTCACCATTAATATCTTTTAATTGCACACCAGTGACAAATTAGTCACAATTAAAGTACAAACTGGAAGCATTTCCTT
This sequence comes from Hemibagrus wyckioides, assembly GCF_019097595.1. Taxonomy (NCBI): domain Eukaryota; kingdom Metazoa; phylum Chordata; class Actinopteri; order Siluriformes; family Bagridae; genus Hemibagrus; species Hemibagrus wyckioides. The sequence continues at coordinate 12,176,453 of NC_080720.1, forward strand.
ATTGCTGCACTGTGTTGTGGTGATAATATTTAAATTCTGCATTGCAATTTGCAATGGTGTTGCATGTAGCATGAATGCTAGGCTTTAAAGTTACATAATCCTGTCAGCACAGATCCATATTCCAGTATGTTATACCTCAATATTATCTTTGCATACTGCCACACATTAATGTCGCTGCATACTGACAAATAGCACTTGACAATTTCACCATCTGCCTTTGGTTTAGAGAGGAAACATAAGTGAATACGACATCAACAAAGAATCCGTGGGCTTGAGAAAGATGAGCTTGGTGTTCCTCACACCTCAGGGCCACCTGTCACTCAAATGAGGCACACCGAGATGAACTGACACCACATATAACCACACACTGTATATACAAAAACATGGGACAAAAGACATGCACTCATCCACTTCGAACCTGACACTACCCAGAATCCTCACCAGGGAGATTTGCAACCCTTCCCTTCTCGTTTCGGTTACATTCCTAGTGTAATCTGATTAAGATTTTTATAATGTAAACGACGTTTGTGAACATGCTAGTTGAATAGTGCATTGAAATATGCCCAAAAAACTCATTCATGCTAAGACCAATTTATCTCTTTTTCTTTTGTGATCGGTTTAATTATACGAGCCGTTCCATTTTTCTATCAGTGAAGTATGACTAATGCGAGTTCAAGCAGATACCGAGCTCTCGGAGAGTGACGTCTTCGTTTTTTGTGTTGGGAAACAATGGCAGACAGAGCCCCGGGGGTCTGGAGATGTTCAGAAAGAGGGACAAAGAGAAAGAACAGAAGTACAAACCCAACTTCAAACACTAGTGTAGGAGCACAGGGTGAGTGGTTCAACTTGTATAGTTCATCATATTTCGTATTTATCTCTATACCTGATCATGCGCTTTCATAAACCCATAAGAAGAGGAATGTTAGAGCAGGAGAAATGAAAGAAAACAGGAGAGAAGGGTATGGTGGGGGAGATATAAAAGGAAAACAAGTAATATGGATGAGGAAAAAGTAATAAGAGAGGGACCAAAGCAGAGGAAAGGAAGCATGAGATATATATTTTTTTTAAAAAAGAAAGAAAGAAAAAATAGAAAGACCCCTTTGAGGACTTTTAGAAGGAAGTGCAATGGCGTGAAGGGAAAGAGAATGTTTACTCAGTGAATTAGTTAAAGCCATTGTGTGTGTGTGTGCGTGAGGGCTTTAGATCCCTGGCTCCATTTCAGGGCCCGAGTGGCTCAAGCCGAGCTCCCTCCAGGCCAGGCCTAATTACCACAGGACTTGGGCCATTAAAATGCTTAACTAACCTCGTTTCTCCAAAACGCACAGATTAGCGGCTGCCTCCAGCAAAGTGGCAGGGATAACCCTGCTGCCTAATACCCTCTTTGATTTATTTTTTGAAAAAGAGGAAAGAAGGAGAGAGAGGCAGTGTGAGGAAGCAATGGTGGATGCACACTTAGAGTTTTTCTACAAAGCACACAGGCCGGAATTCAAAGCAAACAAAGAGCAAGAAGCTTTTCCTTTCTTTCTTTTTTCAATCAAATGGTAGATTGTTCCATGTGCAGGTAAAAGCCCAGACACCGTGTTCATGCTTTTTTAGACTATAGCCTATAATGTCATTTTTTTCTTCTTGTATTGAATAAAAAAACATTTGGAGGTTGTTTTTTTTCTTGTTCTATTGACATACTAATTAATTCGACATAAATACACACGTAAAACAAACTACATCTCAAAAAAAAACTGAATCTATTGCATATACTAGTATAGACTCTGTTATACTATGTGTTAATTGGCACACACTATTTTTGTGTTTGTTTGATATGACAGTACCAAGCACAATAGTTGCTAACAAAGTCATGGTTTTGTATAGTATATTTTAGTATATTCTGTACATTATATGAAACTGATGTTTCTGAAACTGATGCTGAAACTAATGCTGGTTTTATATAAATGCCCAATGGTAACTACATCAATTATTACAGTCATAAAAGGAAAGCTATTAAAATGTATTTGATAACTCTAAGCCTTATATCAGACAATAAACTTTTATAACTGTTTCTCACATAAACAGACATGCTTTAAATAGGACACAGCATTGTGTTTCGAGATGTCCATCATGATGTCTACAACATCACTATACAAGTGCTAACAATATACTACTATACAAGTGCTAACAATTTTATTGGACAGACAAAAAAAAAATCGAAACTTAACAAATCAGAGCAATTCTGTCTTAGCCATCAAAGTGCCGTTTGGGTTATTTTAACCACTGCTGCCAAATATAGCTATTTCCGTACTTAATTGATCATGATAATGGTCTCTTTGTAGAACAAGTGTTAGACTATTCTCTACCTTTTCATCCTAAGGTTTCATCATGCTCCATTTGTCTAAAAACGACAGACTATACACTCCTCCTTTGCATGTAGCTAATTCTCTGTGGAAAGCAAACCCTGAAAAGAACCTTTTTCCTTTTCTTGTGAGCCATTAGCCTGTTAGACAAACATTATCAGCTGAATAAAATCCAGTGTTCCCTTCAAACACGCTGCTTAATAAGGTTTGCACTGGAGAAAAAGAGAATGCACGGCAAATTAAAGCAGCAGAAGCAGTGATAATTATTTGACTTCTCCTGAACAACGTAATCCTTTTAGGAGGTGTTATATTTTTCTTGGAAAAAGAAGAGAAAAGGAATGCAATAATAAATAAATATATAAATAATGTTATAAATAAGCTGCCTTGTTTGGAGAGTGGGGTGCCATGGGAGGTGTAGTGCAAAAGGAAGATAGTGACTAAGCTCACTAATAGCATCTTTGTTTCCAGTTAGTGCTGGTTGGAAACTCTGGGGTATTGGAAGATTTTTTTTTTCTTTTTTGCCAAAGTCAGGCTAAGACTGATAACTTGGCTCAAGACATCAAAACACCACAAACTGCTTATCAGTGCATCAAGGCCATCTGTTTGGCGATCAGCTCTTGCATTTAGTGCTTAGTGCACCACGTTTTCCTGAGGGCTCTTAATGCAGTGTAACGTGTACCTGAAAAAAGCAGGCACCAAGACAAAGGCGGCAAAACATTCGCCTTTCAAGCTGCATTTGTTCCATCTCTTAAGTCACTGAATAGAGTCAGGCAGTCTCGGATGTTTCTCGTGAACAAACGATGCCAGTCGTCATGGAGGGGAGCCGTGAAAATGTCATTGTCATCTTTTATGTCCGCTGTGGATTTATAACAGTTACCCGGAATTTCATTCTGCCTCTCTTTCGACACGAATAAATGACTCAGAGACCTTGAAAGTTTAATTTGAAATAAGAGCTTGTCTTGGAGGCAGGACTTTAAAATAAAACAATCGCTTTTTCAGTAGCAGAGCCAACGTGTGCTGACATGGAGGCCAGAAGTCAGAGCTTGATATTTATTCCCCTGCCCTTGAAGACAGACTTCACCACACCGATTCATCACCACGTCTCCTTCACAGAGGGACACCAACACAGGCAAAGTCTTATTTCATTAGTGCACCTTCAGGCTGTTCATTTCTGAACTCAAAATGCTTCCTGGATGTCCATCAGTTGCAACAATCAATTTATGACTTCCTGTGGAATATAAAATAACATAAAGGACTTCTCAGAAAGAGAATCACATCACTGTAACATGAAATAATGGCAACAGGCCTGGCATTCACAGCCTACTAGTGTCTGAAAAGTGATAAAAACGAGAGAATGGAGAAAAATGTTTAGTATTCGCTGAGCCAGTTCTCATACTAACGGCTGATAATGTGATTTTCATTGTAGCAGGATATCTGGCACTAGCGAGGAGAGAAAAGGCTGTATATACTTCTACAGCATTTCTTAAGTGCTTATCATGGCAGGCGGCTGAAACCCTATTCTCCATGTGCCTAAAACTAACACGAGCTCAGAGATGCCTTTAATTTTGTGCTAAAATTGTTCAGATTACATCTGTGGCACGAAGGAGCAGGCCGCTCTCCCCCTATCGAATTATGCTATTAACAGAGCCACCTCTTACACCTGATAAGCGCTGCAGGCTCTTTCTGGAGCAAGACTTCCTCAACAGCATTTGTGTTTCACTTTTACTGCCCATACTGTCAACAGCTGAGGAAGATTCAGAGACCTAGACACAAACTATATACTTAAAAAAACATATGCATGCCATTAAACCTAAGATAAAAACATGAAATACAACAGAGGGAATCTATATATATATATATATATACACACACAAAAAGGGTGGAGGCAGGAATCAAAGAATCAAAGAAACCCGGACTCCGAAGGTGTGAGGCAAGCATGTTATCTATATATATAAATATATAAAAAATATCTTGTCTTTTAACTTATTTTAAACAACTGTGGATTTGTGTAACGCATCAGTACAGCCAATTACTAAAGCTAACATACTACATCTAGGCTAAAGATCTCAGTTTTGAACAACTCCACACATTTCAGCTACTATGTTCACATTCGAGGTCAACAACTGATTAAAGACAGATTTATTTTCAGCTTTAATTCATTAGTGTTAAATCATTGAAACTGCACTGTGTAAAACAGACAGAGGTCATGCGATGGTGCTCAGAGCTTGATGATAACCTAGAGGCTATTATCTTTCTAATTCTCATTCTTTACATTACCACTGTAGCTCTAGTTCATAACTACAGACATGTCTTAGATGACCGACATATAATGAATATTTATGTAATTTTTATTGCTGCTTTAACATCCGCAGATCTGGAGCTTGAGTTGTGATTCTAGTCCATCAAATGTTATTAACAGCAAAGTAGATAAAAGCTACCAGCATGCTGCCAGTCAGTATGTTTCCTTGCAGACTATTGGCATATTCTGTATCAGCATTGCTGGATGATTTCCCTGAGACTCATGGCCGAGCGACTGACACTCCAATGACTCAATGACCCTATGACGCCTGACTTTGTGGCAGTGTCTCATTTTTGACTGTTTTGTGACCTAGAGGAGGACCACGCTCATAGAAATCCTGTCTGTTTAGTATTCTACCCCAGAAGTGTTTAACCCCCAAAAGATATAAGATAACTTTTTCCCCTCCTTTCCACAGATGATATTAAGTGCCTGCCATTATCTCAGTAGGTCTGTATCATATTAGAATCTGCAATCATAGGTCACAAAGTATACCGGGCCCTTGTCTCGCCCACTACTGCAAAATTACTTTCTGCCACACAATGCTGCCTGAATGGGCCGAAGCTTTGTCATTTAAACTGCATAAAGAGGCCAGAAATTGATTTTTATTGTAGATCTTCATATCTAATAAAGCTCTGAGGATCTCTTTTCTTCAGCGCCTGAATGCCCACTGAATGCTTTCAATCCACTTCTGTGTTTCATGCATAAAAGTGGCAGCCAGGACATTAGAGAGAGAATTAGACAGGGAGGGGGCACCATGCCGGTGAAAAGCATCCGTCCCCCTCCACCTCTTCTCTTCTCTTGTGTGGGTAGGATGGAGAAGGTGAAGGAGCTGGGGGTAATTGAAAAGGGAAATGTTTTCTTTTTTTACCGCCTTCTCTTTCAGAAGAATGTATTCTTATCAGGAAAGGAAAAAACATAACCAGATCTCAATTTTTCCCAAAGAAAAAAAAAGTCTCTGTGAAGAAAAGAAGTACAGAGATGGTAAATGCAAAAAATACTAAAAAGATTTTGATTTTTAGTTCAGGGAAATAAAGCTCACCTGGCCGCTTCTATTGTTTTCTGTAGAAAGTCTGTTGCGAACCCCTGAAGTGCCATCAAGCATTTCAAACTTTATTTTTTTTACTCCAACGCTTCTTGCTGCTCCAATCACTAGGCGCCTCACCTTGCTTATAGAGCTCCGTGCAGAATTCCACTCATTTTCCCTGATTGCGAGTAATCCCTAACATGTAAACAAAATTTGTTTTCATGCAACTGAATATGATTAATTATCTCAGAGTAATCCAGCTCCACTTGCAAAGACTTTTCAGAGGAGATTACAATTTCTGAACTGACAACCATGATAGTCGAGAGCATTCTGTAAGTCTCAGATTAAAGGTCACAGAAAGCGAACGCTGGTAAAAACTCACGAGGCGATGGGTAAGTAAGGGCAGATGCAATCATGACAGCATCAGAGGAGAAAGGGAGAGACGAGCGCCTCAAACTGGCAAAAAAAAATGATTATGGAAATGGATATCTGCATAGTGCCACCAAACATATGGCAGTGCCTAATGCCATTTAACACTTGGGGCTGGGTTTAATCAAACTTCCGCAATTAAAAACACAAATTAGATGCGAACATCTGAAAGTCAGGGGAACACGACAGAGAAGGATGGCTGATTCTGACAGAGAGAGAGATGAATACTTCTCACTAATCCAGGGACAGGCCTCCTACTATACTTTGTTATAAACAAATATATGCACACACAAACACACAAAAAGATCCTATTAAAAAAATGAAATAAAATCTACAAAAATGACACTTGGTCACATTTAAAGCTATACTACTTTCATGGCATGTTTAATACTACTGCAGTGTCTTACTCTTTATCTTTATTTTTCCAATTTTATGCTATTATTGTCATTTTATTTGGTATTATATATATTTTTTTGAAATCTTCTGGAGCATCCATGACTATAAGAAATCTTCTATTGTACATGAAATCAAATTCTTGAATCTTAGTATAAAATAAATAAGTTAGGATCTATTAAATGATCAGTGATGGCATGTTAAGTGCTTATACCCAACAGAAAATGATAACATGCAACTGAATCCATTTGTATGTTTCCCAGCATGATCAGGAGCAGGTGGTAGGGTTGAGCCGTGGGTAATATGGCATGTTATGATTATTGGCCAGTGCAGGAATAGTGATAGTGTGAAATCGAGCAGCCGTGATAACACACCATAAGAGAGTGTTTCCATCACTGCACCAGTGGCCTGATTACTCAGCCAGCACAGGGGTCGCATTCAATCACGGCAAAACCAAGAGGAAAGGCAGTTACTTCCTATTTCATCATTTATCACTGGGCAAGGTCTCTGTGTGTACGTCTGGAGCTGCTTTAGTTGACTTTAGAAATAAATTACTTTAAGTCATGGTTTATCTATACATATGCTTTAAATCACATTCAAAATCAAAAGCTCAGGATTTGAACCGTCATGGAAAAATATTTTTAAATAATATAAATAATTGAAGTCAAAAAGTTTCCGGGAGAGTATACTGGCCCAGAGATCTGATCAGCTCATGAGTGGAATGTTAGCTATAAAAGCCTGGATTTGTGCGTCAACCTAAAATATGTTAGCACTGAAGTGGAGTTGTACACTTCCTGCAGCTTTACCCATCTGTTAAGTAGCAGAGGACAATAGCTCCACTCATACTGTGTGACTCCTGAGCATTTCAGCCTGCCTGAGAGAGAACAGGGTCGTATAAATCACTCAATCTTCATCCTCTTCTGCTTTACAGATGTCGAGGTGAGCATGCCGGGCTCACATTTACACACCTGACACGGATCTCTCAAACTTGTGCAGTAAGGAGGTGCAAATGGAGAGAGCTGGAGGGAGCAGGGAGGCTTCGAGAGGATTCTTTATGCAGCTCTGTGTATTTCTTTCATGTTGTCCGGCCGGTAACTGAGTCGGCTTTGCCACGGGCGACGGCTAATTCACACCCTCAGATCAGGAGCATGAAATGAGAGCGTGGTGCAGACGGGGGAAAGCCCTCAGGTTAATGATAGCGCATATACCCAACACCATTTCCCATAAATCTGCCCAAATGCTTTCATTTGAGATGATCCTTGGCATTTGAGTGGAGCCACACACATACACACACACACACTCACACTGATATGACCAAGATCACATACACATACACTAGGACATGTCCAAGATCTCTTTCTCTCTCTCTCCCTCACACACACACACACACAGCAGGACATGTCCAAGATCTCTCTCTCTCTCTCACACACACACACACACACACACACACATACACACACACACTACACAAAGCTAGAGTTGTATTTGATTTAAATAAATGCCTTAAATAATAGTAATAATAATAATAATGTTAGGAAGAAGAAGGGAAGACTGTTGTGAGAATACTGTATGTATGTATTAAGTTGACTCTTTCAATCGGAGAAGGAAATGTAGTCTGATATTCTGGCTATTAGCTATTATTCGCCTTTGTGTTGTGTTTAGGTAATAAGGATTAAGCCTCTCAGTTGCATATCCAAAGGAATAAATGTACAAACATATAGTATGCACAAACACAGGGCTGAACAACACAAAAGCTTTTGCCATGATGGAGGCTTCCCGCCTTTACACACACCAATCATCTAAATAAATGAATAGATCTACTGTATAGCCAAAAAAAAACATACAACTGTGAGGCACTTTAAGAATCTTTAACTCCTCAGTTGAACAAGCTTGTGAATAAAGGTTTTCTCCCCCCTTCTTCTCCCCCCAAAACCTCTTTAAAGTTATTTTAAATTTCTCAGCAAGGCTTTGAGGAATCTGTTTGTTTGAGGGCAGCATTAGATGTGACCAGCGTTTTATTGTGACATAAAACCGCATTTCTTCCTCAGCAGATTAAAAATAAAATCGGTTAATAAGAAAAGCTGTCAGCAGCAGAAAACGGCTGACATAATCCGTTTATCCTCCAAGCAATAAAGATATTGGTCCTTGGGAGTCTATCTTTCCTCTTATGTTATTTCGCCCAAAACATTATCTTCTATGCATTCAGATGGATTAAGAAGCCATGTGGGAGATAGAAGGAAAATGACAGATACAAAAAACCTATAATATCCTTTCAGTCCTTCTCACATGCTCTCACAGGAAGCTACACGTTATGTGCACGCAGGAGGAAAAATAAGAACAGAAACTAGCTGAAAGAGAGAAAAAAGGCCAAAGTGTCTGATGCAAAGAGATGCAGTATGAGTAAAAGAAAAAGAAACAGATAAAGAGAGTGATAGAGGAAAAAGAGAAATAGAGGAGCTGGCAGTTATCTGATGAGAGAAATGTTTTGGGAGGGGCAGAGGCTTAAATGCTCCACCCACTTTATCTCTGGAAGGCGTGGCTTTTCAGCTTCTCATTGTAGAAGCACACAGATGCCAGAACATTTACCAACCACATAGCATGACGAAATACGACTACACATTTTTAAGACTTTTAAGAAGTTTTTTGGGTCACCTTTAGCTAATAAGGTTCAGTGAAACAAAAAAAACGCCCCTGCCTTGAATGACACGGTTTTACCAAACAGGCAGAACAGAACAGAGAACTGGCCAGATGCTGCTGACTTTAAACCCCATCAATTTGTCGTTCCCAAATCCTCAAGTCATTTCATCTGGCATCTTTTGTTGTTTTTCCTGTTCTATCACTTCTCTGAATGATCAGATAATTACCAGGCTTATTTCTTAGGTATTTAATAATGTGGTTATGATTCAGAGCTTCTGCCTTCCACCTTATGGAACCTCAACTAAATCTCAAAGCAGAAATCAAGAGACAGAATTATAAGCTAGAATTATAAGATATATTAGTTTACCCATCCTATATATAGACATGTATACTTATATTTAAAAAAGAACTGTTACGTTAAAAGGTACATTTTAAGAAGTGTCTGTGTCTGTTTTAGTCATGGTGCCAGAGAATGAGGAATGAAGCAGAATTCATGAACCAGAGCTTCAGCATGGTTTAAACTAAGCATGGGCCAAAGTCAGGCATTGTTGTGGACCTAATAAAAAAATTTTGTGAGCAACCTAATATGAGATTCAAAAGGAAAGGGTGTTTCAAAGCTCGTACCTAGAGGATTAAACACTGATGCCTTTAATATCAACTGGGAATTTTGAAGATTTAGAAATTGGAGTTTCTTGGAGCAACAAGTAAGATTTCTCATTATCAGTATTTATTTAAGGAAGTTGGTGGTTAATTGAATATTTTTTTCCCTATTCATAAAGCATTTTTTCATGTTCGATGAAAATGGGCGGAACAATGCAACGGTAAACAGGTAATAAATAACATTTATAATTTAAGTCACTCTATTCACTTAGCTGAAGGATTGCAGCATAATTGGTGAGAATGTTCACAGAGATGGACCCAGTTAAGATTACAGAAGCAGCAATTATATAATAGCACGAGGTAGCGACACAACAAAGGGAAAGCTGCACTAATTACCTGTCTTTTCAAAAATAGCATGGAAGGTTATTTGCATGATATGTTTATATTTACACAAACACTTGAATATCTCACACATAAAACATAATGGCCACTCAACATTACTCAAAATGTATTAGGACTGTAATGAGCAATTTTTTTTTTAGAATTAATAATGCCATAATAAAAGCAACGACTGGAAAAGAACCCTACCCATTGCTCTAAACTCAAGCATTTGTAACTTTACGTACTAGCGCACTTGTGCAAATCATTATCTTCTATATTATATAAAATGAAGGTCACTATTACTGAAAGCAAATGCTGAATGCTAAGGCATCAGAAGAGGGTGGGGCAAAGAGCTGGGTGAGTGACAGCTGACATGTCCCGTGGTGCTTGTGCTCATGAACCGCGAGTGTGTTATGTTTAATCAGGATGGCTAGGCTGGTAATGAATTTTGATTACGACTCTAAATGGAGTCAATGTGCAAGGTGGGAGGGGTCGGGTCAGAGAAGAGAGACAGAGAGAGGGGGTGAAATATTAATGTCTTCCCAGATGATGCATGAAACCCTGGTGTGTAATTTCCCCTCACTTGCCTTGTCTGCCGCCAGATTGTTAGCACTTCATCATTAGCGCGGGAACTTTTTGCATCTCAATTCATCTTTCTCTCTTTGATTAATGCTGATCTTGATTCATTAGTTTATCATCACTGTGGTTTTAAGGGACCATTGCATATCCATCATGTGGCAGCAGAAGGCACGTGTGGGGAGAGGAAGCGAGGAAACACAGGCCTACCTACAGCAGCTAAAAGGATAAGTACGGGGGGGGGGGGGGGGGGGGGGTCTGTAGAGTTCCTAATAACTCAGTGTGTCTTCAAGTCCGCCCCTCCGAGCTCAATGAGACGTGATTGTCTACTCTCGTCTGTGTACACCCACCTATTAAAATGTCATCACTTTCATTTGTAAAAAGCAAAAGAGCTGAAAATGCACAAAACACTCTGCTTGATTAAGAACAGTCAGCTACACAGGATCTTGTGCACGCTAACAAGCCGACACAGAGTAAATGGATAATTCAGTATCCAAATGCTCACTGTGAGCCATGTGAAAGTTTAGTTTGATTAGTCAGTACAAACAGATTGCATGTTTAAAAATGCGCTCAGGGAGCTGAGGTGTAATTTTGTCAAAGGCCTCAACAACATAGACATAAATGAAGGACAATATATTAATGTAGATGTCCATAATGACCTCAAGTTCTCAATTTCCTGCCTTTCAACTGACCTTTTTTCACGTATGCTGTTACGGAGGGCTGCTGCGTCTAATCACGATTATCACTGTATAGAGGAGCTTTTCATGTGTCCGCTCATTCTTCCTGACTCTGCAGATCTGAAGAGGAGTCATATGTCTTAATAGCGATGGGGATACTCATTTAATAAAAGATTCTCAGCAGACACTCAAGCCCAGGTTAATTTAAAGGGAAACATTTGAAATCAAATCATGAACCATGACAAGGATAAAAAATTACCTACCTGTACATTCACACAAATTATCATGCCGTTATACACTAGACTAGACATATGGCTACCATAAGGAAAGTTATGATTTATCAAGATATTTATCTCCCAAATTGTGAAATATATTTACAAAACTGTATTTATTTTGAAAAAAGGACATAAAGACCGTTTTTGAGTTTTATAAATGCATCCTTTTTACTTTAAAGTTCAACTCACAAGCTGCTAATAAGAAAAAAACAAGCAAACAATACAGGAAACACCCCACAAGAGCTGTCGTTCTGGAGATGCTCTGATCCTGTCGTCTAGCACCACAATGTAGCCCTTATCAAAGTCAAGCTTCAGATTCTTTCCCACTTTCCCATTTTTCCTGCTTCCAACACATCAACTAAGAACGAACTGTTCACTTGGTGCATAATTTATCCCACCCCTAACAGGTGCCACTGTAATGAGATAATCAATGTTATTCACTTCACCTGTCAGTGGTTTTAATGTTATGGCTGATTGGTGTATGCAAGCTGGAATAATACGGAAATATCTGAGCTTTAATTTGAAACTACACAACCATGTGAATTAAGAAATTCAACTGTAGGCCTATAATTAGAAGGAAATAATCAGCCTGGCACTGACTAAAGAGAAATCTCAATCAAAGCTTTTTGAGAAATTAATGAAACATCAAAACTTGAGCTTTATTCAGATTTGGGTTAGTTTCTCATGGGGACATTGGTAACACATTTTTTCTAGCAGGTTGTGTATTTTATGAACCTGGATGTTTGTGTCACATGGACATGCTGATGTTGTCATGCTGAAGTGTGCAGTAATTGTACACTGGAGTTACAGTGGAATTAATATAATATATGATATCTTAGGAATCTAATTTCTGTACTGAGAACACTAACAGCACAATAAAGTTTCCCAAATACTACAGGGTGAATAAGACAGGGCATTAGTGTGTGTAAAATCTAAGTAAATCACTCATTAGCATAATTAACACAGCACAATAAGTTTGAAAACAAGTTGACTGCATAGCTGTGATTTGTGAACGTTCAAGCAAAGTTGTTTAAAAAAAAATTAAGGGCAGAAAAACTGTGTAATACATAAATGACAGCTATGTACAAATGGGTTCAGTCACCCCCTGAGTTCAAGTGTGCTTCTTGTGAAGGCGGCCTGCATAACAGCAAGTGATATACAAGTGACATGAGTACAAAGACACCATGATACCAGCGCTGACGCCCTCGACATCCTCCTCCAGTGTCTGAGTGGCGGCTACGCTTCTTCCGTTCCACATGGGAACACATGAGGTGAGCTTGAACTTAATGGGAATTTCAAACAGCGGCCATCTTTTGCGTACGCTGCTGTAACAGTGTCACCTCAGCACCGGCATTACAAACAGAACCAGATAACGCAGGGGTTTTAGACGTGGATGAGGGCAAAGGCGAAAAAAAAATGATCCTACTTCTGTGGATTCGTTGTGGCCTGAAGAGCAGTGCATATCAGTCAGAGGCCAAGCAGACATGGACTTACGGCCCCAGCGAACTTAATGAGCGCTCAGGCCCACTTAACACCAAGTGTGACTAGATAGGCCTCCTAATATCCTTGCTCGTCAGGAGTCCGGCACATAATGCTGCCGTTTCATTTTAGTAATCCCTGCTATTAATATACGGTTTAACAGACGCAAGGTTACCTGTGCAAAGGCCATCACGGATCTGTAGCCTTACATGCAGTATAACGTATTTCAAAAGATATGTGTGAAATGTTAAGCATAGTGGTATAGCAATTCATGGAAATGAAGCACAGCAGGAAAAAATAAATAAAACAAACAAACAAAACAAAAAAAAACAGTTCATACATTTCACCCATTTTTCATCAAAGGCCCATAAAATGTTGACATTGTTAGTGGATTATGCATGATATGTATGGTATTACTGAATCAAAAGCCATACAGAGCAGGACAGTGGTGAATAAATTGCACATTAACACTACAAAACAGTCCATTTCTTACAGTTCTAGTCATTATCTATGGAGATTATTTAGCAATAAGCCGCTACGTTATAAAACCGATGTACAGTTCAAAGCTTTGATTTCTGCCTAAATATCCCCCATTTATCACCCATGTCTCATCCATAAATAAATTCCATCTGATGTAAAATGAAGATACATCTATGAGTCATAAAGCATCACGTTTGATCTGTTCTTTTCTTTTTAGAAATCTCTGATTCATTCAAATCAATGGTTGACGGAAGGCTGAATTAAACTCTTCCCTATTATAGTCTTTTTTTTGGCTATGACATAAACCAATGCCCAAACAGAGGCAGCCCCCCTCTCCTTCTCTTTCTCTGTCTCTCTCCATCTCTCCCCTCTTCTTCAGTTCTCCCCTAATGCAGCCTAATCCTGGCTGAAGACAGACATGCGCTGCGTGTGTGCGTGTATGCGTATTTGTGTGTAAGGAATATCTCTTTGCTTTTTCTGCCTCAGTTCATTATTTTTCTTTCTTGTCACTTAGTGTGATAGGTTGGACAGAGGCGAGCCAATGAGTACTGAAGACACAGTCACAGGGCCTTAATCTAGTCTTTAATGCGTGACTTCAGAGATGTCATTTATCTTGTGACTGCAGCAGGCGTCCACAAAACTTTATCTCTAATAATATATTGATGGATTAAAGGGGTCAGGCCGGGGGAGCAGGCAAGAAAAATTGCTTATTGACATCAAAATACAGTGCCCCCCAAAAACCTGATAAACATGAGGGACAGGAAAGTGGAAGTCAGAGCGAGTGAGAGAGAGGAAGAGAGAGGGAGTGACAGAGGAAGAGAGGGATGAGAGAGGCAAGGCATTGTGCCCACTGATTTTCCTCCATCAGACGAGCCTGCGGTGGTCCGAACTCTCAAGACACGTGTGCGCGCACACACACACACACACACACAAAAACACATACAAAAACACACACATATAATGCTACTCCAGCTGGCGCCTGGGGAAAGCAGTCTGCTCCAGGACTCCTCCACATTTATCTCAGCATGTCCATTCTCTCTCTCTCTCTCTCTCTCTCTCTCTCTCTCACTCTCTTGCTCTCTCTCTGACACACACATACACATACACCCCTTATTAAACACACTTAAGTAGAGCAACAGGACTGGGCCACTTGTGTTGAGGCTAACAAGAGAGGGGAGTGTAAAGAGAGACTGTCATGCACTTTTACTGGCCTACAGTGAATAAATCATATTAAGAGGAGCATTTTAACCCTACTTCGAAGACATTTTGCTCATGTATTGTGTAAGATGTGTTGAGGAAATAAATATAATAAATTCAGGTTCTTCCTAATTAAAAAGTACGCTTGACACCCAATCCATTTCTGTACAGCAAAAGTGACTGGTATAGAGGGTTTTTTTTTAAAAGCTTTATTTTTGGCGCACTTTTCAGGAAAGTAGTTATTACACCAATACACGTTTTCTCACAGATTTTGATAAATCGGTATTTAAACTCTCAAAGAAATGCAAGAGTCACCGTTTAGCTGTCCCACAAGTCTCTGAGTCCTCGCGTGAAAAATGTGTTTGAGCGCTGTGGAAAGCACCTCCAATCCCAAACAGTGTCAATCCAACACACACTTTCTGCAAGTCCTCTAAAATTAATACACTTTTACCATTACAAGATAAAGCCAGGGACATATTACACCAGGCATATCTGCAGGCCTGTAATACTACAGAGTCAGCATTCAATAAAAGACATTTGCAACCAGGCGTTTCTCACGACGGCGGCGGCGAAAGATTTAAAAGCTGCTAAATTAGGTGCGGCTTGCCGAGCGAAAGGTGCCGGCTAAGCAGGCCCACTCTTACTTTGGAATGACAGAGTTGTTTATGAGGGGGGGGGCCTCCCTCTAGGGCCGCCGATACACCAGAGGGACAGTTTATGATGCACTCACGGGGTTATTTAGACTCCAACAGTGTGCATAATGTTACCTAACAATCAGTGGTCATAACTCACAACCCAGAGATCCTGCATTTCAACCAGACCTTACTGATTGCTCCCGCCTTTTTATTACCCATCAGCCTTTTCTGAGCTTTGACCCAAACCTATAATCATATTTATTGAATGCACCATTCATACATTCACTCATTCTTGCGCTCATTCTTTCACTCTTTCTTTGTACCGTCTTTGACTCATTCTTTCATCCTGTCATCTACTCTGGAAAAATGAGAAAACAGAATGACATGGGCGACATAAAGATACTATGGTTGTCTAAATGTTTGAAGATTTTCAGGGAGTGTAAGAAAACAGAATGCATGTGCAATAACCTTTTCTTGTGTTATTGCTGCACTTTTTTTATGACTCCAGACAACCACCAATGGAGCCGTTAAAAATTTAATCCAGCCTCACGCTTATAAAACATGTCAACCATTATACTACAGCTGTCTATGGTTGATGTGGAAGTCAGGGGAAGAAAGGTGAAGGAGGGGAAAGGTAGAACAAAGTTGTTGGAGTGGTTTTTTTTTGCAGCTTTAACTGTAGCTTTAGGAAAACAAATCTGTTCTCATCTGGCAGTCCTACTGTGACCATGATGCTTACCCCAGTAATAGTATTTCAGCAACATGCTACATGCCCTAAACGTCATAATTACAACCCTAGAGTATGTCAGAATGAAACTACAATTAGATTGCCACAGCTTGAAGTGAAAATTTATTTGACTCCACCAACAGTGGTTCTTGAACTCACAGCCCTCTAATCACCAACACAGAACTTTAACCACTGAACTATTGCCATTCCCAAAGTGGCATTTTTGCAGTGATTATTCACACTCTTGGTCATTAGACCTCATAAAAACCCCTCAACTGGGGCAACTTTCCAAAGCAGATTGTCATTTAATGCTGTTCACAGTGGCGCTGATTAAATCAGAACAGCAGTGTGTCACCTGAAGGACAACTGCTGCTCATAATCACTCGTCTGATCACGAGGGTCAAAGAGCTGTGGGATCATAAACCTGTGTGTTTGTGACCATCTAAACCCAGAGATCGTAAACACATCAACAATGGTGATTAAAAAAGGAAAAGAAAAAAAAAACACAGCACATCTGCTGATCGATGAGGGATCCAAACACCACCATCAACACTGCTGTCCTTTAGTATAAAGTATAAGCTATTTCCCCCTCCCTCTCATCTTGATGGGCACTTTATCTAGAAGAGAATAAATGGAACCAAAGCGGGAGAATAATACTAACAAAATGGGCCTGGACGTACACCGGGGAGCAATAAAAAGGAGAGCAATTTCGGCGATAAATAATTCCCCCCTTTACTTTGTTGGTGGAGGCAAACACAGTGCGCCTGGGCCATCAGGCTTGTCACACTGTAATCTAGCTTTGGGCGTGGGTATATTAATGCCATTTCCATATTCAGCACCCTACCCCCTCATACCCCAGCCCCCCCAGTCCGCTCTGGAGCCACATGGGCCGCTTCCAGGCCCGGGAATACCCCAGAGTCTGGCGGCCAGCACTCCGTAATTCCAACACAGCTCATTATTTAGCATGTCACCGCTATTTTACATGTTAAAGCACCTCCATTGCCATCTAATTTATTGCAGGAATATCAAATGGGCCAAAATGGAATGGGGTCACCTGCGTTCGGTGGTGTGCAGGAAATAAATATATATACAGTCAGTCAAGTCAAGGTGAAAACTTGTGTCAGCAAGACGGCTTTTTCTTTAGGGAGGGGGGTTGTTGAAAATCCAAAAGGCAAGGAAACAATGGTACAAAAAAGATCTCACGGGGAAACGTGGCACTGTTTGCTTTATACCCTTTTATTCTAAGCATTTCTGAAGTATAAAGTCACATTCAGGTTATATTGTTCCTCTAACTCGCCTTTTTTCTCTTGAAACTTTGAGAAGGCTGAGCAGACTTTGATGAGATTCAGCAGTAATTACATTTTCCCGACAGGAACAATAGGAGCAACAACAGCAGCAGCGCTAATCCGTCAGCGAGAAGGCCCACTTCTGCTTGCGGCTGACGATGATTAGCTCTAATCTACACTGCTAGCACTGTTCACAGGAGAAATGCACTTCTGAACACCACCGCAAATGCTTTTTTGTTTTCCTTCTCTCCTCCTTCTGCACTCTTTCTGTCTCACTCTTTGACCGGCTTTTATGTGTACACGTTTCTTGTAAATCGATAGGAGTGAATGTGCAATGTGCCCTGTTGTGACTGGTCAGCACATTTCAGAATGTATTGTATTAAATAAATGGCATCAATACACACTAATCTGCCTGCTATTCATCACATGTGAAAGCAGACTGCATGATATCTCAATTAGTGATAGCAAAATGAAAAAATTAAACGAGACCTCTTTGCCATAAGACTTGAGTAACTTAAATTAAAAAAAATCCTTGGCTTTCAAACTAGGCCAACACCCCCCCCCCCACCCCCCACCCCCAGTAAGACGCGCATGCTGTGCGGATGTCTGTGTATCAGCTAAACAATAACACATCAATACAGCACTGATCTTTTATTACACAGTTGGCAAAATGTACAATGCATTATTTGTTCAATAAATGACACTGTAAATCTTAAAAGAAATGAATTCTAAATGCTGTGCTGTATAAAAAAAACCCAGTTACAGGTTCGATTTCTGACTGCAGTGAGGTCAGAGGTCATGCCTCACGGTTGCGGAGGGAACATTGCTGCCAGGCACAGTGAATGCTGGGAAGAAAAGTGCCGTTTTTGTACCTTAAACATCTTGCTTACAGCAGCAAGGTCTGATCCTGGCTTTATGTGCGAATACAACGGTCAGCCTGGACTCCTTTTTACACATACACACACACACACACACACCTCAGTACTTGTGTCTACTGCCCCCACCACCACCCTGCCTCTCCTCCAGTGTGCGCCTGTCTCCCTCTTTCCTCTACAGAAGGAAATTATCAAAACTGTGTTTGAAAGTGAATGAAGGGTGACTCTCTCTCTCTCTCTCTCTCTCTCTCTCTCTCTCTCTCTCTCGCACTGTCTCTCTCCTTTCCGCTTTGACATCTCAGTTTTTTTCCCCTTTACTCGCCACCGTTTCTGGGCTAGGTGATAACTGCTGGTAATAGGATTAACATTGATTTCTTTTTGCAAGAACAGAGATGTGCCGGTTCCAGCTATTTATTGAACTGCCAGCTTTGAACTATCAAAACTGACTGGCGGAAAAGACCTAATGCAGCATTTTAAAGAGAAGAAAAGCCTCTGTGCATTTCTTTCTCTCTTTTTGTTATTCCTCCCTTCTCTTCCTTCACCCTTCTTTCTTTTTTTCCCTCAGTGCAGGATAACAGAGAAAAAAAAACAGCCACCTCTGTTCTAAAGCCTTGGTAATTGCTTTATTTATTCACATTGTTTTGCTCACCTTGCGAGCTTAATATAGTTCTGATTGGATCGCAGACTCATTGTGTTCTGACTTCTCTCTCACCTTGAAATGTGAGACACGCTGAGACTTTGTCCTCCTTTTTTGCTCCCCCTCAATCCATCTTTTCTTTGTTGTGTGTGTTGGATTTGTGAGGAGTGCTCAGGAGCAGTGAATCATTTCACACACACATACACGCACGCACATACACACACACACACACACCTGCCTTCACACAGCTGAAATGGCAGAAATAAGAAGCATGAAACACAGGTTTGGATTGTCTGAATTCAAGTGCTCAAAGTCAAAAATTATGAACTTACATAAATATTATAAGTTTATTATACGATGCATTAATGCTTATAAGCATTAATGCATTGCAAGCAAAATGATCAATTAATTAACACTTCTATATGTGTGTTTACACGGTATATGAGATCATACTCTGAGGTGCATCTGGAAAGAGAATTTAAACTAATGCACACCACAAATACCAAGATTTATGCTAATTCATGTAGACTTGCCTTCAGTAATAGATTAAATTATATGTGTTAGTGTTAAAGTTTATGGCTTTGATAATTTAATGAATCTTCCTGCCTTAAATTCGCCAGCAATACAAAATAATTAAAGTTTTAGCTCATATAAAGTGCTGTAGACTTCTTTTTAGCCCTAGAAACACTGTTTAATGTCTTGGTTAAGATGTACAGAAATCTCTACTGGTATTAAATTTGTGACTCAATTTCATATGCTCCTTTGTTTCTCTACAGTAAGATCAGAATCGTGGCGGATCCTGGTAACACAAGAGAGGAGGGAATGCAACCTGAATATGATGCCAGTCCATCACAAGGTACCACAGTCATGTTATTCAGAAGTGGAAGGAAACTAGAGAACCTGTAAGAACCCCACACAGAGAAAACATAAAAATCCATACAGCCATTAACCCAGGCTCAGGACTGAACCAATGTACCTGGAACTGTGAAACATGCTGTTTCCATACATGCAATAAATCTATCAAGGTCTATCTATCTTTTTCTGTAGCACAGAAAAAGAACTAACAAATCACAGACAAGGTTGTTCCTTACATAATCCCCAAAATGAACTGTGAACGATGCGATGTGTTGAAGTGTTTTACCAGTAGATCTCTGTGTAAAACAAAGAAAAGCGAAGTGTTTGTGTTTCTGTCTGTTCCACCTGATTACACATGAATGATGCAACTGCACGAGCTGGCTTTCATTTTGTGTGTGTGTGTGTGGGTTTGTCTCTTTTTATGTGGCTGTGTTCTGGCTGCTTAAAGCCCTTTCTTCCTCCTTCAGACTCACCGCTAATTGCTCATGAGTGAGCTTATTGATTACTGATACTAATCAATTGGACACACTAATTACAATTAAGGCAACAGTGGTCTATAATTGCCTGCTAATCACTGGCCATTTTGCAGCATTTGCTGTTTCTCAAGAGACCTGTATTAGATCGGATCATTTGTTTGCTTCTTCATTACGTTTTATTAATACGTTCCCTCAGAGTTCTTTTAATTTAATCTATACTGTATATATAACAGCACCCCGTCAGTCAGGAGATTCTTCTTTTAAGAGATACCTAAAAAAAAATCAATGAAGTAGTTTAAGAAATGCAAGCTGAGGCTTTTGGGATGAACTTCACAATACCCTGCCTTGAACAACATTAAAATCCGTGATCTTAAACATTTCCTGCATGCAAGACAGGCCAAGGAGTGTTCTATAAAGAAGAGTGGGTAAAAATACTTTAAGCAAAAATAGAAAGAATCCTAGCTGGTTAACAGAAAGCATTTGTAAGCTTTGATATCTGCCAAAGCTGGCGTTACAAAAGATGTAACCTTATCAAAAAATATAGTGTGTATCCATATCTGCATAAATAAATGAAATATTTTAACAATACTTTGCTGTTAAGGTTCCTAAATTTTTAGATCAACCTTGTGTGTGAATCTCAACTCTGAAGTCAGCTTTTATAGCGAAATGAAACAACGCTTCTCCAGGACGCTGGTGCTACATAAAACAACACAGAGCTAAGGACTTAAAGTAAATTGTCCTAGCCACATAAAGTGTGCAACCTAGTGCAAACAGACAAGACAAAACACTACAGGACAAATACACAAAATAGCACCAACCAGTGTACAGTTTGTCTATTGTACAGAACATTGTGCATAAATAAGTGGATTGAAAACAAGTCTGGAACTTTAGTGAGCAGTTTCACCCGTGTCCAGAACAGGCGATGTTTAACTGTCTCATTTCTGTGAGTCTGTGCCCACTGAAGCCTCAGATTCCTGTTCTTGGCTGATAGCTCTATATGTTCTTCTGCAATTGTCCTGTGCTGACCTGCTGAGATGCATTTCTGCTCACCTTGGTTGTTCAGAGTGACTATTTGTGTTACTGTAGCCTTCCTGTCAAACCTTCTGGCCCTTCTCCACTGACCTCTTAAACAGTTCTGAGTGAACTCTAGTGAAACCCATGAGATAAGCAGTTTCTGAAATACTCAAAAAAAAAACATGAGCAGCACCAACAACCATGTCATGATCACATTTTTCCCTATTCTGAACATTAGCTGAGGCTCTAGATCTTAATCAGCATGATTTTACGCATTGTGCTGCTGCCACATTACTGGCTGATTGGAAAATTGCATGAATGAGCAGTGTGACCGGTGTTCCTATTAAAGTGGCCAGTGAGTGTATAGTGCGTATTTATAAATACATATTATACATTTCGGAGCTGAAGCAGTGGAAGCACATTTTGATGTGCTGCCACGGACAGACAGCCTTTAACTTGCACTTTGTCCTTTAAATCCTTTTCACGTTTAACTGTTGGTGAAGGGCTGCAGCCATCAACCTAAGCCAAACAAGACACTGCTGTCACTTACATTACGCTTCTACACACCCCCACCTCACCCTCACTCTCTCTCTCTCTCTCTCTCTCTCTCTCTCCCCTCTCCCCCACCACACACACACACACACATTATACAATACTAATGTTCCTGGACAAAACACAACACAGACTGTGAGGATAGGAGAAATGGGGAGAGAGGAAGAGAGGGAGGGAGAGACAGAGGGAGAATGAGAACTCATCTGTGCTACCCCCCCATCACCACCACCACATACAGATTCCCATTCACACACAAAAAGACAGGAGAAAAGAGAAAAATGCAATCATTAGCAACTGGTGGTGCCACAAATGGGTGCAGGAGTGAAGATTTATACCCGTTGCTCACTAGAAGTGATTTATTTATTCCTGCTCCGCTGCTCAGATCATTAACCTCAGACGGGTCTCTGGGGGACGGACGGCATCTGCGGCCCCCTGCATCACCACTCAGACAACAGAGTGTGCGCACACACACACACACACACAAACACACACACACACACGTCCTGCATGCGTCTCTCCCAGTGGCCCTTGAGCTTTGGGGCTATAAAAGGGTCGTGGTCAGTGACACATTTCTAATGTGGTTCAGGATGGAGGGGGTTTCTGGGTTAAAACTTGTTGCTGCATTATTTGCGGCAAACAGGTTATGCATTGCAGAGATATAACTTAAAGCTTACGCACCATGAGCAAGCTGTCCTCATATGTGAAATTCAACCGTAAGAGTAAAAAAACTGACAAAAGTGCATGAGAATCTACCACATGTCTTACCTTAATGGACATCAAAATAAGTCATGCTTCAATCTGCATAATCTTGTATTGATCTAAACATGTGCTGCATACAAAAAAGTGCTAAAAAAATATACAAGAGGCATCCTCCAAATTGTATCTAAATGTAATCAATCACCAAAAACATTCATGTAAAATCCGTACATATTAGCAATACTTTCATGCTAATGCATTTATATTCTGTTAAATTCATGACTGGGAGGAGATCTTTAGCAGCGACTGACATCTCTAGTGCCCTTTGCACTTGCATTTCATATCAGAATCGATACAGCTGATTGACTGCTGCTTTGGTCAATTACAGATTGACTGAAAAAGTAATTAAGCACTTGGCATTGTGAATAATGTGAGCGATGTGAATAATGTTCCAAGCTGAGGTCACCTCTGTGCAGCTGCAGATCACCTAGTGCTTGAAGGATATTAGAGACCTTAAATATAGAATAAAGGAACGTAATGGATTCTTTATTTACATTCATTTTTTTAAAACCCAGGTTTAAGCAGCAAAGTGAGTTCAGCTGCTCATACACAGTATGTTCTCATTTCAGAGAAAGACAGTGGTGGAAGAATATGATCAAAATATGTTAATGTGTGTGTGTGTGTGTGTGTGTGATGAAGCAATATAACATTTCAGCCTAGGCCTTAAAAGAGATAACTGAGACAAACATAACCCAGTATGTCATTTCAGTTAGCAGCTGTCAACTATGATTATCACACACTTAGATTATCGCTTTTAAGAACATCTAGGAAATCCATGGCTTCATGACATTAGTCCTAAACCGTTACAAAACCTGTTTCTTGATTTAAAACACGAAATGGATATGTAGATTTTTTTGACGCACGTGTGTGTGTGTGTGTGTGTGTGCTTGCCTGATGGTACTGAATTACATCAGACATTACAGAAAAATAATTTCACTCACATACAATCTCTTTAAATATTCAGTTTCCTTTGACATGAGTCTGTTTTTTTTTTATTTGTCACATTTTGCCAGTCAGTAATGCCTAACATGGCAATGAACTTTATTGGTAGACCATTATTACACACTTCAACTACAGGTAAGGTTTTAAGTTACTGTTTTCTCATTTGTTCAAACAACTGTAGAAAACATACAGTTTTGTTTGTTTCAAATTAAAAAAATGGTTAATGCTGTAATTTATTTTCCATCTTGCAAAGTTTAGAGAAAATGAATGAATAAATCACAAGATGAAACTGTTAAATAAACAATCAAAAGCCATCCAAAGGGGGAAAAAGTACAGACCTTAAGTTACAAGTAAAAAGAAGACTGGATTTGAGTCATAATAAGAAGGTCCAATAGTCAAACTGCATTTTTGTACTGACGCCTGTGCTGATCTGTCTCATATGGACACCCTAAGGATCATCAGAGAGATCATTAATCAGTACACATATACTCTTCATATACTTGCTTTAACCAGCATTGTTTTTTGGGGAGGGTCAAAATGTTCATAAAACAGCAAGGATAGAATCTACAAACTTCAAATATGTCATTAATATATATATATCGTGCTGGAGCCTCTAGAAGAATTGGATGAGCATGGGAAAGTTAGAAAGGTAAAGTTTCATTTCTTCCATCATCAGTTTCATAACTTCAGTGCAGAAATTTTATAAGCTAACATCAGACACCAGACATGCCCGTGTCGATTTACTCCAATTGATTTACATGTAACATTGTGATTTGCAGTCATTTTTTCACTGAAGCATCCCTTTAATTGTAATTAATTGTAAAGTATTTTTAAAAATATTGATGGCTAAATACTCAACTTTTGATTTATTAATTTCTGGAATTATTTAAAAAAAAAAAAAAAAAAAAAACCTACAGCACATCCAAAAAGCATGTTAGAGCAAACAATGAAAGAGTCTATGTGTACAAGTTTGTTCAGTGTAAATCTCACTGATCAGGTCTTGAGAGAAGCCTAACCTGATCCTATTTGATGCCTTCATTGTGGCATGACAAATTAGATGAAGCAAACAATTACAAAGGTATGTATTAATTATAAATGATTCAGGGTTTGAACTTAGCTATTAACTACCACCAAGACACTTCTATGTATCAGTGTTCAGGTAATTCTCTTCACTAAACACTTACAAGAGGTCCTAAATCTACAGCTTTTTTTTAAAAAAAAAAACCTACTGCTTTCTTTCCTGTAATAACTGACACACTAATATGTAGAATATCTTTTTATATGTTTTTTGACCTTTTTTTGGACAGAAGTTTTTTTGCCGCAAATGTAAACTTTAATAACCCAGAGCTCGACAGCTGTAACTGTGTCAATGTGAACAAATATAGCTTCAAAGTGTACTCATGTGCTCCTAGCACCTAAGGTGAATTAAAGCCAAAATGAATAAATCGATTTTCTTTTTGTGCCTTCGAGAATGGTGCGATCTGTGCATTTAAATTAAATGCAGAATTAATCAAACATACATACAGATGTAAGAGTGGGCATGTGTGAGGTAAAGGGAGAGGAGGAGGGTGGGCAGGACGGAGGCCAAAGGTTTTGTCGCTCAGCGCAGAAAGTTGATTCTGTTCCAGTTTTATCAAGCCTGTGCTTGAGAGGTCTACAAATCAGCGTTTTACTGGCACTATTAAACTTGGCCATCCAATTCGCATCCAAGTGTTTTCCAATTTATGGCTTATTTTTAATGGTGGCATAATTTTCTTCACTGGGCGGTTAAATGTCTGAGATTTAAAGTTATATTTAATTATAATATATGCTCATAATGAAATGTTTAATAAGGGTACAATAAACACACCGAATGCAAATAAATACTTCATCCCAAATTACATTTTCACACCTGTTTAGCTAACAGATCACTGACCATAAGGGTTTTAGCCAAAGCCTATACACTGACAATATGTATACTAGATTATCACAGTTTGTTAATATGTAAAGTTTTTCCTTTATTAAATATCACAAATGCAGCATGGTTTAAAACATATTTTGAAAGTGTTTGCCATTAGTCAGTGTAACAAAATAGGCAAACATTATGATAAAACCATGAATGAATGCTCCACAAAACAGCCAAAGCATATATTCATGCACCAGACTGGTCGCCTAATTTAATAAATTAAGTTTTGAAAAATATGCAGACTGAAATTCGGGGAGGTGGAATAATTTGGCAAGGTTGTGTAAACAACAGCATGGCCTGCCAGGGAGCTGGAGAGAGAGTAATGGCAGGAGAGAAGGAAATAGAGAGAGAAACAGAGAGGGAAATGAGAATTAAACAAAAAAAGATGTTGACAAGAGCAGAAGAGGAGGGGACAGGGAGGTCGGGTGGGTCGCGCCACGTGTTCTGGGGCTCGGCTTTGTGTGCCAGGAGCCTCGGCCCTGAACTGTGCCAGTGTGCCACGGCCGGGCTCTGATTTATCAGGAGGGCAGCACCAGATGCCACCTCACGCTCCCCGGTGCCCGCTGCCTTTATGGCAGGCCTCCCGGATGGCGCTGATAGTGCAATCAGGGCCGTGGCAGAGCCCAGGCAATTTCTCCTTCACTCTCTGATAACCTGCTGAAAGGCAATAGTGACGGCAGCCCTCTGCAACAACAACAACTCAATTGGAATGAGTGTGTGGGGTTTTTGAAGCGAAAATAGGGTTACGACCTGTTACAATGAGGAAGGAGGAGTGGGGTGGCCGACTCCCCTCTCCATAGCTCTCTGTCATTCTCCGTTTTCCTTTCACAGTGAGAAGACCCTGGTGCATGTGAAGGTCTTTTCTGATACCAAGCAAGTAAAATTCGACTTTATTGTCTAATTCAGATTGTATGCTCTGCTTCTGTAGCTTCTGTGTGTACTTTGCAATTAGAATGTATAAAGGCAACCAAACCTGAGAGATCAAACCTTACATTTTGTCTTTATTTTTATTAGTTAGGATAATAAAGAGGCAGAATAAAAGTTCTCAGTTAGTTCAGGCTTACAAGGTTAAACTTGACCTTTTTTGGTTTTTCAACTTGCTGTCCTATTCAACTACATTTAAAAAGCTTGAAGTAAAAGCTTTTTAGCTTGCTTAACTTTTATTCAGTTTAATAGTAACTATTTATATTCTTTTTATTTGGCATTTCTCCACTCATCTGGGAATCCTAATCAGTTCTAAATAAGTTGAAAAAAATGTCATTTTATTTTATCGTATTTAATTTTTTTGAACTCTTAGACAATCTGCAGCATTAATTACCAAGATTCTGGAACCATGTGTCCACTGAACCAGACCCATTTTGTATTAAACAGAAAGTATTATTTTTCCCTTGTAACATATTTGTACCTGACAAATTGAATGGAAAAACTAAATGTTGAATTCAAACTTGACATGTCCTTCTCAATCTTCTATCAAACGCAGCCACTTTACGGTCAAAGATACAGGATGTTTTAGGAAGTAAGCAACCCATGACAACATTACATTTACACAGATGATATAAGGGAAACAAGGGACACACTGACAAAAGACATCGTGACCAGGGCCATCTGAGTAGCTTGTTTGAAAATGCTACTCTCAAATCTTCAACTAAGTTGTTCCTACTAAGAGAAAGTATGGATTCTAATCACAAGAACGGAAAACTCACAAACGTTAAATACCTAACGTTAAGGGTAAGGTGTACACTGTTAGTGTCAGTGTTAATGTGCCTACCTTTCGTCCTTTTCCTTGAGGTCAATATGTTTGGTTCGTGATCCGTTTTGAGGTCTGACACAGTGTGACCGTGATTATGATACAATCTTTCCCCAGACCAAGTGGGAGGGAAGATGGCTCTATGTCTCCACCAGGCTCCCTGCTTTTCTGGAATTGAATTTTTTTTACTAGGCTGCTGCATCTCTTATCGGCACATCAGGGTCTCCTATTGTGCAGCCAGGCTCTGGAAGAAAAGGCTCCCAGCCGCTCTGACTTTGTGACTTATTTTTCATTTATTTTACCCTTTAAGACCCTGGGACTCTCACGGCTCTTAATATCGCCTCCTACAGGCCATAGAAAGGCAATTGTCTGCTCTCAGCTGACTGGATCAGAAGTCTGCTAAGGTCCTATTCCAAACTTCACTTCCTACAGGACAGAGGCTTAATGGCTGTATGAACAAACATGCCAAAACCCAAAAGAGGTCTCACATTATGGATTAGAGTCTTAAAGTATTTCCCAATTCACATCAGTGCCCATAGCTATAACAAGGGTTATGGGGGTCTAGTACTCTTAATAAAGTACCCTTAAAAATTGGAATTTCAGAGCTATTTGTACCTGTAGTTAATGTTATAAACACCATTATGATAGTATGTCTAGAAAATGAAATGTTATTAGATACATTCTCATTTAAATCATCTAGTTTGTAATTTTATACTCTCTTTAAAACACTTACATATAAAAATTATTTTTTGTAATCTAAAATGTTTCATTTAAATGCTTTTTAGAAGGTTCATTTCCTGTCCCTAGGGCCAGGTTTTGATCTACAGTAGCAGCAAACAGAGTTTTTCTAAGCATCTTTGGCTGTTCATCTTTCCAAAAAATATTCCCTTTTCCAAACACAGAAACCATGAAAAATTGGCTGGAGTTTGTTCATTTTGAAGAGGATTAAAGTTGTAGAATTTTGACAGGCACTTGTGCTGTTCAATGCCAGAACATCTTATGATTAAGAACATGATTGCGTCTCTGTACACTGTAGAAGTGTCAGTAAGAGTATTATAATTTTATTGGAACTTCACATTTATCTAACCCTTACCCTTTAGATACTGTATAAGCCTACCAATCAAATGGATCAGCTGGCTTCTGGAGATGGCCCACTGGCTCTCTGTAGAGACATAATTCCAAAAACATGAAACGCTTAGTCATCTACGATATTGTCCTTGTTAAAGTTGGCGAATGTGGTGAGAAATCTTCCTCAGACAAAAAAGTCTTTACTGTTACTGTTACTCAAATTTTTTTTTAGATTTGGCAGGTGCATAAAGCACAGACACCATCATGCTGGCTTTCTATGTCTGAAGGATATATGTCAACATACAGAATCATATCATGGCTAGGAGTTATAGAGTCAACTTAAGCCTTTAACCAGCCAAGTCCTTAACTCTGAGCTTGGTTTATATTCAGATTCACTCTAAATAAGACTACCCACTGAATGTATAAAAAACTGTAGCTCAGTAGAAATAAAATTCAAACTTCTAAACAACTGAGTCAAGCAAATCTTATTAATTCCCAAGGGAACAATTTGTACAGAGGCAACCTTTCATGCTAGAAAATTGTTTAGTCTTTGTGTCTGCTGACTTTGCTTCAGCTACAATCAAAAATTATGAAAGTAATATTCCCTAATCCACATCCAGAGATATGTGGCACAACAGTTTAAATGTCTATGACTACAGATAACCGGTGCATTCTGAAGTACTTATGTGTTTTTTTAAGCACAAACTTCTGGATGCATGCTCCATAGCACAAATAAGTCCTATTGGCTTCAACGAGAGTCTTTTGATAGCCCTGCATTAGCCAGTTATTAACCTACTAAATGTTTTGACTCCTGATTCAGGTTGTGTATATAGTAATGCCTGAGAACATTATTAATTGTGTCTCTCTGACAGTTGCTGTGCTAGAAAGGACCAGCTGGTGCATCCAAGGTTTGACCTTCAGGGGCAGCAAGGTCACAACATAAAGCAGCTTTCTCATTGGAAAGCCCTGGTCTTATCAGTGTGACCTTCGGGCTGCCTGATGCTTCTGATTCCACACAGAGAGCTGTGTTTGGCCCTCAGCCTGAGCCAACCTCTTTAATGCAAACCCACTTAAGGCCACTCTTACACTTTTATATCCTGTGAACAACAATACCATGCCCTTGTTCGTTCAACCTTTTGCACTTTTCCAAAAAAAAGTGTTTTCACTCCAGCTGGCTTTGGTGTGGAATACAGTGGCTGAGGGAATATAGCAGATACCTAAAGAAGTATCGCATTGTACATAGTTATTGTTAAATCATTTATTCATGGTTATTCATGGTTAATCCAAACAAATATCATCCTTTCTGGAATAACATTGGACACCCTTGGCTACCATACTTTATGAGAAGTGTTGCATAAAGTTTACGGCATATATACTGATATACTTGGTCTGCATTAATGTAAGTGCTAGGTGGAGGTGATGAGCCAAAATAACATGAATACATGAATGCCCAAGCCCAAAATTTCCTACCAGAACATTTCCCAGGTAAACCCCTTCAAGACCTGCCATTCTAGAGATGTGCTAAGATAATCATTGTTATTTTCTGCTGTCAGTATCTGAACATTCATTCAATATAGATGCTATCCATCAAGCATAACTTAGACAAATCAAACTAATTCACGTAAATCAAGCCGTTTATGTCTTTGTTGGTTGGATATTTCTTCATTCACAATGCATGCTTGGCTACTGTGGAGGATGAATTTATTCATTGCATTATGCACTCAATAAATGACTCATTTGTACTAAGGAAAGGGCTGGTGTAAGTGCAGGTTTTCGCCATAATCAAGCAGGAGCCACACCTGATTCCACCTGTTTGATCTTGGCTTTCAGTAGTCTATGGTGTGACTTCTGCTTGATTAGAATGAAACCCTGCATCTACACCGGCCCTTTCTGGATAAAATTGGACACCCCTGGCTACCATACTTTATGGGAAGTGTTTCCTCATGTTCTCTTGTTTCTCCTAGTCCTTTGTTATGCAGGTTGAAAGATTCTAGATGTCGTCCATAATCTTCTGTGTTTTAGGTCATTTCTGATTTTGATGCTAACCTATCCTTTTCAAGTACAATTTTGGATTTGTTGGATTTTACAATATGTAGCATTAATCAGACCCCAGTAATGAATCCGTATAATTCCCAATAATAATTCCTCTTCATGGTCATGCAGTCTCCTGACATACGCATACTGTCCTATTCAACAGACCACCAGCACTGACCTTCTGCAATGAGATGGGCCTCTTGTGTTATGTACTTCTTAACATATGACATATAGAGAAATAGTAAATGATTAGTTCAAATCCTGCTCTTCACTGTGTGCGGCCTTCATGTCATCATGAACACAGCCTGGGGCATTAGCGCATAAACACTCTCTCTCTTTGCCACTGTTTTGCTTTGTATCATTAGCAGAGCAAGGGAGTCGTGAATCACTCCTTTCTCTATCCCCCACCCAGCCATTCTACCCCTCGCTCCCTCCCACCTTCCTCTAGCGTGCTAAACGGCTTGACAGAAGGGTGCCCAGGCCGTTGGCAGCAGCGATCGACTGAGAGGCTGAAGCTGCCAGGAGCCCATGATGGATAGACTCATTTTCCAGCCAGCAGCAAGTCTCGGCGAAGCATCCGTGTCATTTGTAATGTCAGCCAACAAAATGTAATCAAACATTCCAGCGGTTTAATCACAGAGGGCTGCTCGAGAGATGATTGTAGTGTCAATATAATGCTATTTCATTATCTGTTTGTATTTTATATTGACAGTGTCAGATAAACAGTGTGGAAAATTAAGATTAAAAATATGGTAATTTCATTTCAATCACCCAGGCTACAGTTGCTGGCCCATTATGCGATTGATTACTTCTGAATTAAATTTGGGCCTGAATGTAAAGTTTAATCTTCTTTCTTCTCGGCAATTCAAGCCCCCGAAGGCCTCTTAGGAAGTAAGTACCCATTTCATTTGATCTTTAATGAAAAGTAATGGCCCAAATGAATTGTATAAATCAGCCGCTGTGTATACCAAGCTGACGCGCCAGTTTTTTATAGCTATTTATTCTCTCTTGTGCTTACACATAGCAAAATGTAGCACTCTTATCCCCACCTTTTTTCTTTTCCCTTCTCTCTTTTCTTTTACTTAAATTGGGGATTTAAAAAAACCCCTCATGATGCTCTGTAGTCAGCACACCAATGACAACTATTTTTGATGCTTTATTTCTACTCTAAACACCTCACCACACACCTACCCCCTCTTCTTCTTCTAGCTTTTTTTCCTCCCCTAACAGGAAAGCAGAAGAGTATTTATATTGCATAAACAGAAAAGAGGCTGGGATTGAAGTACTTTGCAAGGTGCTTAGCAGTCAAATTAAATGGAGTGTTTTATAGCCTAGAGTGCCATTTGGAAAAGACATGTGCACAGCCTCTAAACCAGGAATCCATGATAGACATTTTAATTATGTGCTAAATTTTTGATATTTTTCACTCTTTCTAGCAGTTTGCTGAAACAAACTGCTACAACACTAGGCTTCTGACTCGTCAAGCATCCAATTTCTTCACCAGTTCTTTTAACACAAAGTGACACAACTGTTCACAAGAACCATGCAAAAAGCAAAGAGAAGAAGAAAGGCACTGCTCTTTGTGAGACCCATTCACAGTGATTTGTCCCCCTTTGTAGTCCTAATTATGTGCCAAAGTAGGATAACAGAAGTTCTCAACTCGACCATTATGCCAACACAAAGAAGGAGACGCGTACGTGAAGCTGATCACTTCGGAATTAGCAAACATGATACTATACGAGGAAAAAAAATCATTAATACTGTCAGGGATTAGAGGTTCTGATTAAAGGGTAGCTTTTACCGTATGCAAATTAGTGATATGCATTTATCAGTGGCTGGCCAAGCTGTCTTAGCTGCAAAGCCACATATGTTTTCTAGCTGATTAAAAATTGCTTGAAGTTGCAGCCTTTTTTTTTTTTTCCAAATGGGGGAAAGGAATTGAGGGAGAGAAGGAGGAACCCAAAGCCAGAGAAGATAGAGGGAGTGAAAACGAGATGGGAGGGAGAGAAATAGAGTGAGTGCACATGGCGATCAACTCATTTCCTTTTGGCCGAATTCCCGCAATCGCTCAGAGCGTTTTCCTTAATTCCCTCTTTTATTAAGCACTTTCTTTTGTGCATAATTAAAACATTTCTCAAGTGAGCATGTGCATGCATGCATTGTTTCCGCATGCTCTAGTGTGTGTATACCCCCTTCTCTCTCTTTTCTTACACACAAAATTTATACACGGATCTGTTTCTCCTGAAAGAGAAGCCATGGCCACGCTGGTTGTTTCTCCCTTTATGTGCGGCAGGAAACACAAGTTTGAAATAATGAATAGGGGGCCGAACAAAGTTGAGGGTTTATCAGCGGTCTGCAATTGTGTGAAAGTCCCCAGTTTATTATATCACCTTCCTATGGAGGTGACCTGCTTTGTATTTAACAAAGAAAAGTGGAATGAAACTGAGCTTGAGCCTCTCGCTGGCTGCTGATAATGCCTCTGTTACCCAGAAACCTCTCTTCTCCTTGAGGGACCACATTAATTTATGCTTCTTCATCTCCCAGGGGCTCGCGGATGAGTTAACCCACTCAGTCTGCTAGCTGATTCAAAAAAAACGTGCAGAAAAAAAAAACTGCTGTGTTAAGTTGCGCCCACCACCAGCACCACGGCGAGACTAATAAAGTTATCTTTGGGCACACAGCATGAAATTTAATTAAGATATAATTACAAACATAAGGTGGTGATCACAAGCTATAAATCAATTTCAGAGTCAGTTGCTCACTATCACTATATCACAAACATTAGATCTATTTTGGTCAAAAATCCCTCAAACCCATCAACTCTATCACAACTTTTGATGAATTATGCATTGCTTTAATGTAAATGTTTTTTAAAGAGGAGGAGGAGGTGGTTAAGACTGTATGCACATAGTAAAACCAGAAGCCTTAGTTTCTAACACTCAGGATTATTTAATATATTCAATAAAAGTACCAAAATAAGAACATTTCAAACAAACTGTAATAACATGATCATACTAAAATAAGCAATATATTCACTGATTTTAAAGTGAAGATGAAAGGAATTAGAATAATAGATCAAATCTAACTAAAGTAAAAGTAAAATCTTCATTGCTTTAATGAATTATGAGCAAACATAACAGGTTTTATATACCTCAAATGAAATATTTATTCATCAATTTTCACTGTTAGCTTTTTTATACTTTAAAACAGATGCCTATGTCCACTGTGTCTGTCTCACAAGATTAAAGACTTATTAACAATGAACAGTCGGAGATAATTAAACAGGTTGTGGCAAGTGCAGGTCACATGGTTACATATTTTCAGGGCACAGAATAAAAAGCAATCAGGCCGCAATAAAGAAATGAATGAGCAACACAAAAAGATAGAGGATGAATTATAAGGCAACTCTCCATTGAACGTAAAGATTGAACACAAGAGCTTCTTATAAAAACTATATATATCAGACAACAGTAAAGTGCACAGGGTGAAATATAATGCTATATATCATCACAGTAATTGATAACTAACTGCATTATTTATTATTAACATTAACAATAACATTATTGATATTATATTTCAGCATTAATATTACATACATATTCAATTCAAATAAAATATGGAAATAAAATATTGCCTATATTAACTGGCATTTATTTAAATGTAAACATAATGCACTGATATTTGTCTGTTCAAACAATGACAGATAATAACACATAATAATCAGTAAATCCCACCCACAATATGCTGTGAAAATGACACAATCTGATAAAATCTTAAACAAAACAGTAAAAATGGTGACAAAATCCCTAGAACAAATGATTTATTTAGGGATTTGTATATTTGGCTGATCATTTTCATCTAGTACAATAAGAGGAGTATAAATTCAGCATAATGCTAGTGGAGAAGTTGTACATAACACATAAATCTCACAAACCATCACGCTATGTTAGCAGTAAAATAGCAGTGAAGATGTGTTTCTTCCATTGATATTCATAAAATAGAGGTACTGTTTTCCTTCTGTTCAGCAGACTGACATCCAGGCAGGTGTGAGACTAGATTAAGAAATGAAAGATATTTAACTTGCTGTAGAAATGGGGTTACCATGTGATTCGGCGCAAATAAGAGCTTATTTTAAAGAGGTCTTGAACTGCCCAAAAGGCAAGATAAGATTTCAAATAAACAGAGAAATAAAGCAAGTATTTGCACAAGCAAGATAAACATTTGACTTTTCCCCTCTTTTCCCCTCTGCTCTTTCTATAGCATGGAAATTCAAGGGAATGGAAGGAATGAGAGATTCTGAGGCCTTAAAGCCCTTTTAAATTCCTATTTGTGCTTAGATTGCTGTTTCTTGGCATAAATATGTGTATAGAAGGTATGGAGATAGGTCTTGTGCAAAGGCAGAATGGAGAGGTGAGAGTTGCCCCCCTCGAACCTTCTTCATCAAATAGAAGTTGCTGATCAACCACTTTCTTCATCTATCTGCCCCTTAGCATCTTTTAGACCACATTTACCTATATACAGAAATGTGAAAAGTTTGCGCGGTAACTAAAATGTGTCTTATCTTCAAGGCAAAACTGCTGAAATATATTTTACTAGTCAAAACGATATGAAGCAACTGTATTGAGTACATCATTACAGACTTCAGTACACTCTTATTTATCCTGTGCTACATTATAAACCAACCTGACCCCACAAAAAAATGTAGGAATTTTAACAAGTAAGCTATTTAATTGAATTTACTATGAAATAAAAGCTATGTAAGAAAATCGCCGACAACAAATCCCGCTCTCATGCTAAACTTCACGACTCCTAACTTTTCACACAAGCTGCCTCATGTTCATTTTCATCTGAATGTGAAATAATGAGAAAATTGTTTTACAGCAAAAAGAAGACATTACGCCAACAAAAGATAAAAATGTACTAAAGAATGGATATGTGTGTGTGAGACTAAACTAACAAACATCAGCTTGATCTAACCACAAGGCCTGGAAGCTTTGTGTGCAATTTCTCACATGATTATGTTATTAAGACAGTCTGAGACGTTTAAACAGGTTGTGGCAGGTGGAGGTTACACAATTTCAACTTTGCATTCACAGCCGCAAAGCAAATACAGAATAAAAAGGGAACAGGTCATGATAAAGTAATTAGAGAGCAACACACGAATGTAAAGGATGAAACCTATAATAACCCTACACTGATCTTAATAGGGTTGATTTTCTCATGCTCCTGAGAGCTTTATACTTTAAATATGATGTTGAAAGATTTCTTCATCAGTTATAACCAGCTATCACCGCATCAGAGCTAAATGAGGTAGAGTCAAACTTTTCACATGTTTAAACAAGGTATACGATTTAGGTATTTAAAGAATATCTCAATTGCAGAAAAAATTTTTAAACATTTATAATAAAATCACATTACTACTTAAAAAAACAGCATTACAAAAAAACAAAATTACATTTAACAGGATCAAGAGGTGAGGGATGCACTAAATCAAAATGCATCAAATGTATCCCAGGTTTTTTTTTTTTATTACAGGTCAAGGTTAAATTTGTCCTATCTCTGTTTAACTAATCAGCACAGAGAATGCAATGAAAAGATAGGATCAGATCAGCAACATGCTATTAAGAGCAGTGTGTAAAAATCCTGATATAACTTTTTTTTTTCTTTTTTTTTCACTGAATGCTTGTGCAACTGCAAAAGTGTTAGGACTTTGGCAAGCACATAATGAAGCTTCCCTTCAGTATGCAAGGCCCTTTCAGCAAAGGCAAAAGGCTTTCATGGCCATAAACATTTGAAAAGCTGACGCACTGTTAACAACACTTGAGTGTAAAGAGATGTTTTCTTTCACAAACCTGTTTCTTAATTAACACTTAAGGTCTCTGCTGTGTCAGGATGATGCACCTCTATTGATCACTCCAAATACACTAGTGCTGCTGCCAGTAATCGAAACATCAATAGTGCTGAAATTACTGAACTCCACCCAGAATAGGAGCTTCATTAACCTTCTTTACCCCCACACAAATAAAACATCCTTTTTATTCCAGGATCCAGTGAAATAAACCGTACCCAGCATTTTAGTGAATACTCTGCATAGTACTAAGCCAAGCTGAGTTTATAAAGAAGTGAATTTGTGCCTTGTTAAAAGTCCAGATAACCATTTCATTTCCAGATGAGCTCTATAATAGAGGAGACTTCAAGAAAGTAAATGGGTTCTAGCAATATCAAGGTATGTGCTGATTTTAAATTTCAATGCCACAATAAATTAATAACATTTTCTAAAAAAAAATAAAATTTTTAATGATATCAGTATATTGCACCACAGCCAAAGTTGTGTCTTTTCTTGGATCCCTCATATGATGAATAGAATTATACGATTACCTACCTTGACAAGTACACATGCAATACTGTCTTCAAATTTGTCCAAATTAAGAAACATAATTTCTCATTGTACCTTCTAAATGCAATCATTGACAGATAAATGATGCACGCTTTATTAAGAACACCTATCATGTGCAGAAGTGCAGTGCATAAAATCATTCAGATCCAGGCCAGCAGTTTCATTCTGACCATGGCATGATTGTTGGTGGCAGACAGGGTGGTTTGAGAATTTCTAAAACTGAGATCTCTTGGGATTTTCATTCACAACAGTCTTTAGAGTTTACTCAGAATGGTGCAATAAAAAAATCAAGTGACCTGCAGTTCTGCAGACATAAATGATTTGTTGATATAACACCAAATAAAATGAATAAAAATTGTTGAGGGCTAAAAAGAGAATAGCCAGACTGGTTCAAGCTGACAGAAAGACAGCAAGTCAGATATCCACTCTGTACAATAGTGATGAGCAGAAAAGTATCTAAGAATGCAGATCAAATCTTGAGGCAGATGGGCAACAATAGCAGAAAACAATTTCCGGTTCCACCTCTGTTAGCCAAGAACAGAAATCTGTAGTGAGCACAGAAATCTGGAGTGAGCACAGACTCAACAAAACTGGACAGTTTTGACTGATTCCAAGACAGGAAACTCGGTTTTAATGAATCTTGATTTCTGCTGATGGTTAGGTCAGAATTTGGTGTCAAAAGCATGAATCCACAAATCCAACCTGCCTGGTGACTTTCTAGGTTGATGAAGGTGGTGTAAAGTGTAATGGTGTGGAGAATGTTGTCTTGCCACAATTTGGGCTCGTTAATAGCAATCATCGCTTGAATGCCACAGTGTATTTGAATACTGTTGCTGACCATGTCCATCCCTTCATGGGCACAATTTACCTTTTAATGCCTATTTCCAGCACAGAGCAAAAGTCGTCTCAAACTGGTTTTATGAGCATGATAATGAGTTCAATGCTGTTCTCTGTGACCTTCCCCGTCACTGGATTTGAGTCCTGTAGATCACCATTGGGATGTGGTAGAATAGGAGATTCCTGGCAGGAATGTGCACCTGAAAATTATGTAGGAATTGTGGGATGCAATAATGTCACCATGGACCAGAATCTCAAAGAAATGTTTCCAACATCTTAAGGAATCCATGCGATTTGTATTAAAAAATTTCTTTGGAATACATTATTTTCTGTATTAGTACCACAAACTTCAGCTTTAATAAGTCATATGCAATTTTGAGTAATTTTAACAAAATTCGTTTACATGTGTACTAATATATATTTGATTAAATGTTAACTAAATACTCCAGTAATATCTAAAGATCGTTCAAAGCTTAAATGAATCTATGTAAATTAACAATTAAACTATTGCATGTTCTGAAAGAAATATTTACTAAACTCGGGTCTCGATATGTATAATTATCAGGCTCATTTCTAAATTTTGCCAGTTGACAACACAAATATTATTTAAGGTTTTTGTCATCATTTAGTTTATTAGCTTAAACAATAAAACAACAACAACAATGATAATAATGATAATCATCATCATCATCGTCATCATCATAAATGTTGCTGTTGTTCTTTTGGCTGCTCACTATTCATAGTTGCCACGACGGATGGACATCATCCATCATCGCCATCATA
Organism: Hemibagrus wyckioides; assembly: GCF_019097595.1. Classification (NCBI taxonomy): domain Eukaryota; kingdom Metazoa; phylum Chordata; class Actinopteri; order Siluriformes; family Bagridae; genus Hemibagrus; species Hemibagrus wyckioides. Next base: position 12,214,811 of record NC_080720.1, read on the forward strand.
AATAATAAACATAAACTGTGCAAACCTGGAATTAGATGAGACAGAAGTCCATCACAGAATATCATACAAGCATACAGAGAGGGAAAGTAATTACTCAGAGGAAAACCATAACTGTATATACAAATTAGCTGAAGACTGGTTAAAGGTTCAAAAATAACCTACATTGGCATATATATATATATATATATATATGGGGACTTTTTAGCTTCTGTAATTTGTGAACGTTATGCCAATATTCGGCTAGTTTGTGTATATATATATATATATATATATATATTTATGTATGTATATATATATGTATGTATATATATATATATGTATATATATATATATATATATATATACATACATATATATATACATACATATATATATACATACATATATATATATGTATATATATATACATACATACATATATATACATATATATATATATATATACATTTATATATATATATATATATATATATATATATATATATATATATATATACACAAACTAGCCGAATATTGGCATAACGTTCACAAATTACAGAAGCTAAAAAGTCCCCAATGAACATAAGTACAACATAGGGTTAAAATCACAGTGATAAAGAACAGCTGAATTGAAAATGCCAAATATCCTATAGTCTAAAAAGACACCATTGGTCGCCTTGAATAGTCTGACTGAGAAGGCCTAAATAGCAAGGCCACAGTAATCCATTGAAAGAGCCCATTGTAGGCAATAAAAAAAAACATACTCTCGTTCTTCCAAGGACATCTAATTAGCAGACAACAGCTGAGACCATTTCAAATGGTAATATTTTTCCTTTAAATGTTTCATAGAAATGTCCTATACTTCTATACACAATTGTGCTTTCTTAGTGGATCTTTTGTTCACCAAGTCCCTTTTCACTGGCATGCATGTGGGCATTTTTGAGCCAATGTACTAAATGGAAATCTCATCACACAATGGTTAAGTGGAGGGACAGTAATAAAAAAAAAACATTTCGAACTAACCTCCTACACACCAAAGAGCATAACAGCTTTGTCCACAATGGCATGGTTCCTGATTTTTGGTTTACAAAAGAAATACAGAATACTTCTGTAAAAGTTCAAGAACAACCACCATTAGCCAGAAAGAAGCCTCATCCATTATCACGTTAGATAACATTATACATATCGCATGCACACAGAATCATCATTTTGCTTGACAATTTTTTTTTTCAGAGTAAACCAAGAACAGCCAAGTGTGTAGGTACACAAAAACAGGATCACAACACTTAAATAGTTAGAACCAAGGATAAAAAAAAAGCTGGTTATTGTGGGTTCAGCTTTTCAGATTGACATGATAAAATTAAATCGGTATGTAACAGATCATGGCTCAGAGTGGTGGACCCAGACACCAGTCAAAGCAGCACTGTAAGCTTCACTAAGATAATCTTTGGGGTCAGTGTAAAATGGGCAGGGTGTGTGTGAAGGTGGATAGACAGATTTAAAATTGGCATATGGAGCGACATCAATTAAGATTTTCGTAAGAATTAACACAAATAACTAAATATTAAAGGGCTATAAGTGGTTATGCTCAGGCTTTACTCTTTTATTAATTGCTCTAAATGATTAGAATTATTATGAAACTGCTGTGTAAAACCTGGCCTAATTCAATCTAAACCCAGCACTACACTGATGTGGACTTCAACCAGAGTTCAAAAAAACATGGCCGTCTATCTAGACATCTATACACATTCACACAGAAACACAAAACTAGCTGCTGTAAAATATTCTTGAAAAAGGGGAAGAAAGAAGACAAAATGAGAAGCACTTGTAGAGCTGAGTAATAAAGCTGAGGATGTGGGCTCGCTCCCTGTGGGCTCATTAACACGTCCACAAGATGGCCATTTTCTCTCAGACGTAATTAAGGCCACAAACGACTCTGTCAGGCAGTTTTTTTTAACAGCATTCAAGGGAATATAACCACACATACACTTAGACTCATAAGGAGACATCTGACAGAAACAACTTTTGCCAAGCTGCCCCCATTTGTTCATTCCCCTCGAGGAAGCTGAAAAATCAATAATAGCACCATTTACGATGAGCATGGCCATATGACCTGTCCACCCCTTGTCTTGATCATGAGCCTCATCGCTTAGTCTGGCTGCAGTGTTTTAGCCACACACACACACACACAACCCTTTTCATACTCATCAGGTCTTTAGCATTGGATTTTCACTGACAGGAATCTGATTGAGACGACTGAAGCTATGTGGATGAGAAAAAGAAAAGTGGTTGGTTCTAGATTTTGAGAACCTCTTGTGTGTTTTGATTTTGCAATCACATGGATGGATGGATAGATAGATGGGGCCAACAGAGGGCTTTCAAGGCAGAAAACGGCATTAAGAGCTAATGACGCTAGGAGTTCCCAGTGGTGTTCTTCATACTGAAGCATATACTGGGCTACTGACAGCACGTGTACACTGACTGACTCTAAAAACACTGGAGCTCAGAGATAGGAAACAAGTGGTGCTCAATTCAAATAACACTTTATCCTAGTCAGGATTGTTTAGTATCCAGAGCCTGAGGCACAGTCTGGATGCCAGTCCATCACAAGGCGCACACACACACCTAAGGAAACTTAGCATAGCTTACATTCTAGCATGTCTGTGGGAGATCAGAGAAAACTGAAGACCCAAACCAGGGACACTGGAGCTGTGGGGCAGTAATGCTGCCCACAGTTGGCATAGATACTTGCACTTGTTTTTTGTTGTGCAAATCAGTGTCTATACTGTCTACACAAACGTCCACTTGTTTGGTTCACTTCCTTATATCAGGCTTTAATTATTCACATTATAGTGTATGCCCCGATTTCATATGTGTTATAGTGATCCACTGAATCTTATTTGCTGGACATACGAAGCCCTTTCCTTTTTCCCTTTTCTCTACATAGGTCAACAGATTTAACAACACAGGCATCCAAGCCAACCAACCTGGAGACAAAATCTTTAAATGAGCTTGACGTTGTTTGCTTAAGGAGTCAATGATTCACTCCATCCTTTTAAGAGCTTAAGCCTATCAAAATGCCATTAGTATGCTTGAAGGACACTAGATGCCCCTGGCTGGAGGAGCAGTGACATTACCCCATATTTAGCACTGGGACCCTCAGTGAGGTGACAGAGGAGCAAGGCCAAGTCCCATATGACTAGCTGCCTAACAGATTAAAGTGGGTTCAAAACACACGGATTGCCACTTGGAAAAAAAAACGGCAGCATGGCCTTTTCTTTATGACAGCAACAAAACAGGCCCCAGAGACTAATGTTTCTATCATTGCTGAAAGAATGACAAATAAAGCACTTAGGTGTCCTGGACAAAGGTATATATCTTTCAAAGAGGTTATGGCCATATGTGGCAGGGTTTTCTCTAGCTGATTGGATACATGAGTTTGAGGCTTGTTTATCACTACCAATTGTACCTAGTGATAGGTAGGAAAAAGATTTAAGCCTAAACTACACTAAACAACTAAAACATATGTGTATACTTTAATGCTTTAATTTTGAGGAATTTGTACATACTTTAAAATTTGATGAATCTGGAAGTGCCAACATTAACATTAATCTCCTATACATATACAGTATGTTCATATATAGTTAATTGATGTTATAACATATTATAATACAGTATTAATAGATTATAACATTAATCATTAACATCTTACTCACCCTGTTTATTAATATCCTGACTGGCAGTATTACTAAAAATCATTTTACAGTAATTTACTTGATAGTTAAATTATGGTAAAAAAAATCTCCCAGATTGACTTTGTTACTGGAGTAACTCTGCAAACTGAAAAATTAAGGCTTGAGTATTTTTTTAGGTGTCGGATTTAACTGTACTTCAGGTAAGGACTTAGCTGAAGTACTTCATCCAATTTTTTTTAACACTTTCATTCAGAGTTCCTGCTTTTGTGGGATATGTTAATTCAATACACATTTCTCTGGTTCTTTTTTAAACAGACCACCACTACACATTTAAATAAAAGTATTCACAAAGGCTTTTCGACAGGAATGAATTATAAACCTGCCTCTAATGGCCCTCAACACTACGGCCCAGCATCATCAATCACTTTTCAAATCTGTCACATTCAGGCCTTTAGTAATAGAACATTCCTTGTATAATTACATTCCTTAGTGAAGTTTGTTCATGCTGATGTCCCACACAGTGACATAACTGAAAGAGTGAGACAGCAAAAGTAATGCTTTGATACTCTGATCAACATCTACATTAGCAAAAATCAACAAACTATGACGGTTATGAATAAATGGTATACAAAGTGGAAGAGTATGTGCTGATTCTCATAGGAATGTAAAGAGACTTGTCATCTGCATCAAACACAACGATACAGTATTATACCTGCTGTTAAACTGTTTCTCTTGTTCTGATCATCTTAATGTCTTGTGGTTCTTCATTTCAAACCTTTGCATTCTATTAAAACAAAGCAAGCTCAAAATCTCAGCATCAAACCCCAAGCTACATGCTTATAGATTAACTCGGTCAACTATAATGAAGCATGAGATCCCGAGTAAAGAGGCTTCCAAAGACTTCTATCTGACAAAGGCTTTGCATGACCAAAGTGGTAATGCCAAATTCCAGCAAGGTGCATTATGGCAAAACATGGCATTGTGGCAATATTAACTAGAGTTTACATCATTTTCTGGTAATGCCAGTATATCTGGAATCCCTTTACTGCAGATGCTCCTTTTTCATAAAACAAAAACCAAACCAAATCTGGTTCTTCTCCCTCTCTCCTTTGAATCCATCCCAGCAAAGAAGCTAACAGAGGAATAGCTTCTTTATTGGGCTGACAGTTTCAGGCCTTCGCTTCTCATCATCCTTTCGTCAAACAAAAGGCCCAGCTGAGCTCACTTAAGAGCATTCACAACGTGTTCTCTGCACATTTAGCCAGTGTAAACCAATAAAATCATGGTATTGTAGGTTGTGAACAATAATGCCGCTTGGCACCGACAATCTTAAAGAGACCAGTCTAAAAGAATAATGCACAAGAGTCTCTATGAGAGAAAAAGACACATTTTATACATTTCCTTTGTCTTCTGGTGCTAATCAGACGTTTGTGCTTATTGATAATGTACACTTTCTTTTATTCAAATACTGTAGGTCAATTTTGTACACAAACTGACGTACAGCCTGCCACGATAGTGCTGTGATGTGTTCAATTATATATTTTTGTGACTCAATAAGCATAGGCAGAAATAAAAATTTATGCATGTCTGCAGAGCAGCAATATATGGCAGAACCAAAGAATAAAAGAGCAAGTAGGACAACTCAATTTTCCCAAGTTCAAACTTAGTCCTAGACTATATTCACATTGATGCAATAACTTGCAATAAAAATCTTGTGCCATATTTTTCATTTCCTGGTGTCAGAGTTCCTAATTTTCATGTGTGCACTTAGCAACAAAATAAATAAAGGAATAACTTTCTTTGTTTGTTTGGATATATAATAAATGAGCATAGCATTGCATGTACATGGCCAAACTCCTCACCACAATTCTGAGTCACCCAGTGACACCAGGTGTACAATAATCACCCAAAGGACATGTTTTTATTCCAATTTTAGGTAATCCAACAGTAACATTGTACTGGCTAATATAAACAATACTGTAGGATCTTCACATTTCTATGGATTTTTTTTAGCTGGTATGAGGGTTAGTTGAATAGTTGAAGTTTAAATAAGACATAGAGAGAGGGTCGTCCTATATTCTATATATCAACAGCATCGTAAATATTTTTTTTTTCACCTTGATGCTCCTAGAAAAAAAAAATTCCAACCATAATCCCTTTAATTATGCATTAAAGAACCAGAGACCAAAAAAATTGGGACAAATAAATGTCATTGTTTTATTAAAAACAGAAGAGTTAGGCAAATTGATACTTTTACACTGCAAAGTATGTCAGAAGTATGATGGGAGATGAAAAATTTATTATATTCAGACTTTAACCAAGAGTTATTATTAGCACTGTTTGTGCATAAATATTATGTATGTATATTATATAGCATTGCTACTATTTAATTCTGCATAAACAGGAAATCTATGACAGGCTTACTAGATCTACATATTATACTGAATGTATATGTGTGTGAATCAACTGCAAGTCCATCTCTGCAAGCTTTGCTATGCAACTCAATTCCTCTTTATAGACAACTAAGCTGGAGTAGCCAAACCTGGCAGAGTAAGCCGTTTTGGCTGAAGAAATCCATTCTGCAACAACTCTCTCATTCCCACTGCTGGCACTGAGATGGTGAAGGGAATTAACCATCCATGACACACATGCACACAAGCACACACACACACACACAAACACACACATTACTCACACAGACAAACATACACAAACACGTTGTGGAATTTTGGCTAAACCACTTGAATCTTCTGTCAGCAATTTGGCGACTGGCTTTTCACAGAAAAGGAACCTTCTAGTATTTTCTTCTTCCCTTTTGTGGTAAAGTTGATCTGAATTATATTCTAAATAACAAAAATATGCAACACACAAATTCTAAAGCGTGATGGTCATTACAGTCATTTCCGAGAGCATTAGTATATAATTAAGGCGGGTGAATAAGATGTCAGTGACATAGCGCCTAAACAGTGCTTGTAGAAGAATGCGTCTTTTCTTAGGATTTAGTGTGTTTAAAAGCAGCTAAGAGCCAACAGCTTACAGCAGCAACACAAGAGAAAGGAACATCAGTGAGCCCTGATGGAGAGGCACAACTGCATGAGCGCTAAGCAGTTTTTTGAATATTACTGACCCAGCATTTAGAAAATACGAAGCACGTCAAAGAAAAAAAATGAGTGCTTTTTTAGTCTGAAAATCCTTTCACCCTCTCATATTCAGCCGATCAGATTAAGAGAGAGGTTTAAGAAGATTTGGACCAAAAAAAAAAAACCTGCAAGCTGCAAGAACAGTTTGTGATTCATTGGCCTCAGGCAATTCATCATAGAAATTGAGTTTCTAATGCAGCATCTTGTGAATCCCTTTTTGCCCCGTCAACGTTTTAATACATTACATTGAGAATGTAAATCGTGTTTTAAAAAAAGATGGCAAAACCTAGCACTAACTGCCCCCCTCTCAGTCTTTCGTCTCTCTCCCAAACCCCACCTCTCTTCCTCTCTGTATGCTAAGGCCCTGACAAACTCATTCACTCCCACCCTCATTGCCCAGTGTACTTTGGCCAGATCTGAGGAAGAAACTGCTTCAGGCCCAGTAATTCTTTGTGGCTGAAAAGGAAGGCTAAATCTCATTATGCCACTTAACTTGTTATTTCTAGCCTGCTGTGGGCTTTAACACAAATTCAGAAGGATAAATAAGTTTGTTTCTTTTCTTCTCTGGTCTCCTCCCACTCGTCTCTACAAAAAGAGAAAAGAGAAAGAAAGAGAAAACGGGGAGCACAAATGGAGGTGGATATATTGAACTTCCTAAGGAGCGCACGGTTGAAAGCACAATAACCGACTCCTTGGGCAAATCTCGATACTTTAGTCACTCTTGTACTTTAGTCAGTTTACATAAAATGTATTTAATTTTTACAGGCAAAAAGAATCATTCTGTCCATTCTGATCCCTGAGTATATCAAGGTTTTCTAAGAATATATTTTTTCCTTAGAAACGTCTGCATTTGAAAACATGCTTTGATTCACTGAAAGTACTGTATGGCTCACTATAAGTACTGTACTTGTAATAAATGGATATTTTCATATTCCTATATTGTATATACAGTAGCCTACCTTGAGGACACCAGAGTCTTGAGGACACCAGAGATTTTTAAAAAAAATGAAGCAATGAAATGTTTCAAAATCTAAAAAAAATACTGTAAAAAGAAAAACGCAAAAAAGAAAAAGAATAATGATCACCTGCTACTCTAGTACTGATCACTAGATCACCTGCTACATTTTTTTTTCTTCTATATTTTATTATATTGTTATATTCTGCTATATTTGGTAATATTTTATTTTTTTTATTTTTTTATTTATTTATTTTTTTTTATTTTGATATATTGGTTTTTTTGTTTGTTTGTTTTTTTTTTTTTGTTATATTTTTGTACCCTAATTTGGGTATTTTAGTATTTTTGTTGAATTCCTTCCTATTTTATCTATTACCTGTGTTTGTGGATACTGCTGGAAACTGTGAATTTCCCTTTGGGATGAATAAAGTATCTATCTATCTATCTATCTATCTATCTATCTATCTATCTATCTATCTATCTATCTATCTAGTCTCTCTATGAAAAAATAACATTTAAAATAAAAACATTTCAGGATGTGCATTACCAATACCTACATTACCTGTGCCATTGCCCAAAACAATAGTGATGTCAATAATGCATCTCTAGCAGACTCACACACCACATCCTCTTTTAAGGTGCTTTTTGGTGCATCTTAGTGCCATACCAAAAAAAAAACACATTAATTTCTGTTCATTACTTCAGTATAACACAGTCAAGTGCACAGTAATGCATGCTGAAAATCCCTACCTGAAGGGAAAAATGGAAAATAATTGACAGCCTTGCAGCAGTCATAACCCCATTCAGCCGCGCACACCAGCATATGGCGCCAAGAATCTGTGAGTAAATCTGCTATTAATATGTATAAGTGTTATAATCTCTGCCTGAATGAGCTGGCGAATATGAGGGAAAGATTTAGGAAATCCAACATGAGTTTTTTTAGACAGGAAAATGGCCACCCCTCTTAATCACATTTGAAATGATGCATTTCATATCAATCAGTGGACCATGCGCCTGGCAGGTTTCAATATAACGCTCTTTGGTATAGTGTCCCTCTATTATGAAACCAATTCAGCTGACTGCACTGCCATATAATCTTTAATAATCTCACTATTAATTGCCACACATTAACTCTTCTGGCTATTAAAAGTAATATGATATACTTGTGTGTGCCCATTAAGATGTGCGAGTGATTGGGTATCTATGTGTATGTTATTTGTGTACAGGATTGTTTAAATGCATTTGTGTGCATTTATATGCATGATTTTGTATATTTATATGCAAATGCTGTGCATATATGTATATACATAGAGAGAGAGAGAGAGAGAGAGAGACGGGGGGGCACTGATACAGTGTCCCAGGAAGTGTGATTTCTTGACACTTCTTTTCAGGAAGTCAAATTGGTTTCCAAATCAAACTATGAAATGTTTAGCTTTTTTATGTTAAACACAATGTTATAAATCAAACAGTAGTTTAGTGCAGCATGACAGGATAGTGAAAAGACAAAAATAGCATGTACACTCCTCACTTAATAAACAATCATTTCATTTTTTAAACAAATAAACAAAACAATAAAGGAGATAGCAAGTTTTTCTCACAGCCCCACTTGTAAACAAAGCAAAACAACATGGGGTCTAGACCCTAGTTTGGGAAGCTCTGCTGTAGCTGTTCTTTCACCTATTATGGACCATAATGTGTTTAACAGAGACTACTAGTGTGTGTGTGTGTGTGTGTGTGTGTGTGTGTGTGTGTGTGTGTGTTTAAGTCCTCTCTCCCAGTGACCTGACAGGGACTGTGTGCAGGTCTCCTCACCGCGTCTCTCCTCAGCAGTCATTAGCTGGCTGACTGGCGCGCTGTAGTGAGTAGGCTTGACTTTATTTAATGCTTCAGAAGGCTGTTTCACTATGAGCCTCATGTGTAACGAAAAAGTAATCTCAAAGTGAAGAGAGTAGAGCTATGGGGGAAAAAAATTCCTTCATCTCCATCCCTGCAGCTTCCTTGACGCACCTGATGGTCTGAAGGTGTTGATTGTGAAAGTCCATTGGACATCCAGGGCATGTGTCCTAAATGCTAGTGTTTGAGAGAAGAGCTCTTGTTAGTTTTAGAAACATGACTGTTGCGGACAGTCTACACCGATAATGTGTCACAAAAAAAGACAAACAACTTTGTATCACAATCGATTTAGTAATGAATAAATAGACTGCTTGCTAATCTGCTGATTAACAGTTCTTATAAGCTTGTCTTCAGAACACATAGGGAACAGACAGCGAAAAGCTTTCATTTTATTGCACAATTAGGCTGAACTTAAAATAACTGCAGCACTGTTTGTAGCTATTTCTCAGTGTTAAAAATCACATTCACAGCTCATTATGGGAACCCTATAGCCACAGACTGATCTCTGTATGAAAACACAAACATGTTGATTATCAAGACATCTTCTCAACGTCTGTGTTGTTGAGTATGTGGAATGTGTCTTAATGCCTGAGGTTCTTGTAAGAACACCACTAGACTGAATTAGATAGACTGGACCACACTGGCTTTAATATCTAGTTTAAGTGGACTGGACTGTTCATAATAAACAATGTAGTATATAATGTTTGGGTGTCTGCATTTTATCTTTGGTCAAAAAAGTTTCCATTTTCTTGGACACAGAAAGATATGGACATGCAATATTCTGGACAAGGAAATCTCAAACTCAAACAAACTTGGACTGTAACAAATAAAGTGGAAGTTCATCAAATATGTACACATACTACCATGACATGTCACCTTAACTTTGCAAAACTTTTTGTGCCAATTACCGGTGGTGCTGTGATTCACATCTTTTTGTTCTCTCCACAATGAGATGAGCCACTACATAATCATCACAAACTATCCATCATCCTTTCTTGTCTTTTCTGGGGGTTTTTCTATTATATGAAAAGAACATTTTATGTAGTACCTGGCAAGTGGAACGGAGTCACTGAGCTCTGCTCCCAATTTGCTGCAGCGTCCACAAAGTGTGAATCATACAAGGATTTAATCTCACTTAAGTCCACTTAAACCCTTCTCAGCTGCAGAACGGCACACTTGAACTGTCATAGGTAGGCCTATTTCACTGGGCCATCTCAACACCCACAGCGGCACTACAGCAGCAGTGTTTATGAACCTGACACCTACTACAAATCCATCCGAGCTCAATTTGCTAGGAGTTAGAGTATTAAACAGACGTAAGACACCATTAATAAAGTCTCCAGTAACTGCCAGTAACTTGGCCACTATTCAAGGTACAAGAAAGAGTGCACTCTCATACCTGCAATATCACCAGAAACATCGCCGTACATTTAGGACAAAAGAATCTGCTCTGTTCACAGCTGAATTTACTTATGATCGCTTCATGAAATCAGTTTGTATAAGAGCAAGACTGGTTTTAGGGTTGTGGGGTACTGTCTGTGTGGAGTTTCTCATGTTCTGGCCATGTACTTGTGGGTTTCTCCTGGGTTCTCCGGTTTCCTCCCACCTTCCAAAAACATGCCAGTAGGTAGTTAACTCTAAATTAACCCCTAGGTGTGAATGAGTGTATTCAAGGTGTTCTGTGAAGAACTGAGATCTCATTCAGGTCATGTCCATGCTTAAAGGGATAGCCCCTGCATCCACAGCAAGCTTACCCAGGACAAAGTGCTACTGAAACGGAAGGGAGGGAAGCGGGAACATTGGGGTTTCACAATTGTCATGATTAAACATATATATCAGAGGGTCACTCTTTTAACCACAAATTCACAAATCATGAAATTAATATTTTGCACTAAAACTATTTTCAGCAAGCCCACTTGCTCAACTTGTTTTTTTTTCTCTGAATAAAAAAGGGAGAATATAATATTAAAATCTGTCTTTAACCTTTCTAGACAGGAGGATTATCGAATAAAAGGCTCTATTCCAAACTACTTCCTTACCCCCTCCAACCGGCAGCAATAATAACGATCATTATCACCATTGTATGAAAAACGGATTATCATATCAGTGTACAAATGCAGGAACACCCCTACTATTATAAAGTCATTTCTTTCTCATCAGGATAGCCGTTTGAAAATGGTGGGAGTGCTCAGTGTGTGACGAGGCCATCGCAGGTGACTGCTCTCTCTCTTTCTCTATGCTATTGTCTGATCTACAAAGTCTGTGTTTGAGGAATCCAATTCTTTAAATATGCCCTTTCTTTAATCAACAAATGAAATCCTAATTAATGTTAAAGCTTTAAAAAAAAAAGCAGGGATCTTAACTAAAAACCTTTAGAAGTTTTACTTACTGTATACTTAGATGCATCTCAATTATTAAATCTGATTCAAGCTGTGAAAAGGAAATCTAGTGTGGTGAAGGGACACTAGCACCCTGTGGTGGATGAAACAAGCACTACTTTTATGACACAGGAACTATGAAAAGAGCTGCAATTCCCTTCCTGGCCAAATTGTAGTCTGCCTTCAGATTTTCTTTCAGATTTTCATGTTCAGTATTTAATAGTGAGGTCACACCATGTTCTGTACACTCCCTGTGTTTTTCACAGCAGTGTGCTTACATTTCTTAAACATATGCGCCTTTAATTAAATCATACCTCAATTCAGCGTGTCTCAGTCTTATTGACGGAAAGGTCGTAAAATTATTAAGATGAGTCACCGGGAAAATTGTGGCAAGCAGGAGGTGGCGGAGAGGTTAATTAAGTGGCAATTGCTGTTTCTTACTCCAAGCTAGCACTGCATTCTTCCATCCCTGACAACCTGGGGCAAGTGTGCCATTCTCACAAAAATAAAAAAATAAATAAAAAATGTAAAAAAAAAAAAAAAAAAAAACCCTGAGCACTCTCTGTGGAAAAGTTAAACAAAAATTACGTAGGAGCAATACAAATTACTTTAGATTTTCTTTCCATTTGCTCTTTGCCCATTGATTTTTGTCTTTTTGATCGCCCCTATGTTATGAGCGAAAGATTTTATAACAGAATAATTTTTTTAAAAAAAGCCTATCTTTTTGGTTTTTATTCATTTATGATCTAAACTCATCAGACATTCATTGTCAGTGTTTCACTAGGAGGAATGTCAACTGTTTCACACACTATAATTTTCATTCCAGCAAATAAGATCGAAAAGATGCATAAAAAGGGAATGTTTTTTGATAGAAAAGTATATTTCATGCACAGAAACAGAGCCAACAGATCAAATAAAAACTAGCATTTCTCAGCTCCCTGCTGATCCAAGTTTTTATAAAGGATTAATTACAGAATTCCTTAAATACCTATATCTTTGGACTTGCACTACAATTTGCATTTTTGCTTTATTATTAACTACAGGTCAGAATAATTACCTTCTGTATTGGAGCCCTTTAACTTAATAGCTCAGACAGAGAGGAGTAAAAGAAATGTATTACCTCAGAGTGAAAGAAAGGGCAGGGTTAAAAAATAAAAATGAAACAATAAGTCAGTATAAAATGATTTATTTTTGATAGACAGATGTCCAGTTAAAATCTGAAATTGTCATTTTCTGTGGAAATATCAATGTCTTGTACAGAGTTTTAACTGGAGATGCTTATCCTTAGTCTTTAGGACCCACTGCATTGCACTTCACTATTTTCAAGTTCCAAGCCAACTCATTATGAAAACGTTCAAAAGCATCCTGTGTGAAACAGATAGTCCTCAGGGCTGTATTTAAGAAACACAGCAACGTACTGCAGTATAACTCTTCATTGATGTGCTATAGTGCATAAACACACCAGGCCTGTAACTTACTTCAGCACAACTCAAAAACCTAGCATGTGTCACTCCTGCCACTTATCATGAAAAGCTGCGGATGAATGCACCAGATGTTGCTCCGTGATAGTCTCATTTGCCTTTTGTGAAAATTATGACACATTTTTTCTCCCCCAGTTGAAAACTTGTTTTGATCTGCACTCCCAGTCCCTCATTGGCTTTGCCACTTCAAGTCGAGGCATCTGCTCTCTGGAAGATTGGACACGAGATGGGAATGTGTATTGTGGCTACATTCACAGAGCCTGAAAACACAGCACCTCAGATCAGACAATACGCTGATTTAGTTCCAGACATTTAGTCTGTTCAAAAGCACCAAAAGGAAACAGTTGGACCTTTTGGTTTATCTAAGAAATGCTGTTTAAATTAAGGGTGTGCCCCACATGCTAGTTCCGATTAATTAACGTAAATTGTTGAGAAAACAAAAGGCCACATGCACAGTATGTCAAGACATGTATTTAAAAGAGACTACAGAACTTTATCTCATGTTGTAACTGTATGAAGACTTAAAAATAATGCTTCATTAGAACAAAATGTGTATGTTCTAGCATTTGGGACATTTCTAATAATAGCACATATTCTTGTTAACATGTTGGCCAGACATGCATTTTGAGACTCAAATATACTCTATTAAACATGCTATAAAAGTCATTGGTGTGCAGGAAATAAATAAATAAAGAAATAAATAAATAAATAAAATTTGAAAAATGCACGTCAAGTAGATGTATAAGTCCTCGGCTGCAATGGTGGATTAAAGTGTATCAATACAATAGGCTAGAGGCAAAAACACTATGTGTGATATATTATATTAGTCTGGCAGAGAGAGCCTGAGCACAAGAAAAAGCATTGGAAAACACTGAAGAGGAGGGGAGGATACACCAAACAGGAGGATTAAGAGCAGTGCAGAATAAGCTGATAGCTCTCTGCATACAAAATGCTATTAAGCAACTTGAAAACCTCAGAATGCACTTATAACAAACAGCACTGTGGTTTTGTTAAAATAATGCAAAGTAGAAAGTTTTATCTGGAGAGTCGTGTGTTCACGTACAATGAGTAACACTCGTCTTTGCTTGCTGCCCTCCCCTCTGGCTTTGATACTAAAGTTATAGCATAACTGGCATTTAAAAAAAATATATCACCGGAGGCCTTTCAAGGCAGCAAGCCCTCGAAAAAACACCACAGATAGGAGGAGTCAGGAAAAGTTGAAGAGAGCAAACAAAGCCTTTGGCTGCGTGGCCTGATAAACAGTAAAGAAGTGTCCGGGGTAATGTATTATTCGCCCAGGAAATTAATCAATTTCTGCACATGCCCTGGCCCTCGCAATTATAAGCCACAAAAATGCTATCCATCACTTTCAAAGCCAAGGGGACAAACAGTGGTCAGAGCTTGAAGTGAGTGTACCCTGAATGCAATGGAGTAAAAAGTGCATTTCTTGCTGTCCTGGCATTACCTATGCAGATCTTTATCAGGAGTGGCCAGTGAGTCTATTGTGGCTATTTTGCTCGTCTACAATGGCTTTCTGTACAGCCAAGCTAGCAGGGAATTGGCTAAAATTATACTCCCTTCATGCTTGGCTAGGTAGCAGCTTAGAAACAAGCTGCTTTTGGAAGCCAGGAGAAGATCGCTGATAATGAAAGCTTCTCATCCTGTTGACCTTTCTTCTGCGCATTTCCTCCCTTTTTTTGCAACCGTTCTTTGATGTCTGTGACAGCAGAAAAAAAAATCTCAGTGTGTGCAGAGACTACGCTATAAAAACCAACAACATACATGGTATAGTTGTGTATATATATATAAATATAAATGTGTGTGTGTGTAGGTACGTATATATAGACACAGAATATACTATATATATATATATATATATATATATATATATATATATATATATATATATATATATATATATATATATATATATATATATATATGAAGCATTGTACACTAGACACACACCAAAGCTTTGAATAGTCTGGCAAAAACATCCATCCAAGACATTTTACATTCTTTTTGAATGGGGGAAAAAAACATGACCTTTTTCTAAGATGCCCAGATGTCTTCTTTGACGAGGGGATATAGTTCATCCACAGTGACATGACAACCACAATAGGCAATCACTGTCCACAGTCCACAAAAAAAGGATTAGACTGCTCCTAAACCATGGAATGAGTGTATTGCAGTCTGAACCGCTGAACTGTTTGAAAAACCGAGATGATTCGACTTGGCAGCCAAGGCCTAAAGTGAATTAAAAAAATAAACTCCACTCCAAAACTAAGTCAGTTTCCCTGGCAACAAGCCAGCCACCAACATATTCCCCTATGATTCTTGAAAAACTATATATTTTGTTCATCCTGTCAAGAAGAATGTGCGCACCCAAACACGTTGTGTTGAGCAGGGTCAAGGTCATTGCCACATTTCACTGTTTCACACAGTCTCTAGTTCAGCACCACGAAGCCCCTGTAATGGCACAGCAAAGCTGGTCAAAATGCTGCTTATAGACACAAAGCCAATCTCAGCTGCTGTGCCCTTGTGCTTCCAGCATACATCACGGCGTGCAGGGTGACGGCAGCAACACAGTTTATCATTAAATAAGCCGGCCTGAGGAGACATTGTTCCTGACCAGTATATCAGCTCACAGGCCATGGAGCACAACACAGAGGGAAAACGCCTACGGTGTGCGTGGGAGCTAATAAAAGAAAATGGAGAGACACAGAAATCTTTATAACACAAAGACCAACCAAAACAAAAAAGGATTACACAAACAGGAGTCAAGTTACAATGGCTCATAGTTACTGCTATCATTCTTTAAAATGTTTTATACATATTAAAATATAAACCATACAAAATGGATACACAGCCAAATAACAAACTAGTCAAGTAAGAAATAAACTTTCTTGCAATTATTGCAAAAATATAGGATTTAACCCATCACAAAAATTTTACATTTAAGGCCTGGCTCTTCTGAGGACTAAGAAGACAAATACTCTATTTGTAAAATTAAATAAATAAATAAATAAATAAATAAAAATACATTTAAAAAAAATAAAAATAAAAAAATTACATGAGATATAGTAAAAAATGTATTATTTATATATATGTAAACAATTGTATTATATCCACTGTGATAGTATCCACTGTGATAGTATCACCATGAAGGGAGTGTACTCTCAAAGTCTAATGTTCACTACCTTGCAAAAAAAAATTAATGAATTAAAACCTAAATATTCACAAAAGGAATTGCCCATTCTTGATATATTTAAAGTAGTATGTTGAATTATCCACAAATATGCCTGTTTTGTCCACCAGTGTGGCCATACTGAACACGGTCCCTGTTTCTGTGCATGCTTATAGACATTTGCATGTGACCACTTTATTCATTTATACACCTTATTCATGCTGTAAAATTGGTACATAATTATAGGATCAGTTTCAAAGTATTATTATCACACAATTCAATATGACGGTCCTCCCAACATCCCAGCATTTAGGTATGTGCCATGGAATGTTTTGATTTGTTTTGTTTTTTGGGGTTTTGTTTTGTTTTGTTTTGTTTTAGGTGGAAATAGTCTTTTGGAAATGTAACTTCTTGAACAATACAGCATAATATACAAAAATCTGATCACTGATGATGATGAAGATATACTGTCATACTTTAAATCTTAGGCATTTTTCACATATATGATATTTTAGTAAATGCTATTCTATTGGGCTGTTGAAACAGACACATTACTCATTTGGTAAATAATATTTTTTGATTTACTTTTTATTTTTTGATGAGACAAAATCTCTTGCACTACAGTGGGATCTGAAGAATGGGAAAAGCTTCAACCGCAAGCAGCTACATATCTTTTTGTATCAAGTAACTGCATGGTTAAAACAAAGCAGTAGGCATGATCTTTTTACACATTTGCTCATGTTAAAAATCCTAATGTACCTTCAGTTGATGCTTGAAATTCTTCATCTAGCAATTATCATCAGACATATCCAGTCAAATATCAGGTGTCTATGACAAATGTAAAAACAAACAAAAAATAAAGAACAGGAATGTAACTATCCTGTCCAGACTAGGGGTCAGGCAGGGAGAAGATACAGCATTAGAGAACAGAAACTGAGACTTGTAAAGGCTAAAAATGATGCAGGAGATAGAGCAAGCCCTCATGTGGTTGCAGGATGGATATGTATATCTGCTGATAAGGCCTTCAGTTCAGAAACCGCATTTACAGAGCCTTTCAGATACACATCAAGTATGAAGAAATGGGTCTGGCCTTCATTATTCTGTGTGAATCTTCCCTCATTTACCCAGGATACCATTGGCTTTATTTCACCTCCAAACACCCCCATCCACATGCCACGAGGTAGTGTTCACCTGACAAATGGGACAAAGTTGCTGTTGATGGAAAAAAAAAGTTGCAACAAATACCCACCCTGGTGACAGAGACCTCCCTGAGTAGCAGGAGTCAAAAGATGCAGGTTAGCCAAGAAAAAAATGTAAAACATGAATAAAGGCAAAGGGAGGTATGTACTCTATGCTCCCATACAAAGCTGGATTTATGCATCTTCTACAAATATAAAATATAAAATATAAAATGTATTGAAAAATGTAAATACTGCTTTTGTGACTTCTTTGACTTCTTTAACTTCTTTAACCGAAATGCACTCTTAGTCACTCATTATACACTGCAAGTATAGTGGAATGCATTTTTCCTGTAATAAAATGACTGATGTAACTGTATATACAATGGTGAAGAAATGAGAATTTATTTGAAAAAGAGCTTGAAGCACTTCAGGCTGCACAAGCCATGTATGCACTCAATAGAACGCTCAAAAAGAAAAGCTAAGCAACAGTGATAAACACATAGTTTTCATACCAATATACAAGGTGTCCCAAATGACTATCTTGGGGAAAACACACACACACACACACACTAGCAACATATATGAATGTAAATAAAGTGTTAACATTTTGGAAACCATTTTGCTTATAAGCTGAATTTAAGATCAGCAAACTGCCAGAACCCGCTCTAAAGGAATACTATTTCATGGCAGGCTTAAAACATGGAGGCACATTTCACTTAAGTCCGTCAAGTATTCTCTAATCAGTTTCCTATTTCAGGTCAAAAAAGCAGAAGCAGTTTTCTATGACAGACAATTACAGCAAAGGGAACAAATAAACATAGCTGTTAATTAAAACACGTTCACCGTGTCCCGCTATAGTTTTGCAAATGAGGTAATTAACCCCAAAGCCCTGGTTGCCTTAACCCTTAACCCTGTTCACCGCTGGTTTGTACATAACTCTGTTAATGAGCAGATGCTTAGGCTCATTTCCAGAAGCATTTAAGGTTCATGTTAGAGAAATATACATATAATTTTTATGCTTTGCATTTGCTTTTCACTTCAGGAACTGTGTCAGTTATGGAAAACAACAGAACTGTATTACATGTAAAAGTATACAGAGTCTTGTTGGGGTTTTTTTTTTTTAACTGAACATAATGTTATGCCTGCTCATGGCAAGATGTGCGAGAGTTTATAGGTTTCTGTCACTAAACATTTCACTGACATTCAGCCAGCAGAAGTATGACTCGCACTCAGCTTCGAAACTTCAGACCAGCAAAGATCCAGAAGGGACATGATGGCCTTTGCCCTACCTGAAAGCCTGCAATTCAGACTGTCATCAATGTGCTATTTACTAAAGATTTCCCATTTCTGAGTAATATCATTCTGTACATGAATGGCTCTTTTCAGAATCGCCAAGCAGGACCAGATACCTAGACCTGGGTCATCATCTCCTGCCAACCACACACATTCGTACAGCTCACATTTAACCAGATCCTTCCAACCTTAGACCCTGTATAAAGAAGTGCTGCATTTATGTGTGTTTGACCCTGTTCAGGTGCTCTCAGCAAACTCTTTAAACTCTCTTAGTGACTGTAAGTTTACTCTTATCTATATATCAAAAACACCTTTTATAGGGATGGCCCATTTTGCTGCTTGCTGCTTTAATGACTTAATATCTCCATATACACAAAAACCTCAATTGTAAAGAGTGGCTATTTGAGTTACCATAGCCTTCTTGATGGCTCAGATCAGTCTGGTTATTCTACTGTGACCTGTCTCTTCAACAAAGTGTTTACCACCGCAGAACTGCCTTACGATACTAATTGCATCCAGAGATGATCTCTAATGATCAGCAGATATTGGAATACTCAAACCACATTTGTTTTGACGCTCTGGACCTGTATCTGCAGGATCTTACTACTGCCACATAATTGTCTGGTTGAATAATTGCATGAATGTGCAGGTGCTCCTATTAAAGTGAATGTATAATGCTACATGTATTTGGGATTTGCTGCAGAATAGCTCACACTGCAGTTCATACGCTTTTAGATGCCTCTTCTGCTCATCTGTGTCTCAACACCGTGAGGTCACCAGCGGAGGTGCTGTCCGCGTGCAGGATCCGGCCCGAGCGCGCAATATTGACATATTTCTGAGTAAACATCAGTGGCAAGGCATGCGCTTGCACTGATGTTGAGATGGGCCGATTTCGCCCTATCTGATTTCCCCACATATTTCTGGGGCTGACTAGACTAAGCAGTAGTCGGGGGCAGGAGCAGATAACGAGTGTCTTTCACACAGCACCGACACGTAGTGTGCTTCTTATCTGTGCACCTCCTCACATGCTGGAGCGAGCAGGACAGGGAGAAGATTGTTACATTTGGTGATTTGTTTTTGCTTCTTGGAGCAGATAAAAAAATAGAGGAGAAGGAAGAAATCAGCGTGTAACACCAAGGAATGGAGGTAGGGAACAGAAACATACACAGCTAAATATTTTTACTTATTTCACCTTTTGTTCTCCTGATATTATAGTTGGTTAAATACACAATGCCATCTTTAGTTTATTCATTTATTTATTTATTTATTTTTTAATGTCTATTCTGATTAAAAGAGCATCCAGAAAAATATTTTTTTTTATAATGAGAGCAATCATTTGGAAATTTTAGAATACAGTTTTTGCTTCTCTGTAAAGCTATTACCTGTAATCTGGGCCTCTATTTAAAGTCCATGTATTCTGTGTCTTCTTTTAAAGGCTACAGTTTCCAGGACTGTACGAGTGTACAAAGGAACACACAGCTCCTTCACACTTTTTGTTCCATCCACAAAGCAGGGAGAAATGGACCTCCACAATACGCATGCAGGTTTACATCCATTAGTAACAGTGTTCGCGTAGTTGCGCGTTAAACCCAGCTGAAGGGTTTGATCTCCGGAGACATCTGCTATGCCCCACAAGACCTAACGTGCAGTCTTTATTCCATTCTCCATGATGTCAGCAATTAAAATATAAGGTAAAATTTTCCAGGAGCTCTTTTCATGCCGCTGAAAGGCATTGTGTTGCAAATGGGTAATAATGTATTCATCCCTAGGTAAACACCCCTGCCATGTCCCTTTTGCAGAACAAAATGAAAGTGATAATTTCTCCCCCCTCTGAGAATTTCTCCCTTTAATTCTGACAGTAAACTCACAGCTGTTATGGAGTGTTAAGTAGGATTTAAAACTTGTCAAACAAGACATGTTTGAAATTGCTTTAAATAAGAGTACTGTGTTGCTGTCAGCCAGCGGCTTAGAGGAACAGATCCTTACGACTGAGGCAGTCAGGGAGACTCAGAGAACCGCGGCCCTCCACTGGGCTCCTAACACTGTAATCCAGCACCCCCTGGTGGAGGCATGGACTTCAAACAGTTAACGCTATCAGAAATACGGATCTGACATATCAGGTGTTCGTGTAATCCAAAATGTAAAAATATAAAGTGGTCAATAAAATGATAAAAACATGAAATATGCTGATTGAATGGCATAATTTACAATCAATCTCTTTCAGTGTCATGTCTCAATAGTTTAATATGGAGAAATAATTTTATCAACTGTTTTCATTGTAAGAACTGCAGTTCCACCTTTATACAGATCACTAACTTAGGTAGCATTAATCAGTAGTAAAAGAAAGAAATATTCTACATACACACACACACACACACATTCACACACAGAATATTACATTACACACAAATACACACTTTCAAGTGAGCGCATATAACCTGTAAATGAAAAAATAAATTTAAAATCTGACGACTTTTCATTGCTAAATTTAAGGGTGTAGAAATATTTCATACATCAAAATAGATGTTATTCCAATGACAAGACTAGTTGCATATTCTATTTCCAGAGCATTGTGGGATTCAAAATTGACGGGAGATGGCCTGGGGAGAACCACTAGAAAGCTGCTTTCGAAACTAGAACTAGAGCATTGAAGCAATGTACTGCTTCATAATAATATAAAAATGAAAGTTTAATCCATGTAACCAATCCACAGACACGTTAAACCCAGTGCTTAGAAGCTCGAGCTGGAACACATTTGCTTGTACCTGTGCAGGCTTTGCAGGGATATCAACTCCGGCACAAAACTTTATTCATGGTCAAAAATAGTCAGTGGAAAATGTTTGATGTGAAAGTATTGCCACTTTGTGTGGCTTTTACACAGCAAAATGGGAACCCAATAAGCTGATATTACTAATATACAGGCTACCTGAGAGTCTCGTATTTAAACAAAAAGCCAAGTCTCTACTTAAAGCACAACTACATTCTTTTCCAGCATAACTACATTAAAAGGGGTAGCTCATGTAAAGTTCCTGCAAGCAATCTGTCCACAACTATCTCCTAGGTAATATATGTACATTGAACTATTGGCAGCACATGCTTTTAGTTGCAACAAGTTGACTTGCAATGTTTAAAAAAAATCAGTATAGAAAGAAGAATGATCCCTTACCTAAAATTCTATCACTTCATGTTTAATTCGTTATAAAACAGTAGTATGCTACTCATGTCCATGATGAATGCTGTACGCTAGCGAAAATCTTTGTTATCAAAATCTTTGTGGCAGTACGTAATAGTAATATAGGAATATTTTCCAGTAATTCTGTTTTCAATGTTTTATTATTATTTCTAATAACAGGTTATTATTAGTAATAGTCATTTGTTATTATTATTACCAATTATAGATGAAGAAAGAATATTGTTTTCTGTTAACTGTAGAGCGTATATTGAAGCTGTACCACAGGTGCAATGCTAGTGCATTAATATAGAATTGCAGCAGGTGTGCAAGCATTTAGCAGTTAAATCAAGTGATAAATATTAATAAAATGTTTAAGCAAGTAATAGTGGTGGTCCAGGTATCACTGACCCAAATTCTGCTGAAGAGCCTGGTATGTTTTTACTGATTAGAAGCAGGTATAGAACTTTAGCTTGAATATGATCAGTTCAGCCAAGCGTTTATAATAGCACTTGTATATACAACAAGAAAACATAACAAGTGTGATATAATTACACAGCTGTCAGCAACATGCAGGGATTGACTGAATGTTACAAAAGCTCTCTGCAAATAAACAAATGGTTTTAAACCCCATTGTCAAAGACCAGAACATAAGTCATCTGGTGGGAGTGCATTATTGCAGTTATTACATTTCATCATACAAAAGGAGAGGAACTCGTTGGTGTTTTCCTGTTGACAGGGTAAGATATTTGTCATTTTATGAAAATGTAATAAGTTATAAAAGACAAATTAGTTACCACTGGTGGCACAATTGCTTTCCAGGGCTTTATTTATTTATTTATTTATTTTATTTATTTAGATCTAAACAATGTTTAACATTAATAAGTAAACTGCATACCCACTTACACATCACATATCATTATTATTAATTTGAATTATTAATAGCTGTTTGTGTAATTGTTTTTTCATGTAATGTATTTTTTTTATTTCTACTGAAAACCACAACTTAATGAGCTATACACCCCATGAGATAAAGGAACATCTAGTATAATAGCTTGCCATTTTTCTATGTACATTTTTCAAATAACCAGCTGTTTTCTACCCAACCCCATAAAACTCGAACATATTGGGACATTTGTAATCTGCTGCACTCTCATTTCCTCTTAGCAAAAGAAAAGGATGATGGGGGAATCTTACTGGTTACATTTAGTGGCCACCAAGCAGTCAAGCATTCATGAGGTGTTTAAGTAGATTAATGTCTGATTCTTCAATGCGCTGCCAGAATTCTGTGAAGCAAAAGAGAACAGGAAGAAAGGAAGGATGGGTGTGGAGGTCTAACCCTCAGAAGCACCTTGTCCTGTGATCTGGCATCCACTCATGTCGAGTTTTTATCATACAAACGGATTAGTCTGCCCAGTCTAAGTGCCTCTGAGTTATTAGCACCTTCTTATACAAAATACAACAACAATCCCGAAAACACTGATTGCAGGGAACAGTTCAAATATGATTTCCTTATAGCTATTAATATGTATGCCTTAAATAGAAGCACACGGCTAAGCAGCTTATGATATTATGAAAAGAATGTTCCCTCAGGGACATAATATGCCAACAGTGACAGTAAGGAGAGATTCACATTTACCCAGATTGGCTGGTACTTACGTCAAGCATTCTCCGTGCTTGTGGGAGGGAACACGGGGCAGCGGCAACAGCTCGCTCTCGATAAGCACTTACCACGAATAAAAGACAAGCATGAAAGTGAGGTTTAGCCTTTTTAAAGATTCCCCAGCAAATGTAGAGGCAGATAGGGTAGATGCCTTTGGTTCCGGACGTGATTAGCCGTCTGTGACGCGCTGTTCGCACAGAAACGAGACATTGCCGAGACATTGTCCAAGCTTGTCCAGGTGGGGGACCTGTCATCCAAACCAGGGCTTAGCAGTGCGCTGCTCCGAGCAAGAGATTAGAACCTGAGAATTTAGTTAGATTTTCCTTTTTTTTCCTTAGCACATGCTTAATCCAAATTTTTCTCTCTCCATCTTTTCTGTTTCTCCCCCCGCCACACACACACACACACACACACACACACTCCCTAGCCTTTTTTACCCTTAAATCATATTTATCTCCCAGTTTATTCACATGTACCTTCCTTTTTTCCAGATGAGCCGAGTTTGATTTGTGTTATTCAGGCTTTTTTTGTGAATAAAAAGCAAGGGCTTTCATTCGGGTTTCTTGGGACTGGCTTCCATGCTCATGTTCCTGACAGATAAATAAACAGCATTCGGCCCTGGCATTGTTGGGCTGAGTGAGATAATATTGCTGAACCAGGCAAAATTCTTATATCCAGAAGAATTGGGATCTTCCACAACATGTACTCTACTCTGTAAACTATATCTTATTCAAACTGTGTAGATGCGACAGCTAGAGAGGACTTAAGCTCTACAAAAATATTGTGCATGTAAGAGCAAACGTAATGTTGTGACCTTCAGCGCCATTTACAAAGTATTTGGCAGCATTTAAGTCAACATCAATATTCATACAACTGTTGTAAAATGGTTCACAGATATATTAAGGACAAGTGTGGAGATTTTTTGTGCCACATAATGTTTTTGAATACTTCCATGCACACATACCAACATACTGCTTTTGAGTGAACCTGGTAATCATGGTAATTGTTTTGACCTGAGTTTTGTATTCGGTATAACATTTTAATTATCATAACTGTGTGGCGCAAATCATTTAACGAAGCAGAATACAAAAATATCTAAATGTTGCTTGGTTATTGGATTCTGACATGCTGTGTGTTCCTGTACTGCATCAGAAAAGATGAAACTCTATTAAATCAGTGTATGAAATGCACTCAGGTCTAGCAGTAAGCGCTGCTCTTGAGTGAACAGGCCTCCTGTTAATTCAAATAGCTCCTATTGTGAATTTATCAAACCGGAACAGCTGGCAACCATCATGGATAAATACGCACTGGTGCAAGGAAGAAAAAAAAAGAGGGAGTTCCATCAAGATATTTGAAATACACTTACATTTTCCTCCCTTCTCTCGTCTTCTTTCAGCTCTCTGTGGACTAAGCGCTAAGCAAGAATGGGCACTGTTCTGCTCCTCAGACCCCAATATAATCAGTCACGAAGGAATGGACAGAACGCTCTCAGTGTGTTCATCCCCGGTCCTCATCTAGCCATGCAGAGAATGAGAGAAAACAGGATTAGGATACAGACAGGATGACTCACAGGATGTCAAAAAGGACCTGATTATTCCTTTAGTCATAAGCGAGCATAAAGGTTTCAACTGTGGTTGGTGTTGGCATTAAAATATGAATTCTTTCACTGCAGTTCATGTCTTTTTAAAATGCCATGCTGTTCAGAAATGTACTACAATATGGTCAGAAAAATGCTCCAGTCTTTGCAGAATATTCTCATATGTGGAATGTGGCAACAATACATGAATGCTTGCTTCCACAAACCAACTACTGCTCGAGTGCCCTCTCTGCCTGGTGTGAGGGTTATCTACTCCGCTATTCTCACACATCCTGGGATTACAATGACTTTTTTTGGAAATATAAAACATCTTCATTCCACATTTCATTACAAAAAATGCCTATGGTGTCCAGATCTGTGAATTCCCAGATGCATATATTCTACACCTACATCTTTTAAACATTAAACAGCTTATTTATTCAAAACCTGGTGACCAAACTGAAAATGTCCAATGGCTTTAAAAAAGAGAGGGACATAGAATGAGTGCATTGCACAAGTACAACTTCAGGTAGAATATTAGCCATTTTAAGAAAATTCCAGACAGCTTGATTGTCTTCTTTCAGCATTATTCTCATGACTGAGGAAAGTGTGTATTCCCAGAATACACTGCAAACATTGTTGCAAATCATTTTAAGGCCACTGATTTCTAAACTTTGGTTTCAAGGATATGATGGTCTATGAAAGCAGAGCAATGAGCAAGTTTACATTAGTGATAGATCTAAAGCCACTTGAGCTCATCTGTGACAACCCAATGTCCACAGATTCAGACTAGACCAAACATTGAGGTTTAAGTCTTTAAGCTTCATAACGGCAAAGAGCCATGTCACAAAGTTCATAAATAGGCATATGCGATTATTTTTTTCTCTCACTAAAATAAAGCAGTAATGGATTTAATCACACAGAACCAAAAAAAACAGAGAAAACCATTTGGGAAGCCAGAATATCAGCTGTGTACTCAGGAACTTCTTGCAGTTTTAGATGAATTTTAGAATTTTTAGAATTTTAGATGACTTTTTACAGCTCAGTTTCCTAATGTCCAAATGGCCAACATGTTCTTCTGCTGCTACTTTTTTTCAAGTGATTGTGTCTGTAGTTGAACTTGATGCCAGAGCAAATGAAAGGGATGTTTCTACCTTTTTCTATTGAAGAAAAACTGGAACAAAAACCCTGTTTGGATCAATTTCAATGGCCTGACAAATAAATATATGATGTTCAACATACATGTGCCTGATGTTAGCTAAGTCAAATATACATAGAGAGATTTATTTCACATTAACACAAACCTTTTTAACTTTTCCCAGGACAAGGGGGCAAGACAGGAGGTGAGGAAAGGCAAGTCGAATGCATGAGTTGAGAGAAGGTGGGCTGGAGTTTCCAGGTGGTGTCAAGTAATATTGGAGAGTACAAAATACCTGTGCAAATCATTCCAGATCCATATGCCAATCAGCTCTTTTTTTTTGGGGAGAAAATGACAGCTTTTTAAGTGACAGCTTATACAAGCATACTCCGATGTTACATTGTGGATCACTGGATTTTATACCTGTACAATATCATTCAAAGATGATCAATTTGCTTTATCGCAAAAGGCCCTAAGTTGCTAGAAGAGCTAAACATGAATTACCTAAAGTATGAATTACCTCAAACGTGTTATCCAAAAAGCCATAAGCCTTCAATGATCCCGTAATTCAAGAGTTCAGCTAGCTAATCTAAATTGACCCTTGTAACACAAACAGAAAATATCCTGACATCCGAGGTAACCTGACATCTCCCCTACAGATGATAGTGATGATGCGTCAAGGTAAAACTCCACTAACACAAACAAGTAGTGAACATTTTCGACTGATTCCAAAATATCACTCGATAAGCAAGCACACGTTAAGCAAACTTGTAAGGAAGGACTCTTCACACTACCACAGGAGTGTCCCACATGCACTTTGAACTAAAATTCCATCTGCCTCAGCAGTAAAGTAAAGAGGATCCAGGACCTTTGTTAGAGAGAATATTTGGCTAAAGTAAAACTCAAAATTCATGTCAGCAAACTAGGAGTTGCACTGACCTGGTTGTCCAAACAGCTGAATCACTGGATGAGGATCTACCTAACATCATCTACTTAAATGATTTAAAAGAAAAAAATACATTGAGTTTGTTGTTTCTGCACTAAATTGATGGAGACTGCAAAGCACTTTTGTAAGATAATGGTGTCTATTAAACACTTTTTTTTTATTGGTCAACCAGTAATTAAAAAAAATGGATTGATTGCGGTTTTAGGATGTTTCAGTAGTGAAGTTAAGTCCAGATTCTGAATCATTGGGTCACCAGTGATGTGGATGGAGTTGCAAGAGATTTTCTCCAACTGTTGGAGAGCTGTTTTGTGAAATATATAATAATAATTAAAACAGATTATTTTATGAATCCAATTTCATTAGTATTCATTCAATTTGGATTTCCCCGAAGCACATTTTACACAAGACATCAGTGCACTCAATCCAACATGCTTCCATGTTTCTCAAAACAACACTTCTACCAGTGACTGGCAATGCACACAGCAGCTATTTGAAATACGAAAAAAATAAGCACATTTTTGCATAAAACACAACAAAATACAATAGTTGTGCTACAATTGCAGAGCATGGCCACAAGAAGCAGCTTTTATTTGTCACATATACATTACAGCAAAATACTTTATTCATATAGGCCAGTTTATTAAAAAGCTGGGGTCACTGCATATGATCAACTAGGATATGGTACCACTGGAGGTTAAGGGCTTTGCTTAAGGCCCAACAGTTACAGCACAGCATTGCAAGGGGTTAAACCCCTCTGAGCAGTACCCCAGAGCCAACAACTATTAAGTCACCAACACCCATAATCTAAACAGCACATGGTCAATATCTCAGAGTGTAGCCAAACGCCATGAGTGTTTAAACTAAAATAAGTCAACGTCACATGTTAATTATAATGATTACCATAAAAGTCATTCAACACTATCATAAAAGTCTTACCCAACACTGTCGTAGCAAAACATGAAACAAATACCAGGCAACAAGTCATAACCACAAACACAAGAAATGAATTTTACACACCCTACACTAGCCTGGAACCCTGACTTAATGGAATTGACTGTGGCTACCACTGATTATTTTCAGCTGAATCAGTCATTTCACCTAAAAATCATTAAACTAGTTATCAGAATTAGTTAGCAAAATTATAGCTACCATTATACTAGCCCTTATAAAGCAATGAATGGCATTCGAAAAGCAAATATGACATTTAAATACACTACATTAAGACCAATTACTATGTCATCAACTGCAACTGTTAGCTGACTAATTAGTACCAAAGCCTTTGCTAATTGTGTTTTAGTTACCAGGCAGCCAGATTTTTTTTCTAGGGGAGAGAGAGGAAGTACCAGATGGACCAGTTTTGGTTTTGTGTTAAAATATTTTAGAATGGTGGGTACTTTACACAGTCCAGTTTTTTTTCTTCCCTCTTCGCTTTCAGACTCCACTTTTATACTTAAAATTAAAAAAAAATTGATGACTGCTGCAGTGCGATGCGATGTAATTGGCCAGATTATTAGCGAATTCTAAAACACATAACAAAAATAGGCGCATCCTATTGTCTACTGAGTTTTCACTAGCATAGCTTCAAAATCAGCCAAACAGTTTATTTCCTGCCAGTGCCACAACATTAGCTTGATGTATTGTGATGTTTCGGGAATGAAAAGTTCAGTTGAATGCTGTTTTAATGTGTAAGGTATAATAGAAAAGTAAATTGTTACCATGGAGTAGCTTTATTTGGCATTCGTTGTTGAAGACTCTATTCTGAGTAGTTTGTGATTCTATAATGGTGAGAGTCTACCAGTGATACCAATGGTAGACTCTCCACATAATCTAAGACTAATAATAAATGTATTACAAAATGTGTTATGTAAGAAAGATGTCTCATCAGTGATATAATGATGTTTATTTAAGATTTACAGAGTGACGTTCTGGTGCCTGCACTTTCCTGTTTTGTGCTTTGGAGATGACTGTTTTTAGCTGATATAAAGGATAATAGGAACTAACTTTTCTGGTGAATGTCCTCCAACATTAAATTTGACTACAAGCTGACACTATGTATCTAGTGTCTAAATTATTAATTGTAATGACACCAATTATCATACAACAATGTCACTGAGATCACATTTTTCCTATTTTTCTATTCTATTTTTATGTGTGAACACTACCTCTTGATCTAGCTATAGCTCTGTGATTTTACTCCTTGTGCAGCTGCCATGTGATTGGATAATTGCATGAATGAGCAAGAGTACAGGTGTTCCTATTAAAGTGGCTGGTAAGTGTATATAGGTAGTAAGTAGACATACAAGCAGCAAGCAAGGCATGGTCATTTCAATAGGGTCTTGTCGTCCTGGTTGATCCAAATGGTTGTGTTTCCTGTCAGGAAGCCATCAGCCAACAGCACATATTAAGTAACCTACTAAAATAGTCTAGTGTAATGTGGTACAGTGCATCTCTTTTTGCAAAACAAAGCTCTTCTCCACTCCCGTAACACTTAACTCACTGTGACCCCTGTGTTTATCAACTCAATTATCCTTTTATCTGCAAGTGGAATACACATGGCTGGCCCTCTTACGCACTCATGCCAGTGTAAAAGATGAAAGCAGAGGGTGAAAGGTGCACAGGCGGGAGAATGAAGAATGGAGAAAGAGTCAAAGTGTTTCATTTATAACTGGAGAGAGGCCTTCTGAGAGCATTTATCCATAATGGAGAAATAATGAAGAAAGATTAAAGCCCTCTGGGACATTTTTAGGGGTTTTCTCTAAATGATCACGACGTCTCCCTGTTCTCCACAATGGGCTCAGAGAGAGCGCCAGACGCCATTATGTTCCCAAAATGAGCCCTGGCAAAAGCTACGAGTCACTCTGTCAGTTAAATGTGGGCTACAGTAACAGTGCAGAAAGGCTTACCTGCAAATTAAGAGCATCAGCTTTTGTCTCTGTTGTGCTGGGGTCAAAACAAGAGAATGGGTGTCCATTTCCTGAGTGATTTGAGAAGAGACAGGAGGTTCAGCATAGAATGATCATCTTAATGCTCATTCTATTCAGTGGAGATTCAATAAGGATCAGAGAGAAATCCAGAATTTAACCTAAGACAGTTACCAGAAAGGAATCAAGAGCAAAGGCAACTAAAGATGAGATGACATGGTAACTCAATGAATATATCCCAATAAATGATGACATATTCAAGGCCAACTTTATATTGAAATTATATTTGTTTACAATGGAACAATTCTATGACTTTTATTCTTTCTATATTCTTTTCAGTGATTCTATGCAATATTCTATAAATTCAAATTTTCATACCTAGGGGGAACCTATGGGTGTTAAAGGGAAACGGTTGTTAATAGTTACAAATATCTGGTCCTTTCATCTTGTCAGCCATCCCTACTGATGCATTAGATCACAAATTTGATTTTACTGTTTACAATAACCCCTAACAAATCTTCAGTGAGCCCTAGCGTGTGAGCCTGTAGAGAGCAAGAATAAGTGAGCCAGGCCGAATGTACTGGCTTTATCAGTATGAGTTATTGGGCACCTAAGAGTGCAGGAAATCCACAGAAGAAATACTGTTCCAGGTAAATCTCAAACTGTGAATAACACAAGCCAAGCAATTTACAGTGGAAGGTCATAGCAAAGTAAAGCAGGGAAAATTGCCAGCAAAAAATGGACTTTCTGGGAGAGTGAAATAGATGAGAGATGAGAAGAGATGAAAACTTGACGGGTTACCCAGGCGGGTCTACAAAAAGTAATGAATATCCCTTGGTGTGCAGTGATTTTGAAGAACTGTCATTCTGAATGAACTGAGATAAAAATTATATTTCATCCTGATAAAAAATCTACCAAAAAGGACACATGTCTGCTGGATGCAGCTCCTAATCCAGGACGAAGTCTGACAGTTTCTACTGACACTCAAAAAACCCCAGCTATTTCTGAATTCAGAAGGATCTCTGGGCACAGAAACATAACACCATTGTGCAATATAAATGGCATGCTGGCCTCATTTTATTTCTCAGATAAAATGTCCTAGGCAAAACGTATCAGTTCAGTTTGTGTATGATAATGAGAGCGCAAGAAAACAAAAGAAAAGTGAATATATTGAATCTGCTATAGAATCTGCTCTTGTAGTGCAGCCTGAAAACGAGCGTGTCCTTCAAGAAAGAATAGTGCAATGCATCTCATACCAAAGTCCTGTTGCTTTCCCTTGAATAAATCATCCACATCTATTAAATCCCCTTTTGCTTCACGACGCAAGTGCTCCATTCAGAGTGAAGAGAAAGGAGCCTGAATTACTTGGAGCTGGAGAGTTAGCTAGCATAGAAACGAATTAAGGACCAGTAGTCAATATTGTGGATCCACTATACCCAGAAGAAAGGGGCTATTCTTGTGTTACCCGGCTTGGGAATAAAGTCACAATAGACTCCAAACAAGGGACATACTGCACAATTCGTGGATTGATTTTTACTTGAGGGACCTGAGACTTTTTCAAGACAGACAATATTCCGTGAAGATAGACATAAAGCTATGAATGGTGTGAATGTGCGATGCATTACCCTAGTGCCCTGTACCAAGGGAATATAGGTGCTGTCAGACCTCAATGGATAACCTCTATCTCTGGTGTACTTCATTGTAACGGTGAAGATGAAAGAGAGTGGCTTTGTGACTGACACACAATGTTTGCTGAGCTATTTTGCACAGCATAGAAAACTTTTCTATGTGGGAGTCAGACACCAATTTTTTATTCTTCAAACTGCGCGGAGGAATAACACTAAATAAAAAAGTGAGCCCTGGAATAAAGAAGAAATTGCAGCTTTTAAGAAACACAAACAACTCTTAAATGCACAACATTTCATTTCATTGGATAGGGTTCTGGACATGAGGTGGGTGATTAGTTAGCTTAAATTTTAAAACATCCAGTACTGGTTATATGCTTAATAACCTTTGTGAATGGTTTGATGGATTAAACATGGGCAGTAGAATGTTCTAATATTAAAGGCATAAGTAATTGAGTAATTGAGATTACTCACTTTTGAGTGACATGACTTGAAACGCTGACTACAACTTACCAATGAAAACAGCTAACAGTACCAGGGTGTATGGAAATGATTAGCAGGCTACATATGAGTAAGGAGTGCTGTTACAGAAAATGAATCAACACTGGGATGGTGTGATGTGGGACATATCAAAGTATTTCACTGATTATTTATAGGTAATCTGCTACGGGTGGCTGCCAAAGTGGCTCCTGATCTACACTATATTGCCAAAAGTATTCACTCACCCATCCAAATAATCAGAATCAGGTGTTCCAATCACTTCCATGGCCACAGGTGTATAAAATCAAGCACCTAGGCATGCAGACTGTTTTTACAAACATTTGTGAAAGAATGGGTCGCTCTCAGGAGCTCAGTGAATTCCAGCGTGGAACTGTGATAGGATGCCACCTGTGCAACAAATCCAGTCGTGAAATTTCCTCGCTCCTAAATATTCCACAGTCAACTGTCAGCTGTATTATAAGAACGTGGAAGTGTTTGGGAACGACAGCAACTCAGCCACGAAGTGGTAGGCCACGTAAACTGACGGAGCGGGGTCAGCGGATGCTGAGGCGCATAGTGCGAAGAGGTCGCCAACTTTCTGCAGAGTCAATCGCTACAGACCTCCAAACTTCATGTGGCCTTCAGATTAGCTCAAGAACAGTGCGCAGAGAGCTTCATGGAATGGGTTTCCATGGCCGAGCAGCTGCATCCAAGCCATACATCACCAAGTGCAATGCAAAGCGTCGGATGCAGTTGTGTAAAGCACGCTGCCACTGGACTCTAGAGCAGTGGAGACGCGTTCTCTGGAGTGACGAATCGTGCTTCTCCATCTGGCAATCTGATGGACAAGTCTGGGTTTGGCGGTTGCCAGGAGAACGGTACTTGTCTGACTGCATTGTGCCAAGTGTAAAGTTTGGTGGAGGGGGGATTATGGTGTGGGATTGTTTTTCAGGAGCTGGGCTTGGCCCCTTAGTTCCAGTGAAAGGAACTCTGAATGCTTCAGCATACCAAGACATTTTGGACAATTCCATGCTCCCAACTTTGTGGGAACAGTTTGGAGCTGGCCCCTTCCTCTTCCAACATGACTGTGCACCAGTGCACAAAGCAAGGTCCATAAAGACATGGATGACAGAGTCTGGTGTGGATGAACTTGACTGGCCTGCACAGAGTCCTGACCTCAACCCGATAGAACACCTTTGGGATGAATTAGAGCGGAGACTGAGAGCCAGGCCTTCTCGTCCAACATCAGTGTGTGACCTCACAAATGCGCTTCTGGAAGAATGGTCAAAAATTCCCATAAACACACTCCTAAACCTTGTGGACAGCCTTCCCAGAAGAGTTGAAGCTGTTATAGCTGCAAAGGGTGGACCGACGTCATATTGAACCCTATGGATTAGGAATGGGATGTCACTTGAGTTCATATGCGAGTCAAGGCAGGTGATCGAATACTTTTGGCAATATAGTGTATATTCATTAAATTTACACAATTTTAACCATCTACATTTTAGTTGTAGCTGGAGTAGCCAGTTCACAATGCATTTATTTGCTCTCCTGCTTCTTTTCCCTTTGTTATGGAAGTATTACCTCCATGATGTGTGATAAGTAAAATATATGGGTTCTGACTGCAGGTGTGTGGATGGCACAACACTGCAAATAATCGTATCTTAATAAGTAAAATGATCTTGATCAAATTCCCCCAAAATTTGTAACCATTTCAGTGTTGAAATTATCTTTTTGCATTGACAGATCTAGAAAGAACCAAGGAAAATGTAAGCCTGAAATCAGTCAATATACCTAGTAATAGGTTTAATGGTCTTTTATTTAGTATAGGTTGAAAAGATTAATTATATAACTATTAAATCTCTGTCTGTAATATAAATATATATATATTTTATTTGACTTTTTTGCTATTGTTAAACTAATTTTGACCTGAATAAAATCTTCAGTAAAACCATACATTCCTCAACAAATTGTTGACCCACAGCTTTGTGCTCAGGTAATGCACTAATGTGTCATATACGCTGTACGGTGTACAGTGTTTGTGAGCTTTGGTCAAGGTTACTCTCCCATCAAGAAGCGAGAGGAGGGGCCCTCGCATCCTCACATATCCCACCTGAGTGACACTCGCCTCAACCGATAAAACAGCTCTTATCACCTCTGAGAGTGGAGATTTGGTCTCTGTCCAAGGGAACCAACGGAGCAAGAAAAGCACTGTCTAGACACTTAAGGAGAAGTAAAGAAAAAAATTGCTCCGTTTGACAGGAAATACTGAAGGGCTTTTGACCAAAGTCAGGCGACTTGAGGGGCTGAATTCGAGACAACGTCATTGTGCTGGTCCATCTCGCCAAATCCCCTTTTCTCCAGCTATTTCACAACCGTTTACCATGGATCTTAGAGCAGGACTGTGGAGCATCACGAGTTATATGTCCTATCTCATAGCGAGAGAGTGAACACGACCAAAATGGCTACTCTTTCGTCATTCAAGCTGAAAGGCATGAGTAAAGGGTATGACACTGGCCCTAATATTTGATGTGCAGGTTATTCCTCATCTGTAAGCCAGTGACAGGACCGGGTGTTATTCGGGTTATGCAGACTGATCATATTAATCCTAGAAATAGATTGTAAGAGATTATTGCTGTAGGAGCAAGAACATGTAATTATAGACTAATGTGCAAATTAATTAACTGAAAGTCAGTTCTGTAGTTTTAACTGAAGTCTATTTATAACTGTATTTTTATATACAACTTGGCACCACAGGCCTCCAGGTCCATCCTGAATTCAATTTACTGTCTGGGTGGTGTTTCTTAAGTTCTTACTGTGTTCCCATGGGTTTTCTGGTTTCCTCCCACTGTCCAAAGACATGGGTGAATTGTCTACTCTAAATAGGCCCTATGAGTATGGGAATATGTGTGTGCATGGTGCCCTTTGATGGACTGGAATCCCATCCAGGGTACTTGATGATCCGAACCCAGTGTGACACTTAAACATTTAAATGC
Organism: Hemibagrus wyckioides; assembly: GCF_019097595.1. Lineage (NCBI taxonomy): Eukaryota > Metazoa > Chordata > Actinopteri > Siluriformes > Bagridae > Hemibagrus > Hemibagrus wyckioides. The sequence continues at coordinate 12,250,507 of NC_080720.1, forward strand.
TAGAAATGCTAGAAAATGAAACTTTGCATTTCCCAGAGTAGGTAGCGGTAGATGAAGCTGTAAGCCATCAAAAAAAAACATGCTCTCAGTATGCTTACCTGTCCTTTAGTTTATTCCATTAAATAATATGATGCACATAACTGCTGTTTGAGAGTCTCTCACCAAGACACAGCTGGAAGCAAAAGGTACAATGTGCAAGACAACAGCATGTTTTCAGTTTCATCACACGCTTTGGCTCTGAATCACACTCCTGTGTCACAGCTCAGTGAAGCACAGCACACCAGGCCAAAACAGAGACAGAAAAACATCAGCTCACAGACAAAACCTGTTATCTCTCATCACAAAAAAGGAGAGGAAAAACAAAATCGACTCACATACGAGCATAAAAGGTATGCATTTACTGTTCAAGAACTGCTGGTCACCTTGCAAACAGTTCTACAAAGAAAAATGCACCTGCAAGCTTGCTGTAAGCATATATCAACAGCGGAAAAAGGGGGAAAAAATCCTCTAAAAGCCCAACCAAAATCAAGGCCAAACATGCTTTGATTATTATGGAACTGTCCTTATTGCACAGTGTATTTGAGTGAGAAAATGACAGGAACTGAATGCATGAAAGTGAAAGATTTAACACACTGGAGGTGCTCGGATTGAAATATCACTGTCATATTTTTCTCTGGGAAAAAGGTGATACCCAGGAGGGCTGTGATGAAAGAAATGCAGAGTATCAATTAAGGAGCAGGGGAGAAGAGAGTAGGAGCTGGTGCTGTTGTGATTGCCAGCACACACCAATATACCCTCCGTCACCGAAGGTCAAGTCACGTGGAGCGTGGCTGGGCAACAAGCGAGAAGGATAATTATTGTTCAGGGCCTTTTAATTTCAGTGGCATTTCAAATGATTAAGCCTTCTTCCAGGCCTTGGTCAGAGGACTTTGTATTCGTAAACTCATCTCCTGAAGAGTGACTCGCTTCTTAAATAGGTTTTCTCTTTCATATGATTGAGCTTTGTCCATGCAGCCAGATACAGGAGATACTGCAGCTTCGCTCTTTATTGACTCTCCTGGCCGTTTTCACTCTGCGTCATTACAATCTGAAATTCGAGGCACATTACGGAGGAACTGCACACAATAAACGTATGAAAGCTAGGACACTGAGATATTATAAAAGACTTCCTGGTGATCTAAATGATGAACACTCCGTAAATAAAGATGATCCATGAGTGGATTTATTCTAAGGGTCATCTTTGGTTTGTTTGCTTCAGCAGATTCCTGATTGATCATTCTTTAAAATGTTTCAGTATGTACACAGTGCAGTTGTGTTGATGCTGTAGATATGTAAGGTTTAAATCAGTAGCCTTGTTTTAATATTGTATATATCCTGAGTATGTTAATGAAATACCAATTTCAGGAACATACTACCTGCCCCCACCAAATTATTTAAAGCACAATAAATGACATCATATGTAAAATAATATATATTGCCTATAGAAGGTAGCTAAATGTCTATATGAAGATGGAGAATGAAAGCATATTGATGGTGTGGTGCCATCTAGTGGTTGTCGTCCAGTAATACCACTGAACTATTTAGAGTAAAAACGTAGTATTTATAATAGGCCAGTTATAAATTACAGTATAATATACTCTTTTGCTACTCTATACTACATACTACTCTAACACAGTGAAATCACGTGTAAAATCATTTTAAACCCCTAATCAAAATAATCAACACAGTTAAGATTTATTTACCAGTCATTGTTTCAGATATTCAGATATTTTAATACATATATCCTGCATCATGTATTAATAAAACCTTCTTATTCATTTCCTTGTTTACATATTAGTTTAGCTAATTTACACACACACACACACACACATATATATATATATATATATATATATATATATATATATATATATATATATATATATATATATATATATGACTAAATAAAGCCATTCAGAATCAATAGACCACAAACATCAAAGAGAAAGAGGAACACATTATGGTCTGAACAACTGGCCTCCGACTGACAGTTCCTGATCTGGTTTTAAATGGTCTTTATTCTATTTGATTTCCTATCACGATCTAACAGTTGTGGATGTGTGGTACAAATAAATGGATGAGTCTCAAGTTGACAGAGAGAAGGCAAAGAAGGGAGGTTGTAAGTGTGAGGATAAGCCTAGAGTTTCTCATCCAGGAGCACAGCAGCTGTGGAAGGCAAGTAAAAGTTGATAATAAATTGAAAAATCCCCCCTCAAGAGACAAGCACAGAGGAAAGTCTGCCATTCCAGTCATCTCACCAGTGTGGCAAATCAAACCCAAATTTGCTCACGGGCGAGCAGATACCTGCAGCCACCTGGGCTTCACACTCCAAAGGCTCAGCCAAGACAATTTCCCTCAAATCATCTCTCTATCTTCATCTGACAGGCCTCCTCGATTAGGAGGCGTGAAAATTAGTTCTCTACCCACCAGCTCTCGTGCTGAAATTATCTTAATTGTGCCATGATTATGCCTTTAAGCTTATGTGAGAGCAAAAAAATAAATAAATAATACAAAAGGCAGAACTGAGAAGGAAATAGGAAGACTGTATAGGTATGTGTGAGTGAGTGAACTCTGCCAGAAGTGCACAGACTAGAGTTTGGCCTGCTGGTACTGAATATTATCTGTTCAATTATTACTTCCAATTTAAATAAAAACATAACTATAGACAATATGTTTAATGAAGATGTAATGGCAATGTATATAACAGATGTAATGAAGATGTATACAACGTATAGCTCAACCTTCCTTAATTACTGCAATATATAGGATAGTGCATTGGTTCTGAATGTGGAGCCCCCCAGGGATCTGTGATTTATTTAGTTAGTTAGTTAGTTAGTTAGTTAGTTAGTTAGTTAGTTAGTCACAAGAAATTACAAGTGTTTATTAGTAAGGTATTAAAATATGTATGGTTATTATATTTTCATTCGGCTCTCATATTTTTTTTAACCTGTTTGATGCTCAAATACAAGTAGGTCTATAGGGCAAATAATGTCACCATAATGTGTTCTAAAGGCAGAAAATACAGGAATAAAAAGCTCTAGTGCTCAAATAAATAGTGAGAATTTTTTTAGACATTTCAGTAATACATGTATTATTTAAATAGCCAAATTATGATCATTAAATAATAATAATAATAATTATAATAATAATAATAATAAAAATGTGGGACCTTTGTTAATGCAATAAAATAATTTATTGCATGTTATATTAGTTCTAACAGCCTCAAATCACCTGTCTTTTTCTTATTTATCTCTAATACTTATTCATTTATCTACTACTACTAGTATTACTATTATTGTTGCTGTTGTTATTATTATTATTATTATTATTATTATTATTATTATTATTATTGCAATTATTTTATTCTTCCTTTTCCTTTTTAGCTTCTTTCTCTCTGGAGAATGATCAAATATTCACAGATGTTTTCATTTACTGTATATATTGCTTGATAAACTTAAAAATGTATCATGGTCGACACAGCTGGAATATGAAAAACTAACATGCTGAAAAGTTAATTTTATTGTTCTGAATGTGATGTTAATATTAAAAATAAAATATAAGTTAAACAATATTAAAGTGAGGAGAAATCTATAGTTAAATGGGTCCCTGGAGCCAACATGTTTGAGAAACACGTTATAGCATATATGGATATGCTATGGATGTGTCACAACTTTTTGGCCTTATAGTGTGTATTCCAGGGGTGTCCAATCTTATCTGCAATGGGCTGGTTTGGGTGAAAGTTTTCTTTCTAACCAAGCAGAATATTTCACTACTATTGTGCAGTTTTCATCCACATTTTGGCTTCAGATGAAGAACAAACCATCATTATCTACTAGAACCTTTTTTTTTAACACTGCGCAAACGTGATTACCCAAATAACCTAAAATTATAACAGAGGCTATAAACCCGAAAAAACGGAGATTTTTTTAGGTTTGATCAAAAAGAGCGTCTTTGCGTTGGCCGGGAATCGAACCCGGGTCAACTGCTTGGAAGGCAGCTATGCTCACCACTATACCACCAACGCATGTAAATGAAGTTTCAGGAAAAACTTTGTGAGCGTCAGGAATAAACGTGGCTTTAAATATTTTGTATTATTTAAATTGCATTTAGGTGTAGAACATATTAACCTAATTATGTGTAGTAACTCTCATGTCGTCTTTACTCTGATCTTCATCTTGCCACGTCGTCTTTAACATGTGTCAGCTTTAAATCCTATTCTGTGTAAAGACACAGTGTTGGATTATTCTCGGCCACTTCTAACAGGTAATCCACAAATCCTTCCACCAGCTGGATTCAATTGGTATCAACTGGTTGAACTATAGATATTGCACTTCAGCTTTGTGTAAGTTTGTAGAGTTTCCCAATTTTGCGGTAATAAATTAAAGATGCCTGAATGAAAAAGCTGGGCTCGTCCGGGATTTGAACCCGGGACCTCTCGCACCCAAAGCGAGAATCATACCCCTAGACCAACGAGCCACGATAACATGTTTTACAGAAATCCGTAAACTCCATGTCCAAGCCTCTTAAGCTCTTAAACCGCCATATTCACAGTTTTAATAATACTGTTTGAGGGATATGTTGGATGTATGGAGACTCCACCTTACAACCTACAGGACTAAAATGGTCTGCTGCTAATGTCAGTTTTCACAGCAGAGGTTTTGTGTGTTGTCGATGGTTCCGAGCTGGTTTGACGGGGCACAAGGCTGGCCTGCACAAGGCTTAGCAGGTTAGGCTAATCGCTGGAAACTTACAATCTATTTAATACAATGTATTATATATAGTATAGTACATAATGTCACATTCAGGGCGCACCGCTAAGGCCGGTTAGCTCAGTTGGTTAGAGCGTGGTGCTAATAACGCCAAGGTCGCGGGTTCGATCCCCGTACGGGCCAATTAGTATTTTCTATTTACGTATTTCTGACCCATACACCAATAATCAAATGCGAGGGGGTAAAAAAAATGCAATAATTGTATGATTTGAGGACGTTAAAGGAGGAAGATGCAGCTCAGATTGACTAAACATAATCACTTTACAGAAAAGCGTTTAGTCTTTTTGTTCTAGTATTTTTTTTTATTCCAACATGGTCTTTCTCCTGTGTAATGCATACAAATCTGATATACATTACTTGAATACTGGTACAAACCTGTTTATATTCTCTTTTTTGTTCATACCCCCTGCAGGTGTATTTCAGGGAAACGTTTGGTTTTTCAGAATCTTGTTTTGCCCGTGGTGCCCTCCATATTCACAATTATGTTTGCTAATTTGACCTTTTCCTTTCAACTCCACATTAGGCTGCTTAAAAGTGACTAATTTTCATTACCTTCACATCAAGTGACCCTTAATCACTTTGAAAGATCCATCAGGCCTGCCTCATGCTTTCACGTCAGTTATGCTGCAGTCATGCAAGTTTACTGAGCTTTCCAGTAAAGAACTAATACACTTTAAGGAGGCAATTTTATTGGATCCCTTTGCCTGCAACGTGAATTGCACCAAAACATTTACAAGCATTCAAGATCACCACTGCCTCTGAATGCTCACAGTGCACGCACACACACTTTTGGGTTACATAAACATACTCCTAATGGTTGGGCTATTACTTATGCTGAGCTCCCCCAAAAATTATTTTCATAGAAATGATCCCATGGCTGATTGATTCATCAGACAGTTCCATTTTGCTGGTGGTTTTAGTCCACATTTACAACCAATTCTTCAAAATCTAAATTAATTAGACCTGGTTATTTGCAAAAGAAACAAAAAGGCAAGCTTCAGATGTTCCATTTTTATTTGCTTTTTTTTGGATAATTTCATTTCCAGTGTTATCCATATTTTTTGTACATGTTTGCATAATTCATGTAAGGCTATTGAGAGGGCCATTGCTATGAATTCAGACCAAACCTGCATAGCAACTGGAAGACAAAAAAAGGGGGCTAAAAACACTAACCCAAAAGCAAAGATGAGCAACACATGACCATACTTGACAATTTATTGGCACAAAATGGTATGCTTCTTCCCCTCCCAACCACGATTAGATTCATTGTTTTCAGAACCATGATTTTTATGAATATCAAAAGGGAGAGCATAGACATCAACTCATTTAGTGTGGACCTTGAGTCAGAGAACTACTATTTCACAGGAGACTACACATCTTGAGCATTTTGAAAAAAAGCTGGCAGTTTGGTTGAGAATTCTGTAGAGAACACGGTTTGTCTATTGTTTGGGATTCTAAGGCTGTGCTGAACACTGATTTCCTGTCCAGATCCATGAAAATTACAAAGGGAAAAGACAGGACAAGGGGAAGACCACTGAAATGTCTGCAACAAGATTACACACAGTTACCTTGGAGAGAGACATATTTGTTTAAACAAAAAACAAAAAAAAAAAAAGGAAAAAAAAGTTACCCATTTCCTTTGGGTGCATGACTTCAGTCAGAAGCATCTTTAGAGGTATACAGTATGTTTTACCCCACCCCACTGCAAAGGCAACTAAAACGGAGCAGCTTAAATCAACCCTGAACACTCAAGTGTACAGTTAACGGGTTTGTACTGAATCACTGTTTAGACCTGAAGCACTATCGAGTGTGTATCATCACACAATGATCTGAAAGCAAACAAGTTAATAGACAAAATCATTTTCAAACCATTGGGTAAAGCTACAGAGGCAGACCAGAATTAAAATACACTAAACCAAGTAGAGAACAATGAAACTCCTGCTTTTATGCTCATAAAACTTGACAGTTTTCTAGACCTGGGAGAAATTAGAGGTCATCTTAAGAAAATAATGCACACCCATGTGCAGCACAATTTATTTTTGGTTGGGGACTGGAAAGGGATGGATATGGGTCATCTCAATAGTAAGTCAACATCCAAAGGGTAGAAACTGAAGGGCAGAAAGGGTTAAGGGGAGACACAACCGTCGACCACACGTCACTTCAAAAACGCTTAGGTCCCCATGGAGAAGCTCTGGCAGCAGCCACAGGAGCACCGAAGCTGGGGAAGTCCTCAGAGCTACTCATATCAGGGGCCTGAACAAGGGGGGAAAAGTAAAGCAGCAATTAAATAATATAAAACACAATCATCTCATAAGTTCAAGATATAATTTAAAATGTTTAATACCTCCAAAATGGCATTTTATAAAATGTTAATGTGGTTCAGATTTAAGATCTTTGATGGACTTGCTACAGACAGTGGAAGACAAATACATCTAATGCTTTCTTTCTCTTTAACTGAACATGGTCTGTGTTTATAGAGTCATTTGCAAAGTGTCTAGGTGTTTCAGCTGGAGCATAATTAATAGCGAATAGGCTAAACAAAAACAGAACTTCACAGAGAGGAAATTGGAGTTGTGTTAAATGCTACTAGATTTACCTTCTCGTTATTGGTAGCCCAGGGCGCCTCCCTCACCACAAAGCCCTTAGAGGGCCCACGTGGTTCCTCAGTGTTGGCTGCTGCAGTTCCAGATGGCTTCATGTAGGCCATCTTGGCCTCATTTTCCACCACATCAGCCATCTGGACAAAAAGGGTTTGTTACAATACACCCAAATCAAATGCACACCTTTAATTTATTAATTCACACTTAAAAATGTAAGTTGCTTTCTGTTCACTCTCTGGCACTTGTCCTATACAACAAACTGCCACAACTGTGTTCTTCATTTTAGTAATAAATGAAACACTGCTTTGAATTCAACTTTATTTTAAATTGGGTAAAGCTTTAACTGATCTAAGCAGCTCAAAGCTAACTTACATATTCCTCCTCCAAATTCAGGAGGTGATCAATGGCTTCATCAACCATCTCTGGACGGCCGGTTACAGTAACCAAATTAGGATCTGCAGCTCCACTCTGAGGGAACCGAAGATCAACCTGTGCAAAAATTAAGGTAAAAAGATTGTACCCCATTCTCAACATCCAGCAAGCATAGTGCAATAAACTGAAGATTCTACACGTAGCTAAGCTGTTTCAAACAAGGACAGAAAAGAAACCCTAATCTGCTTTATAGAACAGGAAAGAATTACTACATGGTCACACTAGTAACAAATGAATGACTTGCTCTTGCCTATCTATATTTATAGATTCTATTTTGAATTTTAGCTTTTGCAAAAAGCTGTTCTCACTTTAAACTCATCCATGATTTTGCGGATGCCCTTGCCACGAGCACCAATGATGCGAGCATGAACTCTGCTATCCAAGGTAATGTCCTCAGATATCATCTCCTCCAGTTCGTCAACAATGGCTTGGATAGCATCACGTGCTGCTATAGCATTCTGCTCATAGCCTGTGATGCTGATCTGGTCCTAAACACAATAGCAAATGTTTTTTTTTTAAAAAAAAAAGCACAATATAAAAATGTATGACATGCACTTAAAGTTCAATATTCCTTTTTGCTATTGAACATTACCTGGTTCTCATCATTTTTCTCTGGGAACTGGATGTTGACATCATGGTCAGTACGGATCTGGGTGATTATGGCACCCTTGCGACCAATGATCTTGGGGTGATATTTGGGATCCACAGTGATGGTCAACTTGAAGCTCCTGAGAGCCTGTTAAAGAAAATGCTGCATTAAAAAAAAAAAAAAAGTGCCCACAAGCAGCCAACACCAAGGGAAACACCATAGCACTCTACATAGTAATAAATATTGTATAATATAATCGTAAAAAAGTATATAATAATAAAATTTCCTTTTCATAGCCCAACTTATGTATCCTCAAACTAATCTGCACTAGATCACCTTAAAAGTTATAAGAAAACCAAATGCAAAACTTCTACACCAGAAAAATGAGCTAGTTCACAGCAAAGCAGCCAAACCAGGTATCTTTAACAACTCTTGCAAATATCTTAGGAATGGTTTACAAAAATGAATTTTGTAGTCTTTGCAAATAAGCTCAAGTGCATGATCCTTAAGGATTCTGTGCAAGAATTTATCCTTGGCATGAGACAACGATGAAAGTTCAGGAGATCTAGTCACAGACTCTGCTCATATTTACCCGATCCTCCTGTTCAGCCTGCAGCTCTTTGACGCGCTCAAGAAGCCCTTCTTTAGCACGGTCCAGGTGAGTAGCAAGGCCTGTAATGGAGATTATGTCGGACTGGAGCTCAGGAGCAGGCACTTGAATATTGACCTGGTAGTGGACAAAAACCTTATTAAATTTGCACCTTGAAACCTCAGATATTAATCTATAACATTTCATTCTTTCCATCCAAAAAAATAATAATGGAATACACCACATTGTACAGAAATGTTTCCCGAGTTGCAGAATGCTTTATTCAAAGTCCAACTGACCTCAAATTCATCCATCATTTTGCGAATGCCACTTCCTTTCTGCCCAATGATGTAGCGATGAAGCTCAAAAGGCACTTCCACTTCAATGGTCACAGGAACCAGAGCCTGAAAAAGGCAATTGTATTAGCTGCTGCCAAAACATTTATGTGCAAGATGACTGAAGAGAACAAAGTTCAGAGACACACCTTCAGTGCTTCCACAGCAGCCTCGCATCTCTCTTTGCGACCAGAAAGCACAATCACATCACATTTCTTTGGGGCCATAGGGTCAGCATTCTCCTTCACCTCACCATTTGCTTCTCCATTTTCCTGTACCTGGGCCTCAGCCTGGGAAGCTAATCAAAAGCAAGAAAAATAAATATATTTAAAAAACCCACAACTCATACAAACTTCTGAATTTCAAATATATATTTGATTTCAATATTAAAAAAAAAAAAAAAAAAAAAAAAAAAAAAGAAGAATACATTACCTTGTACATCCTCCCTTTCTGGGAACTTGATCTGGACATTGTGATCTCTGGTGATCTGTTGAATGCGAGCACCTTTAGGACCCATAATGGAACGATGGAACTTCTGGGGAATCACACACTCCATGGTAACCTGTGCATCCTAAAGGGAAAGTTTTAAAGGTTAATTAACTGCTCGAACTGTACAGACACCAGCCTGAGCTGTACATGTTTTGTCTGATGTGGTTCCCAATCATTCCACTAGAGGGCTCTAACAGTTCCCTACTTCCATTAGTACATAGAAGTCATGTGACTTGAAATAGGCCAGCATTGTTTCAGAAACACTAATGCACTCTCCTACTCCAGAATGTCGTTTAGCTATTTCCCTGTTTGAATGCTTGTTTTTATTTAGTTCAAGTTCAGTCATAAGATTTAACTGTCTTGATAACTGTAAGGTGTTCCCTATGGAGAAGGTTATACTTTAACACCTCTAAAGATTATGAACACAGCATGAAAATTGTTCAAGCATATTTGAAATAAGATGAGAAAGAACAAACAGCAGCATTTATATTTACCAAATCCTCAATGATCTCCTGCATGCGCTTTTTGGCAGCTTCCACGCAATCTTTGGCTCCTTTGAGTGTGACCTTGTCGGTCTGAGAGCCAGTGCGAGGAAAGCTAACCATCACACCCCCATACTCGTCTGCGATCTCTCTCAGGACCTGGCCACGACGTGCCACAAAGAAGCGGTGGTGTTTGGGATCCACACTCATGTTATCCTCTACCACATTATCCTGAAATGGAAAAAAATGTCCGTCTGTTCCATCAGCTTAAGACTATTTTGAAAAACTGAAAAACATGCTCTCACTATGGCAACCCTGCATTTGTAATAAATGTAGCAATCTGGGTGTCATCTACTGACATGATTGCATTTAGGCCAGCAACAGTGGCAAGCAAAAAAAAACAACTCGGGAGGTCTTATTAGAGTCTAATTCAACGCTCACATTTACTCCTACAGATCAGCTGAAGGCTACAGCAAATATACAGAGGCTAGATATTCAGACATGTCAAGCAGTCATTTCACATCATAGTTTACGAACATTGTAAGTCACCAACAATGCCTGGGAAATTTTAAGGGTTTATTTGAAGGTCAATAGAAATGGAAAAGTTTACCAAGCTCTTGATGAGGGCTTCAAGCTCTTTCTGTGCTTCTGCCACAGCCTCCTCAGTGCCGATTACTGTGATCAGCTCCTGATCTTTATCCTCAGGTGTAGGGAAAATTATTCTGGCACCAGTGCTGTCACGCACCTTCCGAATGTTTCCTCCTCCTTTCCCAATTAGGAATTTGTGGTACTCAGGCTTGGCACGGAGCTCAGCCGTGTGGCTTTTAGTTTGCTGCAAATTGAATATTAGTAGTCAGTGTTTGTAGAAAAGTTAGTTATAAGTCATTTATAAAAAAAGCTGCAAATGACCTCTACCTTCTCCTCAGCTAGGGATAGTAGCTGTTTTTTAGCCTTCTCCACCTCCTCAGCTGGGCCTCTGATAGTTACAGCATCAATGCCTGAGCCCTCAGTGGGAAAATGGATGTGGACCCCACCACATTCCTCCATGATGGAACGCACAAAGCGTCCTTTGGAGCCAATCAGGGAATTGTGCAGCTTTGATGGAATGGACACCTCTACTTCTGTGATGTTTGCCTAAAACCAGATAAATAAATAAAAAAAGTGCAGCAAATATTTTTGATTTGTTACATTTCTATGGTTCTACTAAAATGCAGATTCCACTGAAGGCTTTACCAGCTCCTTCTGAATAGCCAGAATCCTGTTTTTCGCTGCCTCGCAGTTCACCTTCTTCCCAGTGATGACAATCATCTCAGAGTTGCTGTTCTCCGCAGGCAGGTCAATTTTAGTGTTTGTCTCTTCACGAATCTAAGGGGACGGGAGGACAACCTTAATTCACATTCTATTGCTCACTCCCAAATGTCAGAAAAACAGGTTTAGAAATTAAAATGTGCAACTGAAAATCTGGATCAAGAGAAATTTTTTCCAAAGTGGCATCTTGCATGGTTCATTTTAACATCTTGGTCCACACACACACACACACACAAAAAAAAAGTGTTCTCACCTTCTTAATATTTGCACCTCCTTTTCCAATAATGTTTTTGTGGAATTGCTTGAAGATGGGGACTGAGACAGAATAGCTGTTCTCCACCTAATGGGAGGGGGAAAATTTTTTTTTTTATTTAGACCATTAACACACATTTTTGCCATCAGTTCTCACTCATTCACCTTTTACTCAGCTGCAAACACTTGAAATCTGGCACTGCTTACCATTTCAGCCACCATCTTCTGCATGAATTTGGTGCATTTCTCCACTTCAGTCCGAGGCCCTCGCAGCTGTACAATGTCGCTCTTGTGTGAAGGGTCAGGAAAATTAATGATGACCTGCGGAGAATGTCCCAACATTATAGACCATTATCTCACACATGCACATTGCCCGTAAAATGTAAGAAAAAATAAAATGAACTTGCTTCAGGGAACTTGTCCCGAATCTCCTTGATTTTCTCCCCTTTCTGCCCAATGATGGCTCGGTGAAAACGCTGTTCGATGATCATGTCCTTTGTACGCTCGTTCTCCTGCAGAACACAAGCAGCTTTAGTACTTTTGAGGTTACATGTAACATCTCTTCAGAGCCCAAGAGCATTTCATAGAAGCCCTTCTGGAATTATGGTGTGGGCATTTTAACACAATTGAAAACCAACACCTGCCTCAACCCTGACCAAAAATTCAACAAGGTGTAAAAAGCAGAATAAGCTGACATTAGATTAACTAACTGAAGTATGACAAGGTAAGGGAAGGTGCTTCATCTCACCATGCGTGACGCCAGCTCAAGCAGCTCCTTTTTGGCCTCTTTTACGCCCTGGGGGTCGCCCTCGATACGGATCAGGTTGCTCTTCTCATTGTCCGGTGGAATACGCACCGAAACTTTGTACTGGTCCTTAATGCGGTTGACTAGGAGACAATAAATGTGTGAAATCCTAATAAATAGCAAGTCAATAATTACTAGAGGTATGCTATTTTTGTTCCCAACCCCACCTACTTGAGATGGAATTCTGAGCAATCTCACCCACTTCTACAATTGTTTGTACAAAACCCATTTCTATGGACTTGGGTGGTTGTTTTACATAAAGAAAGTTTATAAAATGCAAGACAAGTTCTTTAACACAGACTGAAAATGACTAGGATTACAGTCACTGAAGAGGCTTGAAAGAGTGAACATGTGAGATACATGCTTGGATGTAAATTAATGTGGCCTTTCTACCAAGGGCTTCATATACAACCGCCCACTACAAACTCCATGGTAAAACTACCATCTTTTTACCTGTTGGTTCCCACAGGATTCCACTACTGGCTGACTTCTAAACATTTGTGCAGAAATGGTGTGTAAAAAAAAAAAAAAAAAAAACCCTCATGATACTCACTGTTGGCACCGCCTTTCCCAATCAAATGCCTGTGGAACTTTGGGTCCACGCTGATCTCTGCGTAATCCATACGGCTAACCTGGAAACACAAAACATTAAAGCATCAATGCACTTCACCTAACTTTTGGCAACCTGTGAAAACATGAAAAAAATCAGTGTTTGTTCCTACCAGGTCCGTGACAATGGCTTCAATCTGACTCTGCACTATCTGGATGTCTTTGGTAGGTCCTTCAAGAGTGATCTTATCCTCACCCTCAGTGAACTCAATGTGCACCTGTAAGGAAGACACATTCCATACAATACTCCACATAACGAAAGACACATTCCATACAATACTCCACATAACGAAAGACACATTCCATACAAGTACTTCATACACTGCATGCTTCCACTACTAAAAAAATAAATAATAAACAAAAAGAATTTTTTTTTATTTGAGAGAAAAATATATATTTATATTTATATATATATATATATATATATATATATATATATATATATATATATATATATATATATATAAATCATTTAAAAAAAAAATAGCATGTCCTACCTTGGGCATTTGCTGAGTGATCTTTGCCAGATTTTGTCCCTTCTTACCAATAATGAAGCGATGAAGCCAAGAAGGAGCTGATACATGGGACACCGTATAGCTGTTGGCCTGCATATGTAGGGTACCAAGAACATCAGTTTAGAATATCTACATTTGCATATCTGGTTTGTAAGGCAAAGTTGAGAAATTTTAAGCAGTCACTCAGAAGTACAAGCCGGTGTTTACCTTGGCGTACACCTCAGTGAGCGCCTGGCCTAGCCGGTCTGGCTCCCCACGCAAGATGACAGTCTCTGAGCTGCTGTCAGGGGGTGGGATCTCGACCGAGACGCCAGTCCTGTCCAGAATCTCCTGCAGGGTGTTGCCCTTGGGACCAATCACATACTTGTGCTGAGATTTCTTTACCTCCACTGCAATTGTGGTGACATTTCTTTTCTGAAAGGAAAAATGGAGACATGGCAGGATTCAAGGTAAATAAAAGAAACAGCATTTTTCCACCATGCAAATGGATAGGTAACCATGTGGCACATGTTCCAGCTAGAAGATTTGGGGGGAAATAGTTCTGTGGATAAACTATAGCAGTGATTGAATAAATTACCTTGAATTGAATCTGGGAATAAAATCTTGATAATTAAATCTACCCAGGAGGGGGGGAAAAAAAAAAAAAAAAAAAAAAAAAAAACTTTGGCAGACACTAAACAAGGCCTTAATCAGGACATCTGTGAGCCTGGAAATGCTGAAAGTGGTGGATGCATATGTTGCAGTAGGCTATCATGGCAGCATTATGTTGATTTGCATTTACCTTCTCTTCATATATCTTTTTGATCATGGCCATTGCAACAGCAACCTGCTCTTTCTCCCCAGTGATTACGATCTCAGTTTTGTTAATGCTGGGTGGTGGGATGTTGATGCGGGCTCCAGTTTCCTGCATTATTTCTCCCACAAGCTTGTTATAGGCACCAGTAATAAAGGGGTGGTACACTTTATCGATGTTCAGCCTCTCCACTGCACGTTTGTCCTGCAAAAGGTGACAGTGCACAAATCAAAAATGTCAGCCAGAAAAATGCTAGCCAGCAGCATGGTTTATTAGAATAATTGGGTTTTTGGAGAAGAAAGCAAACAATAAATACCACCAGCAACTGTTAAGCATATAAAAAGCAATAGAAATAAACCAAGTACATTACTATTTCCTAAACCAATTTGTGTTTTTCTACCTGCTCAGCAGAAATGAGAAGGATCTCATGCTTGGCCTTCTCCAAGCCCTCCTTGGTGCCAGAGATCTTGATGAGATTGCTGGGGTCTTCTGGTCTCGGGATCTGGATCTTGGTGGCAGTCTTGAGCTCAAGCTCCTGCAGCTTCTCCCCGTTTTTGCCAATGACAAAACGATGATGTTCCTTGGGGATGGCCACATTAGCTGAAGCCTGTGACATAAAAGCAGGTCAAGACATGCAGATAAAGCAAGACAAAGCAATTTTAATAGCTCAACTTTTGTCACGAATTCTAAAAAAGTTCTATAAAAATGTCCACCCAATACATTTATAAGATAAAAGAACTTACAAATGATGAACAGAATTTGAAAACATTTAACCAGTAACATTATACAGTGTAGGGGGTGATTAAGTGGAAAATAACTTTGGCTAATACATTTTAATTACAGTTCTTTGGAAGGTCAGTGACAA
This sequence comes from Hemibagrus wyckioides, assembly GCF_019097595.1. Lineage (NCBI taxonomy): Eukaryota > Metazoa > Chordata > Actinopteri > Siluriformes > Bagridae > Hemibagrus > Hemibagrus wyckioides. The sequence continues at coordinate 12,265,978 of NC_080720.1, forward strand.
TCATTCAATGTTAATGCCTAACAACTGATCTTGTACATTTATCTACACAACTGTTCGTTTCGGTAGAGAGGGGTAAATAAAACTATTTTGGGGCTTTAAGGACAGTTGTTTAGGGCCAAAACATTGGTCTTCCACCATGCACTAACTACAAACAAAACCAAACCTGTTTTTTAACTTCTTGACAGCAAAGTTATTTCCAACCATAATGCGCACCTGAGTCTGCAGTCGGGACACAATCTCCTTACGGGCCTTCATAACAGCATCCAGTTTCCCAGACACCATGATGGAAAGACCCTGGTCCTTAGCCATAGAGAGTTCCAGGTGTGCACCAGTCTTGTGCATGATGTCAACACACACTTTAGCCTGGTCTCCCTCTCCAAACTGGTTCATGTCCTTGTACTTGCGCTCCTCCAGAGGCACATGGAACACCTGTGGGAAATGGTTGTGAGCAAAGTTATCTTCAACATCTTTGAACCTTTTATAACCTACCATTTAAAATACAACATGACCACAATTATTACACATGTACAGTGGTACCTCAGTGTTCAACCTTAATTCGTTCCAAAAGTCTGGTCGAATGCCGATTTGGTCTAAAACCAAATTATATTTTTCCCAATAGGAAATAATGTAAACCGAATTAATCTGTTTCAACTCGATGGTTGATCTCACAACTTTCCTCTTAGCAACATTGATGCCTGATTTACCCTTTTTCAGAGACATGGCTACTGAAATTATACCACAAAAGAGAGTGTAAGGTTATAACACAAGCACTCACAGATGATACTTTCAGAAGAGATGACCCACGTAAACTGCTTCATCTCATACGCCAGGGTACGCCGTGTGCGGCATGGGCATCGCTAGGCCATTTTTAGGGGGGCTTTAACATTTCTACTCAGCCCCCCTAAAAATTGAGATTCTCCATAAACTGTACACAAATTCGTGATCGCCTCAGTCCCCTTTAAATTTCATATGAAAACAGTGGCAGACTTCAGCTCCTCCCAGTCTTTCAGCACGTTCTTCAATCCGCAGACTGCAGGGCCACAGAGTGAGGATCAGAGGACGTGTGTGGGTGTGTGTGTGTGGGTGTGGGTGTGTGTGTGAGAGAGAGATCAGGAAGACTCGTATTTGGCTCTGAGTCCCCCTTAAATGAAAATTCGTTATTCAATATTCGTTGCAATCCTGTATGAAACAAGAACCGGCGTTCCTGACGGTTGAGTCATACACGAAAATATTTTAATTTGAATCGAATACCGCAAATTCTAACACTGGGGTGGTTGAGGACCGGAGTACCACTGTACTTAGACTATATGCACTGCATCACTGCAAAGCAATGCCCTCTTAACAGCATGAAAGCATTGATACCTGGGTGATGATGGAGGACTTGAGTGGCCTGATTTTCGATGTCCAGGCGTTTCCAGCCTCCATTGCTCCCTCGGGTGAAGCAGCCTTTTCAGGCAGAGGGGGGAAGGCATCCTTGTAGGTAGGAAGGTTGTCCTCATCTACTGCCTCACTGGAGCCTGCCACAGCAGCTTCAAAGTTTAAAAAAAAAAAAAAAAAAAAAAAAAAAAGCGACTAAGCCACATTCATGTCAGATACAGAACATTTTTATTATTATTATTATTATTATTATCATCATCACTTCCATGATCCAGCTGGTCTGGGCAGACAGGTTCTGGTTCCTACCTCCACCCTGCTCTGGCAGGAGGCCGCTGCGGTGCTCGTTAAAGCGTTCCTGCGTAAGTACGGCGACTGAGCTCATGGTCGAAATCCCACGCTTACACGGAGTCCGAGTGTGCCACTACAAGAGGAAATATCAGTTGATTAACAGATTTCAGGGAGAACGCACAAAAAGGACACTCAAAAGCCAATGTCATGTGTCCTTATCTGTTAACATGGACTTTGCAATTTTCTAGGCTGATAAGTTGATACGACTTTAAGGCATGCAAATGTATTCCTAGGAAACGTGACAGTCATAAATGTGCAGAGTAAGCGTTAAGACGTTTGTTCATTCAAAGCTGTCCAGCTTAACAACTACATCAACCCTTAAAGGATGAAGCTGAATACCTTCTGACACAAAAGGACAAAGCTGGCCTTCTGTTAGCCAAGTGAAGGGCTAAATCTAAGCCTAGGAGCTAGCCGAATGAGCTCTGGAGCTAAGAGGATTTCCAACATAACCCATACTGCTGCACTCACATTTTAGAATTCCGTATGTCAGCAATCAGGACAGTTATATAAAGCATGTGTGCATAATGGAAAACACGCACGCCTTTTCTGTAAAAACAACTTGTTGGCACACAACCTTCTTAAAGGTTTTAGACTGGATATTCTCAAGGTATGCATCTGTAATAAGTATGCAAAAAAGTCTCACTTGTAAAAACATCACCTCGTATCTACATACCAACTTGGGAGTTGGGATCAGTTTACAGGGGGAAAAAAAAAACAAGCCATTAAAATAAGAAAAATGTCTGACATCATATGACCTGCCCTAAAGCTCCTCACGAAGGACACTCATGACGCACAGTGTTTGCCATGCAAACATTTTGGAAAGTTTGCCTTGATGCCCAATGCATACTCTTTAGCTCAAGTATATATTCTTCACACAGAAACAAGACTGTTTTCACATGCTCCTTAAAGGGGCCTCTTCCGTTGCAGGCCTCCTGAAATATTAAGCCCACAAGCAGAGCAATGCGAGTGCACACTTAACCCTTTAAATGAGCTCGAGCTCGAAACAAGGTGGTCACACTAGTAGCTCAACACAGAGGGGATAATTAGTCTTCAGATTGTTTTTGTTAAATCAGTAGTGTTTTCATTCCAAATATTCCTATATTTCTGCCAAGCTTGCTCAGTTTAAAAAAAAAAAAAAAGGCCATCCTCATGACTTATTAGAACATACTTCACAATTTCTGCAGATACCAGATATAAGCCATTGCAACAAAGACCTTAATCAACTCACAAGTTAACAGATATTTCGATGGACAGTCCCCAAATTACCTACTAGAGATCAGCTTTTAACACCATGTCTTTCTAGCCTTTAATTACATAGTCTACTGAGTCCATTGTATTCAATAACATTCTGCAACTGCATTTGTGAAACGACTCTAAAAAAATAAATACTATTCAACTGAATCTGCCATAATCACTGTTTGGCACACTACGTTAAATGGAAAAAGAAGTTTGAATTCCCACATCAGAACTTTTCGTCAAAGCATCACGGGTAGCCTGCAGCTTTCCATGTGGTGATGAACAGAGTAAAACAAAAGCAGATTACTCTTCAAATCCAAAATGCTTATGGCTACAAGAGCGCAGAGATCTTACCAGCTAAATGGTCAGTTGCCAGATAATCCGTCCTGTAAAGCTGTCTGTTCGTGTCAGCCTGCCAGCTTTAGCCTGGAACGTAAAAGCAAACCAGTCATCTACACAGATACAGACGACTCTTCAATAAGCTGTGCATAAAACATGTTTGGTTAAAACAGTTTCTTTATCTGTATGTAATGCAGCCTTGAACATGGAGCACTCATCTAATTTAAAACAGAGAGCTATTAGAAAGGCAATAAAACACACTGAAAACCATCCGTGTTAATAATCACCCAGGTCATATTATATGATCATATTAACCTTCAATAAGACTCAATGAGGCTTTTATAAGCAACAGATAAAGCACTGGTAAGACAATTTGAGATAACTCTTTAAATGCAAGTGCCACTTTAAGAAGATATGATCTTATTGTAAACAGTATTTATATTACTCACAAAAGTAAACACAAAAAGATGAAAACTCTCTTGTAGATGTCTCCTGTAGTAAAGCATAGTTGGCTGAATGATAATTAAATCTCGAGTTGACTGCGAATTATTTAGGTGTTTCTGCCAAACTAATAACAACTTGGATTAAAATCCTTAAACGGGAAAAAATAAATACACCTTAACAATGTAATGGCAGTGATTAATACATTAGTAATACGATGAGCTGGCCTAAAAAAAAAAAATCACCTCATGTCGCAACTGGCTAGCCAACATAATGCGTGGCAGTCGAGACCTGAACAAATAGATCAGATAAAAGGAACAAAATGTCTTTAAGCCACAAAAGACGATCAAACTAACTAAAAAGCAATTAATTCTCTGATCAGCTCCAACAAGCAACAGAAAGGGAAAAGAAAACTTTTCACCACTGATTGATTTTGTCTAAGTGCTACGTCAACTGTTAGTAAGCTAGCGCTAGCTTCGCCACCGTGGCTAGTCTTAACGCTTTTCTCGTCCCTTGAAGACATCGTCATCATTTGAATCAATTCACACGTTTAATTTATTACACTGACCACCGAACACCACGTTAATCTATAGATATGTCGTTTTCGAAGGAGCTAAAACTTTGAAAGGATGGTTGTTTTTTTTAATTACCTAGCATGCTATCTAGCTAAACTGACTACTCCGAAACTTGGTCCTGCGCGTGCGCCGTCGTGACACGTAGCTCGTCCACACCAGCTAGCGTAGACGGCTAACGACCTCAAATACGGCTTACAAAACTAATCTAAAAAAAACGAATTTACACCCACCGCGTTGTAAGGTGGCAATGTATAATATGTGGATATATAAAAATAAACATGGCACCGAAACAGCTGCTGAATAAGGGTCAGGTTTCAGCATGGGTTACTGTCCACGCAGAAGTCCACGTAGGCATTTAGCTCGCGCTGAGAGAAGTCAGAGCGGTGAAACGGGATCAAGCCTAAAACATACTCGAATATACATACACTGCACCTCAGAGGGCGCAGAAAACCCAAAAAAAAAAACGGGAATCCATGGGCAAAAATATGTACGTAGAAAGAAAACAAATTGGGTTTCAGCCATGGACTCGAGCCAGAACACATTTCCAAGGCGGCGAGGCTGATAATAAGAATTTGTCTCAACCCTATAGACATTCTACCGGTAAAATCAGCAATGGGATGTCCAAATCCTAACACAAGCGAAAATAACGGATTGGTATTTAGATTAAAGCACTTACTCGTGTTTGTGTGCTCCCGTCTCTGCCCTGTGTGGTGCAGAAATCTGGTTGTGATATTCCACTGGCGAAGAGAGGAACAGCAGCCCGTCCGCTTATAACACCCCCGCTGACGTCACGGCACCACTCAGTCGTCACACGTCTTATTAAAGTTGCAAAGCAGCCGTGGAGCTCAGCTACCATGATGCACTTCTGCTCGTAGTTGTTTGGTACAAGCATTCCTATTTACATTTTTCTCATTTACACAACTGAGCAGTTGAGGCTTAAGGCCCTTCAGCACAGGCCCAGCAGAAGCAGTGCTGAGATTTCGACTCACAACCTTCTGAGCTGTTGTTCAATGCCATAACCACTTCTCTACCCCAACCCACAAAAACAGCACACCCAAAACTACTTACACAACAGCACTGTTTTCTTTGATTAAAGAGCATGTCACTTTTTTTTATCCATTTATAGTTATGTTCAATGCAGTCCAAGAAACAAGACTCTTCCTGTTATCACTTACATTACGACAGCTAAAAGCAGCTGTTCCTCTACTAACTTCTCTTTTGCTATTTTTATGACAATAATATGAGTAATATGTTGATGAAAAATCATATAACCACAAGTTTGCCTGTCTTAAAGATTTTTCAGTGCCAGCAAGCTATACCTCAGACTGTACAGACACCAGCACTATATTAGCGTAATGTTCTCAGCTTGCCCTTCAAATTTTAACATACAGAAAGGAAGAAAATTGTTCATGAAAGTACCTCAAAAACGTTTTTTTTAACATGGTCGAAATCTACATTTGCCCAAAAACCAAGCAAGAAATGCAATAAAGCAAGCTCTGCTATGCGATCTTCCTATTGCCAGAATAGCCGCTATAATAAAGTCACATAAATCGTCCAGTTTTAAATTTTAATTAAGTATTCAAATAATGTACAACATTTCAAAATGAAAATACCTGTATATTAAAGTATTAATATTATTTTAAAAAGCAGTAATAAGTAAATGCTTTAGGTCTAGAGCTGAATAGGTGCACAGGGTCCTTACTATAACCTGTGGGTCAAAGTCCCTTGAATGTGTGTATGTAAGTGACCTTTCTCTGGAAAACAAATGTGCTCCACTGATTGGTACATTCACTACACACACTGATAAACTGAAAACTATGTGATAAAGTAGTGAGCTATTTGTAACAGGATAGTGTTTACTATTCTGGACCAGAGCCTACTACTGCTAGAACCTGCGATTCAATAGTTTGTTTAAAAAAAATAACAATTTACTCTGGAATGTTTTCTTTTTAAAGAATATCTACCATGTTTTAATTTGTAGATTTGTGTCATATATCAAGGGTCTAAACACACCTGGAAATAATGATGGGGGGGATCTGAACATCTATATCTATCAGTATATTCAGTAACTATTCATATCGATCTTCTGTATCTTCTAACAATATGTTACACCACTAGGATTTTGTAAAACCTTTATTTATATATAATAACCTATTTACTTTTTAGGCCCTGAACACATGGTACTGACCTTCTTAATATAGACACAGATTCATTAGCAAATCAGTGACAGGCTAAAAGATGAAGGGCATGGTGACCCAGACCCAGATTTAACCACAGCAGTTTCAGTGTCATCAGATCATTAGTTTATGTTTAATCGCAATTTGGGCTACTGCTAAATTACAGAAAACAGCACAAAAACAAAACAACTAAACAAATAGAGCGCAAGGCAAAAACACAGATTTGCATAATTAATAAAGCTGCAGTTTATAGCCTCTAGATCTCTTGAATGCACTAGGGAGACCTGGAAGTAAGATAAAAAACAATTGCCATAGAAAACTGATCAATCAAAACCAGTATGGTGGTGTTACATTGAGATTCTCAGTGGTCATTGATAAGATATGCAACCAGGACTTTTTGACTTAAGCACAGACAGATTAAGTACTACCGAATTTCTAAACATTATTATGCCTGTTGGTTCAGGATCACCCAGTGCTGTCTCAGAGATATTTTATCTCTCTTGCCACAAATACATACATACCTATTTTTGTATAGGTTTATGACATAAAATCCACATTAAATACATTTCATGATCAGGTTGTAACATAAAAAAAGTAGAAAAAGGGGAGTAATACTTATTCAAGCCATATACAGATGTAAAAGTTCTACCACATGTTGGACAAACTAATATTGTTCAATGCTTCTTCAAAAGCATTTTCTGTTTTTAATTATTCAAATTTTTATTTAGGGGTAATATAAGCCAATTGTAATGGTACCAGTAAACATTCAGTATAGTTTCTGTCTTTTGTTTCACTCTACTTTGTGTCAGTAGCAAGAAGCTAATACCCACTAGATGGGGCCAAGTCCTAAATTTGAAAACCTAACTCAATATTATTCTAGCAGTTGCTGATTCACCACAAACAATGTATACTGTTAACAGCCACAGATAATTATTTTACTGGCTTGATCCTAATTAAGGAAACCTACACAAGCTGAGACCTTAATGTTGTACCAGTCAAATTAATAAACATATTTTTTAATGTGTTTTGGATTTAACTTGAACAGTCATGTAACTTCACCTGCTGTGTTATCTGAGGTAATCTGATAGTGTCTGATGCATGATATTCAGTATGCTTATACTTTAATGCTTATTTTTCATCAATCCAGTACTACTGTTATGACAGTGTTCCGTACTGTACATCTCTTCATATATGCAGAGAATGTGAAGCATATTGCTTCATTGTGATATGTGATGTACACTCTGTGCACTGTGCACAGAACAATCAGAATATGTAACAAAATATTATCTACCTAAATTGAATAAGAGCAACTGTATGCCTCTAGATAGGTAGCAGACTTTCTGTTGAAAATGGTGTGGGTTTTTAGACTATTTACAAAGAAGTAATTTATTTTGCAATGACAATAAAGTTGTATCTATCTATCTATCTATCTATCTATCTATCTATCTATCTATCTATCTATCTATCTATCTATCTATCTATCTATCTATCTATCTATCTATCTATCTATCTATCTATCTATCTATGTATCTTTACATTCTGAGATCCACAGCTTCAAACAAGACTTGATCTTTAGACCTTCTGGAAGAATACAGAGTAATCACTAAACAGAAATGGTATCCAGTGTGACCCTAACATTATGGAAACAGCACCAGGATTAATGATCACAGAGAGTAAGATAAAGACATGGTACAAGGTATTCTTCAGCTCTTTTTTTTTTTTATTCATAGTTTCCGGAGGTTATAAAGCATATTTAACACGAGCATTTGAATTTGTATTGTATTTGTTTCTGTTCAAGGCTTTTACTTCCTCAGGATTATTCTGTCCTTGCCACAGTGCCTGATTACAAAACATATAGCATACTTTTGAAACCTATAATATAGAGTGCATTTAAAAAAAAATACTATAAAAGGTACTATTCTAAATATCTGGCATAAAATGGAACAAAAACAAACACACCTCTACTTTTTCTTTCTTTTCTTTTCCCTTTCACACTCATAGATGTATTACCATGCCAAATGTTCTGCATGACAGATATTTCTGGAATTCTAAGAAGCATCAGTCATGTGTTCAGTTGAGTTACTGTAATATACTCTCTAAGGGAGGTACGTGTTCATTCATTCATTCAGTTTTCTACACTGATTTGTCTTGATAAATTCCTGAGAGCTATGATAAGGTTGTTGTTCTTTAGCAGTCAGGCAAAGGACAATAATAAACGCCACCAAAGTAGCTTGTTGCTGATATTGATATTATTACATCTTGCCCCAATTCTCCTCTGAATCACCCACAGGCAACATAAGACTACACTGACAGGTGGATGTACACAAAGCTTTCAGTGAGTATGTTATTGAGGCCTCAAAAAAAGATCTGGTTTAATTCATGCACAAATTCTGTGCACAGTTGTGTTTAACATGACTACCTAGAAAATTCAAGGTCACTAAAGTGTGATTAAATGTGAAAAGTATTTTTTTCTATGATACTTTCATTTGTGGTCTCCTCTAAAGCACACATTATGATTTTATTCCCTTGATTTCTATCTTAGGACCAAGTTAAAGTAGATCATGTACACTATTTACTACATTAAACACACAAAATAGATGAATAGGTTGGTTTTCATGGCCAAGGTTACGTATAATCATGTATAGGTGTATACCTGTGTCTTTGGTGTTAAATGATCTTTGGATTTCCCCCATGACGATAACTGGGCTTTTATACTGGATTGTGTTACATTAGATTTAGTTTTGAAACCTGAAAGCAAATGAAAAGATTTTCTTCCAGAATAAAAATTAGTTTCTGTATTTATTTCAAGTTTGAAAGGCTTGATTTTAAAAAAGAAAGTCATTTATTTTATACAAGGCTGTTTCCATACAAGCATATTTTCCTGTAAGGGGGTGTTACCTACTCTTTTTTTTTCTTGCCTCAGCTCTTCTTGCTTTGTAGGTGTGTATGTATTTGTGCATGTATGGAGAAGAGCTGAACTCTGCCAGCTGGTGATTTGAGCATATGACAAGCATAGAAGAAGTGGATTAATGCTGATTTATGATCAAGAAGTAAGGAAGTAAGTGCGGTAAGTGTTTTAGATAATCCTTTTTATATTATTTATAAAGAAACTGTAAGTAAAGAGAGGTGAGGGGGAAAAAAGGAAAGCTAAATGGTGTTAAGGCTGTGCTTCCCGACCTATTGGAATGATATTAAAAGACTAGCTCAAAAGGGGCTCTAGTGATACTCTGTGGTCAAGGTATAGAGTTAGAGATTGGAAGATTCTTTTAAATAATAGTGACTATCATATGAACAATGTTTGGAACCCTGTATGTGGTTTCTTTTCCCTATTACTAAGAAATGAAAGAGTTTCTATAGTGTTGTTTGACTTGTTTGGTATCACCTTTCCTCATCTAACTTACCCATTTGCAGAGTGTGCCTTCTCTTCTAAATTTCATGATGTACAATTGATCCCATCTATGAAAGTCCATTTACAGAAGAGTCTTTCTGCCACGTAAAAACATTCTCGACAGATTTTCTAATTATTATCAGGCACAACTTTTCTTGTTAGCAGAACTTTCTTCAAATGTGAAATGGATTTTCCATCCACTGGGTCTTGCTAACCACAAATAACAAGATTTGATTTGATAAATCTTCAAGCTGCTGGGTTTGTAAATAGACTCGAATGCTCCCTTTTATGTCAGTAGCAACATCTTTTGTATCTTTGTATGTATGTTAAATAAAAATGGATGCTGTGGACAGAAAATGACACTGATGAAGAGCCAAAAGTATTTACCACAAATTATGAAGAGAAACACATTGTTCAGCCAGACTGATGTGTGTTGACACTCAATTTCTTAAAAAAAAACTGTAAAAAATGAACAAAATATAACACTGCATCACCCTCCCCAACCTTTTTATAAGATCCAAACTCTCCATCTCAGAGCACCCAATAGAAAATGAATGAATGAAAGTAACATGACAGTAATGAAACTACTACATTACATGAAATTGAAACTAAACAGACGAAAGAAAAAGAAGACCAGTTTTTCCAGCATATCCTACAAAAATTCCCAGCAGTGATGGCTTGTCCATAGAGGCTGGTGAAGCAGAGCCTAGCCATATATATTTCATCTACTCAACAAAGGTTAATCTTCAAAAAGTCCCCTTTCATAACACCATATATTTGAACTCTGTTAACCTACTAATGAACTCTTTTAAGTGATCAATGCACTGCTATTAATAAGATATAAGCCAGTGTCCCATTGATTTGGTCACCTATCATTGTGTACATGTAGATGCTGCACAGTAATTTGAATCAGTATGCTCAGCACCAAGTTTAGCTTGGATGATTCGCACATAGTGATCAAAAACAGGAACCACAACAATTATGCCAGAGGCACATTACTATGCCAGAGGCACATTGTGGTTGGAATCGCTCTGCCCCATGAGTGATGGATAAAAATCCATTTGTGTGGAAATTTATCATCATGAACACTTCAATCTTTTTAGCGTATAGTTTCAGTCCTTTTGCTGATTAGGAAGGATGTAATTGGTCTAAACTGTTGTCTAGCTAGCTACAAAACTAGCTAGGTTGTTAATGTGTCTTCCGAATGCCATTATCAATATCCAGAAACCATCATAACTGCAACAATTTGTCAGAATTAACACATAACATCTGTCTTCATTAAAGCTGTAGTTGAAAAAATGGCCATCTAAAGGCCATCTGTCAGGTGTGTTCTGTTTAATCAGCGAAGGAAATTTGATTTTTTCTTCTTCTGTTCTGTTCTGTTTCTATTCACCTGTGTTGGCAATGCTTGCATTCTGACCAGGCTACAGCTTTCTGTACTTTCATGCGAAATTTGTGAACTGCATATTAGAGAGTCACTTTGAAGCAATTTCCTAGATAGTAGACTTGAGCATAAGGCTAGTATGATCTCTACTTAATATCGTTTGAGGCTATGTTGTTTATTGTTATTTTAATATCATCCGGCCCCAACAAAAATCTATTGTCACAAAGTGATCAAAACCAAGGAAAATGCCACTCTGTCTTCAAATAATACATTCATCTGTCTTTTGATTTAAATTCTGACTTCTCTCCTGCTCTCTAACATCTGTTCTTACATCTATGTTTATGTATAGTTTGACTGAATCATTTGGTTTCTGTTCTGTTTGAAACCCTACATTCCACAATCCATGAGTATAGTCAGGCGTATAGTTTCCTTGTGGGTGCGGGACGGTAACCCAACAACAACATGATTGTTCACACTGGACATTGTGTCATGCCGTCTCCTCTTGACAGATAACCCAGTGCAATTTTTTTTTATTACTCTGTTGTCAGGTATCTAAACATTCCGAGATGAGGTAAAGCTTCAGCAGGAATTGACACGAAAGTGTGAACATCTTCAAAACGTGATATGTGATTCGCCATTACACTCCCACTCTTATTACTTAGTTTTCCACCCCTTTTCCACTTGTACTGATCCCAAGTTTTCACTTGTGCAGAAAAGAGCTGACTATATGTTTCACATGCAAAAAATATTGTTGGATATTCCCTCACCTGCACTCCAGTGGCATGTTAAAATCTCACAATAAATGCTGTGTATCAGTTTCAGTGCATATTCATTTGGACTGTAATAATGACCTGTGTAAATTGTTGTAATGAAACAATCATTTGATCATAAATACTTGTGGACAACAGACAGACAGACAGACAGACAGACAGATAGATAGATAGATAGATAGATAGATAGATAGATAGATAGATAGATAGATAGATAGATAGATAGATAGATAGATAGATAGAAAGGTACCACTGGAAAGGTACAATCAAGGGTGCATCTTTTGTATTATTATGTATCTTAGACATTACATAGGAAATGTGTAATACATGTAATTTTGAAGGTATCACTTAAGTGACAAGGAACGCTACAGTTTGGCACCTTTATTTCTAAGGGTGCAGTAACACAATTGCCCTTGCATGTACCTACTTTCCTCTTCAAGTCAACCGGAGCATTCCTCAGTGTTTGGGGTTTTCCCAAGGGGATTTTAGGAACAGCCATGGGCTCAGCAAAAAATTGCTTCTTTCACTGTAAGAGGAATGTCTCGGTTTCAGTTCTTGTGGTAATGTTGACAATAAAAAGCATGCAGGGACATGAGCTTGAAAGGATTCCCTATGTTGAGGGGTGAGAAAATGCAAACGCAGCTGTATTCGCTTCTTGACCTAGCCAGCAATTCCGGTGTGTGGGCTGGGCAGGGTAGAATGAAGGACTGAGAAACGGAGTGTTTTCAGCATGCAGATCTGAAAGTGAATCAATTGTGGATGTTATTCTATAAAAGTGTTATAGATGATTATTAAACATTTATTATTGGTTCATTACATATATAAGGTTTACAACAATAAACACGTTATTGTATTGGTATTTGATTTATTCCATTTGACATTGTTAAATTAAAAGCAGTGAATTTTATTATTATACATATAGTTGAATGAAATATAATTAGTGGCTTCAGTACAACACAAAAGATAATAGAGTAGACGATACAGGATTTTCTGTACATATAAAGTCTACTGGCTATAGACTGTACTCTAATTTTACACAGTAACAGTAAGATACGAGTATAATGTACAAATAACAATGTACAATTCAAGTTCAACTAAAACCACATCAGCAATAGATGTGTAAGACCACATAATTAATTTATTATTTCACTTATTTTTAATTTATTTATTAATTAATTTGACAAACAGGGGTGGAAAAAATAGAGAGAAACTGTACTTAAGTGAAAGATTAAGAAATTCTTAATCAGTTAAAAGTTGAAATATAAAGCCAAAATCTACTTTAGAAAGTGTCTATGTTTAAATATACTCAAGTATTAAAGAGTAATTGTTTTTACTGAATGATTAGTTGATTGATTAAATGGTTAATTAATATTATTCAGTATAATTAATCTGCCAACTCTGAATCTATGAATCTAGTATTTGGCTTGATGGTTAGCTACCCTTCAAAAATCATTTTGAATGCTAAAATGCATTAGCAATGAAATACTAGCTAGCAAATTTATCTAACATAGTAACTTATTTCAGCATTCTTTTGGATTTGTGATGCCGATTTTTATGTGAAAGGAAAAGACATGTTCTCATGCATGAATCATTGAAAAATCTTGAGAAAATCCAAGCTTTATTTGTCTGTTTTGCGGCACATGTCTTTAATAGTGTATTGTCTTTTAAAATTTAAAGCATATTTCAATTTAGTGAAAACAGAACTGGAAACAGAAAACAGAAAACAGATTGGCATTTTAGCTGCACAAAAATAATACTTTAAAGGTCAAAATAAAAATGCAACTTAAAAGTTAAAAGTATGTTTTTACCCTTGGAAATTTACTTGGAGATTTACTCGTGAGAGTACGAGCAGTTTAGCTTCAATAATACTTGAGTAGTGTTTTCCAAAAGAATACTTAGGTACAGTAATGAAGTAGAATTATTCAAGGATTTTCATCTGGTTGCATACATCCAAATGGACTTAACCTTTAAGATGTTAACTTTTTCATATATTTCATATATGTTTCATAGACATGATCAGATATTTCATGCTAAAATTGTGTAAATGACTTTAATTCCACAGGGCTGTGAGGATCACAAGAAGAGCTATATGGGTACAAATGATAGGCTTAAAACCAAACCCCCCTTACCCCCTAAACCACAGATAAATTGTGGAACACAACTGGTTTCCCCTCTAAGCCGCACAAACTCAACAGCTGATGCACGATACAGGCCAATCCCTAAACCTCGCCTACAGAAACCTGGTAACTCCCTGAACCAAGCTGACAATGCTGATCAAGCCTCCTTGCGTAGCACAGAAACTGCTGCCTCAGGTATGTCATATTTTTGTTTGTCTGTCATCTAAAGATGTTGATTTTATCCTGTTTAATTTCATATGTATAATCTCTTCTCACAGATGGATCCAGTGAAAGCCACTCTGTTCCCCCAGCCTGCCCACTCTCGTGTCCTTGTGTGTGTCATAATGCCAGCCAGAATAGACCAAATAAACCCCAAGAGGACGAGGACAATTATATAATTGCCTCAGAGAATAACGTTGATAAAGATCCCAAACGAGTCCCTCCAGATATACCTGTACCTGCAAGACCTCTTCCCAAAGAGCCATGGAAGACGATCATAAGGAATGGTGAGGTTTCATACACACATCAGTGTTAATCATTATAGGTCTGAATAATTAGCTGTACAATATATTCACAGGAAAGTGTATTTTGTTCTCTCAGGTTTTAATACAGATTTCTGCACAACTTTTAAAGCTGCAGAACAGGGCATTTTCAGGATCTCTTTAGGGGAAAAACAGTAAAAGGGAAAACAGGGAGACCATTAATAACTCATTAAAAGAACATCACTTGTGAACATGTTTCCTGAATGATGTGCTACATGATACAATTGAGGAATTAAAACGTTACTCTGTGCCATGTATCAAGGTCTAGCTGACCTTGATTTCAGCTTTACTATTGTGGAAAATGGTCAGTCACAAGGACCGCTCACCTGCTCAACCTTTAACAAGTGAACAAAAATGTAGCATGATCTTGAAGAAATAAAAATATGACAAAATGTTAATACTGTAAATCAAGTCTCTCTACTGAGTCTCTCCTTGTCTCTCTCTATCTTTGGCTTGCTCAGTGGTGGTTAAGCCACTGATGTCTGAGCCTGATAACTGATAAGACTGACCCTATAAAAAATCTCTACCATCAGGAAATGAAACTGGACCAAGTGATGATTCACTGAAGACCCCTTTCAAAAAGCCAGTTCCTACTGCAAGGAAGAGGGGTAAAGAAAATATGGTCGCTCAGGAGAAGTCTAAATATCAGCACCAGGAGCCATATAAGACTATAATAAATGAGCTATGCCAGAAATTTCTATCTGAAACCGAAGAGAAACCAAAGAATGAGTTTGGAAAAGCTATGCTCTCTAAAGAGGTGATGAGCTCTCAAACCAATTCACACTTAAGTCAGTTTCAGGAGTCAAATGATATAGATAAAACAAAGCAAAAGAATTTTTCCGTAAAACGTCCAACAACAGTTTCCAAGTGTTCTCGCAGTCAGTCCTTCGAGACCTCAGCAAAATGGCCTGAACAATCAAGTGCTGCTTCAAGCCTTCAGAGGATGTCAAGTCAAAAAGTCAATGAGCATAGTTGTTCCTGGAAAATGCTGCAGGAGAAATACTGGCAAGAGCGCTGTGTTGTGAAAGAGAATGGAATCCTAAATACAATCACAGAGGAGGTGCTTCTCCTTCAGGAGGTATTACAATCACAGCAAAGAGTCTACAGAATTCTTAGCATAAATAAGACTTTTAATATCATTCTGCAACTCTAATATGATCTCTTTGTGTGTGTGTGTGTGTGTGTATATGTGTGTGTGTGTGTACGTGTGCTATTCTCTCTGTCCACATTTTAGAGTATTTATGAAGTGGCAACATCTGAGCAGTCATATCTTGAACGGCTTACAGTTGTTGTGAATCATTTCATGGAATCTCCAGAACTAAATTCAGCTATAACTCCCCAAGTCAAAAAATTACTCTTTTCCAGCATGCACAAAATGAGAGAGATCAGTCAGAAGTGAGAATATAATATAATAATAACACAATATTCATGTTTGCATATGTGCCAGAAGGATGTTTATAACTATGTATATGATGGGAATTGTTGTAGTTTCCTGTACTCAATGGTTCAGAAATTGGACTCCAGTTTGCTTTGTGATGGCCTCTGTGATGTTGTCCATAATCACGCCAGTAAACCATTCACTGCTTATGTGAACTACATCCGCGACATGCCATACCAGAAGGACACACTCATTAACCTAAGGTAGAAAATAATCTCAATATACACATAATTTGATAAGCTTGACTGCTCAATGTACTCTGGAGTTATAACTGCTCAATAATTAGTGCAGCTGGAGGCTTGATGATAACAACTTAGCTGCTCATTTTAAATGGTGACCTTGTTATTAAAGGTCTGTGCTCTCATATCTCTCATTGACACACACAGAGCTTGTGACTTAACCTCAAGGTGCCACACCCTACTTAAATCGAAGACTTATGAATACTCTGACACCAAAAAATAGCACTAACTACAAGTTAACATATTTTTGGTTACTTCTTGTCAGGAAGAAAAGCCCTCGATTTGTGGAGATTGAAAACAAGCTTCAGGAGGACCCCTGCTGTATGCGGCTGACTCTCGACTCTTTCCTCTCGCTGCCTTTTCAGAGGATATCCCACATCAAGGTCTTAATGGAGGTGAGAGAGGAGAAGAAATGTGCAGAAATAAAATAGGACTCAGTGAACATGATGTTGTATGAAGCTTCTGTCTAAATAAAAACTTTCCTATTGCAGACAATCCTAAAGAGGACAAACTCAAACTCAAATGTTCAGGCTTCTGCAGGAGCAGCCTTAACAAGGATTTCTGAGGTAAATATTGGAGTAGTTTTGTGAGTGAGTATATCCTTTCTGAAGATTCTGGGTAATCTTGATGATGTTCCACTGAACATTTAAGGGGCTTAATAAGGCCATGTGAATGAATCCATATATACTTCCCATTCAATATATCTATTACAAAGTTAAGAGCTATACAAAGTATATTTCTTGAAGAGACATTACCACCCTTACTGAAAATCACATACGTTTCACATGTAATCATATGCTTTTCACACATACTATATAATCACTATGTGAAAAACAAGTCATATACACTGTGTTGTGTCATGAAATGGCGCTTAAGTAAACATGTGAGATCACATGAATACTTCGTCACAAGTGAAAAATTAAACTACGTAAAACCAATTAATTGTAAAACATTAACGTGACAACAAACGAAAAATCTATTCATTTTTCAATGAATGGGCAAATCAAAAAACATTCATTTCATATGCCCACCATTCACTACCGCTCAAAAGTTTGGGATCACTTGCATATTTTAGCTTGATTTCAGCTATGGAGGAAGACTCCATCAGCCAATCCATATTGTGGGAGATGCTCCAGGAAGCATGGGGTGAAATTTCTTCAGATTATCTTGAAAAATTGACAGCTAGAATGTCCAGGCTGTAATTGCTGCAAAGGGTGTTTTTTTTGATGAAGTTTGAAGAAAACATTCATCATTTCCATCAGAATCATTATTTCTAACTCTGACATGTCAGCATGTCCTGTTCTTTTGCTATATTTTCTATTCAGAATAATTTCGTGTGTGTTTCCTTAGAAAACAATAAAATTTTTGAGTGATCCCAAACTTTTGAGCGGTAGTGTAGATGTAGTAAAGACCAGCCGTTTGTACCATTTGTGCCAATTATATGCCAATAAAAACATTTGCTTTGTTTTTTTATGTTTCACCTTGGTGACACCTCAATATGTTTATATATAGCCAGATGAACATTCTGCTCAGATTCCAAATGCCATGAAAATCTTGAACGTTGTGCCTCTCTGAGCCCACTCTACACTTTTCTCAATTGCTTCAGTGCCTCAATTGTCCAGTTTCAGATTATGTCTCAGAAAAAAAACATCAGAACACACTTCTTTCCTGTTAATCAGTCTGTTTTAACAGCCCCCTGTTCCCTTCTCATTTGGAAAATGAATTATATGTAAATTGTTTTAAATGTTATATTACAACTTGAGTTGCATCTCCATGAAATTTGTTTAGTTTGATGACGTATTATTTGTGTCTGTAGGTGCTGGATTCATGCAACAGGGAAGTGGGTAGGGTGAAACAGATTGAGGAGCTTATCAGCATTGACAAGAAAATAGAGTTTGAGTGCAAGGTGACTCTTGAGTTAAAATATTAATTTCTGTTCAAACTTATTATTTGTTTCCTTTTAATTTCCATTAATATGAAGCAAATGAAGGTTTAATTTCTATCCTGTTTTCCCCTTTTCATTTATTTTGTTCTAAATTTCTTTCTTTTTTCTTTCTATCTTTCTGTTTGTCTGTCTGTCTTTCAGGCCTTGCCGCTGGTGTCAGCTTCTCGTTGGTTAATCAGAGAGGGTAAAATCACTCAGCTCGTTCTAGATAAAAATATCTTTGGCCAGAAGAAAAATTGCTCTTTACATTTTATCCTCTTCAATGATTTTCTACTGGTGGCCTCAAAGAAAGGGTGAGAATTAACTATGTAACTAATACATAATGGTAGAAATTCTGTTCATAAGAGGTTAGTTTACAGCATGCTCAGAGTTTTGCTTACTATCTTGTGTTCTTCTGTGCTTTGCTAGTAACAGAACATCTCCTTTATTTGTTTGTCTTTAATATCTAGGTCAGACAGTTATGTGGTGCATGATTATGCCCCGCGTTTCTTCATTGAGGTCACTGAGGGTGCTAAACTGAAGGATGATCTGGAAGGGTATGAAGTGAGCAGAGTATTTCGACTGGTTATGTTGAAGAACCACAGAGGCGTCTCATACCAACTTTTACTGCAGACTTCCACACTGTAAGTAGATTGAGTATAAACCTTCTGAAATATTCTGTATCTATACATTTTCACTTACTGACCACTTTATTAGACACAAGCCTGTGTACACAGCACATTAGAGGCTATAGCTCTTCTTTTTTCCATGCACAGTTTTCCTCAGTTGTTCGTCAGTGTCAGCTTCTGTCGACAGCATTGTTGTTTGCTGGATATTTTTGGTTGACAGGGACATTGCAGTGTTAAAACTGTTCAGCAAATCTGCTGTACCTAATACACTACTACCAGCAAAACACACACAACCATGTCTGCATTAATGTTGTGCTGGAATGGACTACCACCCACATGATATCTGGTCAGCAGTGGTTATTCCACTGATGAACAGGGTAGAGGGGGCTGAAAACAAATGGTTTACAGCAACAAATGGTTTACAGTCAGTATACATATACCTCCAAATGGTAGGTTTAACACCCACTGAGTGTGGAAAATGTTCCACATTAGAGTCTACATTATCATGCAAAAACATCCAACTTCCCAGGACATATTTGTACTACAGATATGATATAAAGGTTTCAATTTGCTAAAACATCACACTGTTTCTGTTCTCAGAGAAGAGAGAGACAGCTGGCTGCAGGTGCTGAGGAATGAGGAAGGAGTGTATGAAGAGTGGGGTGAGTGCCTGTGTTTCGGAAGAAGGTGTCTGTTTGCAGAACACAGACTTGTGAACATATCTTTGAGTGAGACAGATATTTTAGGGTTGTTTTTTTAAGCCTGTGCTTGGACTCCAGGGGTGAAAAAGTGGCCTGAGTACTCGTTGTGAATCTGAAATGTCAATTGGAGTCAATAATTACATTATATATTATAAATTATTGTATGTAATTTTAGTTTAAAAAAAATAAGTATAGACAAAATCTCTAGAATAGTGCCTTTTCATTATCTGCCTTGAACTTCTCATGCCACACAATATAGTTAGTGCTATAGCTATTCGTGTGAAGATGGATAAGCCACCAGATTGCAGTGTCAAACTTAAGGTTAAATAAAATATTTAAAAAACAAAAACTATTATAAAATAAGGTTTCTTCTTTGCCTCCCAAAAAGGTATTAAAAATCTGCTAATATTGAGCTAAATTGACCTGTTTTCTTTGCTACTTCTGATGGTGATTCCAGTAGCTAACATAACTTGCTAGAGAGCAAATTAAATTGTAGAAAATGGTAAATATAGCAAACAAGAGACTGAATTATGATTTCAGGGGGAAAAAAACACTGGAGAGGAAAAACATTGGAGATTCATGCAAAACACTAAATTACAAATAAATAATTTTTACCTGAAGTTCTGTATTACTCAGAAATGACCACTAGAGGGCAGAGTTGCGTTTGTATTGCAAATCCAGCTTTTTTCCTTTTCACTGGCAGCGTTAATGAATTATGTTACTGAAACACTGTATTGTTTGTCTCAGATTGTCCTCAGGTGCGATGTGTTGAGGCGTACAATGGACAACAACCTGGAGAGCTCAGTCTACAGCTGGATGACATAGTCAGCATCATCCAGAAATCTGATGGTAATTAAAAAACAGACTTACCTGTATGTTTAGTGGTATTATAAAATACATTATACATTAAAATACATTTAAGCACTTACTGTAGCGTGCATACTATATATATATGTATGTATGTATGTATGTATGTATGTATAACAGTCACACACTTGGGAGCACAGATTCCTTACATGTGACCAAATATTCTGTAATATTCTAGTAATCTGACTGATAGATCTGGTTTGCAATGTTTAGGGTACATATAAACAGTGCTTTCTGAATCTGCAATAAGATTGATATAATATAGATTGAGAAAATCGGTGCATGTAAACATAGTGACTTGCCTAACCATGTAAGCCATGTCCACTGGTTATTTTTCAAACACAAAATGAATACACAAATACATTATTTGGAACAAACATATGTCCTAAATAGATACAAATAGAGATACAAATAGGAGGAACCTACTAGATTTGTTAGAGTATATCACAGGAAGTTATAAATTGCAGTATAATTTATATCTAATATATATATCTAATTGAGACAAAATATGAACTTTAGGGATGTAGCTGAGGCAGAGGAACTAACAATACTAGAATTCACACATTATGCTTACAGTGCTGCCATTTCTACCTCTGTGGTTTTCTTCTAGTGTTTTTCAGTGTTTAACATATACAGAAATCGATCCAGATGGTGTCATGGCATTTACATCCGAGAACCGCTTAATTCTCAAATACAAATACAAACTTCAACCTCTGGGAAACCCAGTAATGTACTCCACTCCTTCTCATGGCAGGTTTAATGGAGGGTCAGAGGTTTCCTGATGGGGAAAGGGGCTGGTTCCCTGCCAAGTGTGTGATGGAGATCTCTAATGAACAAGTGCAGAGACGCAACCTGCTTCAGCGACACCACGTCCTCCAAACAGCTGCATTCATACAAAAATGCCGCAGCATATATCAGAAACAGTACACCACTACCTGCTTCAACAAAAATTAATTAAAATATTTATTATCTGCATATTTATTCTCATAGATCCAAAGCCAATGTAGCAATGTCTTCAGGAACTAAAACAACACTGGAAACTAACTGCATGCATGTTTTATCTGAGATTGTGTTTATATAGTTGGTCTACTTTCAACTATTCAGTGAAATAATCTGTAGAAAATAATTAAATCTACTCTATCTGAATAATATTCTGTTTTGTTGTCACAGTGATGGAAAGCATAGCTCCTTACTGTGTTACCTTACAGCTCTTTTAACCTTACGTTAAAAGTATTTTACAACTTTTAAATTTATAAAAGTAATTATAAAGGAAATTTGGGTTGTACAGAATTCTTTTAATGGATACTTGAATGCGTTGATTGTATAGGAGGTGCTTCATATAGTTCATGCTGTTTATGATTGTGCACTGAAACCTCAGACTACTCTCAGGAAACAGTTATCTTTTTTTTTAGATTTTATATTTTCAATAAATTAAAATGGAATTTGAAATTTATCTTTTATTCTTATATTGTGTAGTTTATATGATAAAAAAAAAATCCTTATATAAAACCATGGCCTTCAGACTGCCTGCTTATTGACAAACTTCACTGCCAAACAATTCATTCAGAGGTTTATGCACACAATCCTGATGAAATGAAATGAAACAGCCTTTATTTGTCACATATACATTACAGCACAGTGAAATTCTTTCTTCGTATATCCCATCCTTGGAGGTTGGGGTCAGAGCACAGGGTCAGCCATGATACGGTGCCCCTGGAGCAGAGAGGGTTAAGGGCCTTGCTCAAGGGCCCAACAGTGGCAACTTGGCAGTGCTGGGGCTTGAACCTCTGATCTTCTGGTCAATGACCCACAGCCTTAACCACTTGAGCCACCACTGCCCCCTGCCCCGCACCACTGCCCTCTGATCCACCTTGATCAGAGTCAAGGTGGATCTGGAGCATATTCTGAGAACACTGTGTGAGGTGAGCATACACCCTTTACAGGCTACCTGTACATCACTGAGAAACATATATACGTACGATCACACCTAGGGAGAGGAAGCCGAAAAACCTGGAGTTTATCCACAGAGACATCTACATTGGCAAACTGTGGATTCGGGAAGTACTAAAAAGTGTACTAAGTGTTTGGTATCATCAGGGTCTATCTATCTTTGTAGCAAATAAAACAAACAAACAAACAAAAAACTAAAACAGTGATGAAATGAATGCGTACTTCAATTAGGACATGATATTGTCACACCCAGTTGCAGCTAGGGGCAATTTCACTTAGCCAATCCAGTTGGCATGTTTGTTTTTTGGGTTTTTTTTTTTTTGAGGTGGGAGGAAACTGCAGAATCAGGAGGAAGCCAAAGTGGACACTGAGAAAACATAAACAAACACAGAGAACTCAGTAACCCAAGCTCAGACTGACTTGAAAAAACCTGGAGCTCTGTGCTTCAGTGTCATGTTGGCTTCAATGCTGCCAACATGCGGCATTATTTATTTATTTAATTAATTAAGTATTTATGATGATAATGATGATGATGATGATTATTATTATTATTATTATTATTATAAAACCAAACAATATTTTTACTTGTTTTAAATTTCCTTTATATACATAGTCTTTAGGTAATCTTTTTACATGCTGATTAATCCTGGTTGGTCTACCTGGACTGCAAATCCCCCTCATTCAGGCTGTTTTGAACTGCTGGTTATACTGGTCTTCCTTGTAAATTTCCCTTTGGCATGAATAAAGTATCTATCTATCTATCTATCTATCTATCTATCTATCTATCTATCTATCTATCTATCTATCTATCTATCTATCTATCTATCTATCTATCTGTCTGTCTATCTCGTGCGACCTGCTTGCCCCCAGTGTAGTGTGAATTATGTGGGTCATCTGGTAAACAGATGTTTAGGTGTAACTAGGTGAGTGGGATGAAGTTCAAAACACCAACGGAGAGCAGAAAGTATGTGCTGGATTAGAAATTCCCAATGATGGCACTGATTCAAATATCTCTAAACCAACCAACAAATCACCAATGGCTAGAAACTTTAGGAAAACGGTTAACCAATAGGAACGGAATTGTACCCGACGTCCTCCAATCAGGTAACTCGTCGATCCCTCCAATCAGAACGCTTTGGGGATTCTTCCAATCAGATGACGCCTTTGTTTGCTGCTCGCGCTTGTAACTCCACTCCAGTAATTCCCGAAAAAAAAGAGTTGAGGAAAACAAAACGGCGCACGAGTACGAGGTATGAGTTACTTTGTATTGCTTTTAAGCGAACGAATGGACTTCATTTTAATGCGTTGTTTTGTCGGAGATAACTTTGCCACTTGTTTTAGGTCGTCAGTAATACTTTTTTTCCCTCCCCATTCTACGGTGCTTTAAAAACGCGTGTTTTAGTGGGAGGTCGAAGTTTCGTTTTTCTCTCTGCAGCTCAATACCTTCATAATGGTGGACTTTTAAATCACTGGGGAGCCGCGAGTGTGCTTTACACTGAAGGCATCATAGATTTCTGCTAGAATAATTTGCTTCTGAGTCTAGATGAGGTAGCCATTTCTCTCTCTCTCTCTCTCTCTCTCTCTCTCTATCAGATTTGTGCTCTCAGTAGGTTACTTGGTTACTGAGACTTTCCTGATTTGATCTAACTCCACAACACTGTCCCAGTCATATATATATTATATATATTATATATATTATATATATGTGTGTGTGTGTGTGGGGGGGGGGGGGGTTGTTTTAATGCAAACATTTTAATGTTTGCATTAAAATGTCTATTTGTACATCTGGCTTTTGCACCTCCTTTTGTTAACCCGACCATGTACCAGAGTACTACAATCGACCCACTTAACCCATTTAAGTTGCTTGTTTATTTATGGCTTTAATGATAATCAGTTGTGTAAATGATGTTTGTGTGTTTCTGTGCTCTGAAATCCCCATTCTGTTGCTTTGTTGCTGATGGACTGCACTATAATAGTGTGTAATGCAGATGATGATAATGATGATGATATATGATGTGCAGGATTTTGATATCAAAATGTTGTGACGGATAACATTAGTATTAGGATGGATGAAACTTGAAGGGTTTTTTTTTTTTGGTTTGGCTCCCATATTTTGTTGAACTGTTGTAGCAAGTAAGATCCACCATGATGGTTAGTCTGTAAATGTTGTCACTAAACCGAAGGTGCTGTTTCGTCTGGGTTTTTCAAAGTGTGTGTGTGTGTGTGTGTGTGTGTGCACAGGTTTGAAATGGGTAACGGGATTTAAACCTGCGTATTTTGTAGTGATAGTGCTTCTGCTGGCACATGGTTGAGCATTCAAAAGGAAAAACATGTCTTGCTCTTTCAGATAGGGAGGTCATTTTTGGTGAACGTTTAAGAGTGACAGGAAAAGCACGGGCTAATAATACCGTCCGAGTTTGTTTTGGAGGTGGCTCTGTCTCTCACTGGTACGTCACTGTACATGATGGATGAGTTTTCAGCAGAGAGTGAGCTGTGTTTCCAGTAGGTGATGTCAGGCCTTCTTGAACTGAACAGCTGCACTAATACATCAATCAGTAGGCTGCTATTATGGGATCAGGGTGTATGGCAAAGATGGCGGCTTAATGAATGGAAACGTATAAATTCTTCAGGATATGTCATTCATACCAATTCTGTTTTGCTCACAGACAGGGTGTGTGAGCGAGAGAGAAGCCCGGCTGCGGCGTGAGCAGCAATGGGTGAGATCGAGGGCACATACCGGGCACTACAGACTCCAGGCACACGCCTGGGCTCTCAGTTCCACCCCGGAATCAGCACGCTGGAACCTGGGCAGAGCCTGAACTCGTCCGGGACAGGGCGCAATGGCAAGTTCCTGCAGATCCGTGTTCAGGGCCTGGACGATGCTCAGGAGTTCTACGAGGTTGAGGTGAGGATCTTGTTTACAGTTGTTGATCTCCCTTATACGCAAATTATGCAGATAGGGCTTGGACAACACATGCTTTTGTGGCAGTATACAAAGTGAGGTTTTTTGTTTTTAAAGCTGAGTGATTTTAAGTGAGTATGTGACCACAGAGAATATCGGCATGTTGGGCCATAATTTACATTTACAGTCTTCATGCTAGTAAAATGGGCCAGGGTCTAAGAACACTATCAGGCTGAAACCCTGTTAGAGAGAAGTTAGTACAACAACCAAACCCTTTTCCCCTCCTTTTTATTTAAATGGTGATTGTTTAAGTACTTAATAAAGAGGTAGGTGTTCAGCCTTTGTTTGAAAAAGCCAGTGACTCAGCTGTTTGGAAAGTTAGGGGAAGTTCATTCCACCACCTGGGAAGGAGAAAAGTCTTGATGCATCATTTTCATTTATCTTTTGTGTTTAGTTCATGTATCTATTAGTCACCCTTTTTGTGTATTCTTATCTTGATCCACATGCCAATTTTTCTTGCTAATCTTCCGTGTAGCTCGTATAAAAGCAGCGAAACGAGTAAGAGGGAGAGTATTTATCGTGAGGCAGCTGTGCTGTGTGTGACGTGAACTGCCACCTCGCTGTGCTCCTCAAATCCCTTCTTTAAGATCACGTCCCACTCTGTGTCTCTGAGCCTAAGTTTGCTGGCCCGGAGTGGCTTTATGAGCCATGAATCTGTCCAGTGTAGCCCGGTGTAACCTTCCATCTGAGGGAAAACTCCGGACAAACACATCTTAAATGTTTCAACATCAGCTTGGGTTGCTGGATGACATGATGGTGGTAGTTTAGAGCTTTAGGATCAGATTTCAGTTTTTGTACTGTGTTTGATTTGGCTTCATGGCTTTAAACCACTACTTAATTCTCAAAGTTGAGGCTAAAAGACTGCAGTGAAATAATAATCCATGAGATGAAGTGTTTTAGTGTAGATGAATGAAAGCCAGATTTACAGTATTTGCAAAAAAAAAAAAAAAAATTCCGAAAAGATCCAAACGATTAAGCATGTTTTGAACCTTAAACTCGCTGTACTAATAAACAGTACATGATAAGTTTCTTGTGGCAGAAAAAGAAAGCAACCTTATTAAACAATTTTTATGGAGGACTTTAACTTATGTAGTTTCATTTCATCTGACTACAGCTATACTGTGCTTATCTGATAAGACCATTTGCCTATAACTTTGACCTCAGCAGGGGAAAGGCATGTGTTGTTGGATGCAGGAGTGGGGCAAGGAGGTGGGCTGGATCTCGCACTACAGTGTGGAAGCGTAGCTGTTATTCTTCACTCCTCGCACACATCAGATATGAGGTGGAGAACGGGACAAAGGCCTGGAATGTGTTAAAACCACTATGTTGCGGTTTTGTGATGCAGCTGAATTACGTGTTATTTCTAAGTGTGGTGATCTTTCCTGATCTGCTTTTCAGAGAGGGCAATGCAGTGGGGGCATACTGCATTAGTTTACTGAGATACTAGAAATCTAAAACTGTTAATAATATTAACATTAATATACTATAATGATGCAGGTGACCCAAACATTATTCCATTTTCATTATAATTCTTAATTAGTTAATTACTTAATTTACTAATATGTACACTATAACTGCACCTGAATGAGTTTCTAGCCAGGTGTATTTTCTCTGAAACTGGTTGTTTGTGTCATGTGATCAAGCTCTGCTCACAACATGGCACCCAAGCAGTCCAAGAGGTACTGGATTAAAGAATGAAGAGCTGAGACTTATTTCCCTTTTGGGGTGAAATTAATTTAATAAAATAATCACCAAGTTTGTAAGAAGTGTGTGTAAACATTTTTGTTTAGTGACTTAGGAAGTGTTTAAAATCTGTGGGTGGGTCACTAATATGCATGCTATGAAGCACTCATTTTCCAGTACGAGACTGTATAGAAATCCACGGGTATGTGCATCGGGAAAGGACTAAAATGATCAGTTTGGTGAAAAACATTCTGACCTGTAGCTTTGTCAGAGGAGCACAGAGAAAAAAGCACCAGCATGGCCAATCTAGATGGTCATTAAATGACAGAGGAGCACCTCTAAACTAGCAAATTACCCCAGGTACATGTAATTCCTTCAAGATATGGCTATTGTCTCTGATAGGGATGTTGTACCATATTCCATGCTGGAACAGGTTTAGGCCTTTTAGATCCAGTGAATGAAACTCTAATGCTACAGCATACTAAGACATCATATTCAACTGTGTATTTTCTACTTTGTGGCTATCGTTTCGTGTGTGTGTGTGATGGTCAGGTGTTGAAATACTATTGGACATTATAGTGTATGTTTATCATTGAATTAGCACTCCACTCCAGATTATTAGGCTGTTCTCTTTGGTCAAGTAGTGTGTGTGTGTGTGTGTGTGTGTGTGTCACATTTTCAACATCTGTTTCCAAGATGGAACTTGAGTTTAGAAACTAACATCTGTGCTCTGAGATCTTGTGTCTTCCGCATATCTTTGACTGGGTTACCAGGAACGATCAATGGGAGAAAAGTTTTATTAATCTTCATTAAATGGCTCATTTGTTTTCCTCAGATTCAACATAAGAAGATTGAAATTTGGTCCTTTTAAATATGTGAATATTCTTTATGAATTTCCAGACCCTTCTATGTCGTACAGTTTCTTCTGTTTTCTTTTGTGTCACAGATTTGAAGTAAAGCTCAGAAAAATCAAAAGCCTTAGTTTCCATCCACTGCTGTTATGTGAATTGTCTGAAGAGACAGAAAAAAGGATGTCATAGAGCGGCTGGAAAGCACACTTACGAAGTTATATTTTGTTCCAAAAACCTGTTTCCATATTTACATTTTCGTTTCTAAGCGTTTTTGTGGTGATTCTACAATGTACATTCAAGTTGTTGTGTTTTTTACAAATTTCTTATGTAGCCATATGTATAGAAACCACACAGTTCATTCTAGATACTTCTGAAGTGATGAATGTGTTTTAAAGGGTGGATGTGTTGGGCAGGGCATGCCACTGCTCTAACTCTGGCAGTAACCACTGCTGACCCGGAAAACCACGACTCTGCTCTCTCCCTCTTTTGGTCAGCTGGCTTGTAATTTGCCTTGCTGCCTAAACTTAGTGTTAGTAGCTCGAGCCCTGTTTCAACTAAACCTCAGGTTTGTTTCGTGCTGTTTGCCTGGACGGTAGCTTTCACCAGTTCAGTTGTTTCAGTTTTTTTTCGTAAGGTGTGCTGGACACAATATATCATTTGCTGATTATCAGTAATATTAGCTATTGTGCAAATGGAATTGCAGGTTATTGTAATGTGCAAGTGACTTCTGATCATTCTGGCATGGCAATGTCGGGGGCAATGTCAGGGACTTCGAGGTGTCCAGTCTTATCCAGAGAGGGCCAGTGTGGGTGCAAGTTTTTATTCCAACAATGCAGAAGCCAAGGCCTCATAGTATTTTGAAAGGAAAAGTCAACTGATTAAACCTGTGGAATCAGGTGTGGCTCTTGCTTGATTGGAAGCAAAAACCTGCTTCCAAACACCAGGACTTTGTGGTTAAGATCGGACACCCCTGCTTTAGATTTAAATTTCTGTGTTTGGATTAATTGCAGTTTTCACACCCAAATCAACAAAGCAAAACATTTTGGTTCAAAAAGTCAGATAAAGGTGATTTTTATGTGTCTTGCTCTATATTAAAACCCAGTTGGTTAACGGTCAAGGATCACATCACGGATTCACCACTAAGTGTAGCAGTAGAATAGTAGTATTGTATTTGGTCTATAATGTAAAGCCCTTAACTCCAGGTTTGAGGCCTTGTCCTAGAGTGGACTTCTAATTCCCAACCTCTTAAGTAAAAGCCAAACAAAACACCCCCTCATCTTGAAATTCCTACCTGTCAACTTTGGTTAGTTTTCTAAACTTTAAGATCCTTTTCCTCTTACAGAGTGCCATCAAATCAGCCACACTTCTTACCTTTAAGTGAGTAATTTATACACAAGTATTTGATTCTGATTAATCAACATTATTCACTTGTTAAATCTAAAACATATAGTACGCTGTTTGAGAAGAAACATATCCATCACTCATCACAGCCAAATGTCGAGGTGCTGAGGTGGAAAATTAAGTCATTTCAACCTTAGATGCCAAGTCAGATGCAGTTTTACTCTGTGTGTGTGTGTGTGTTTTGCTCACAGTTATTCCTCTGGTTTTTCTGGTCTTGTTCATTATTACCCTGCATGCTAGATTTACATACTATTTTGTACTTCTTGTTTTGTATTTAATGTCACTCCATGATTTATGTTATGTTGCAGAAGTGTGCACTGCTCATTTTCCCTGTATGAAGCCTTGTTCACAAAACTAATAGGAAGTGATGAGGAAGCAGCAGTAACAGCATAGGCTTCCTGTCTAGTCTGTGCTTGGGGAAAATGCACACGTGTGTCTGTGTGTCCATACAAATTAACAGTTATCTAACCTGCCTGAGAGCAGGTCTTTTTCTTTGTCTAGCAGACACAAACACGACGCTCTCCCCAACGTGTGAAAGCTCAGTGGAAATCCAAGGTAGTGGTCGAGCGAGGGAGCGATGAGAGAGAAGCCGGACAAAAAAAAAAGACGGATTTGTAAGTTTCTACAGCAGAAGTGAAAATAGGCATATTGATGGACAATTGATCTATTTGTCTTAATAAATAACTTCTTATAAACACATGTGGCTGTGGTCTGTAAGGCTGTTTTTTTTGTTTTTTGTTTTTTTTGTTTTATTTCTTTTGCTTTCATAGATTTCTGTAGGTTTATTTGGTTTTCCTGAATGCAACACGCGTATCCCAGATGTTCCTTCAAACAAACTTAACGTTTTGTTCCATGCCAAACAGTTTAGCTATATTCTTCATTTATTGTACTCATGACTCATTCATTCAACTGAGCACTTTGTTTCTGTTCAATCCAGCTTTGAGTAAATTAATATGTTGCGCAAATTATCTGTATTGAACCGATCAACTAGAGTTAACTAGCTCAATAAAATGTGCCTTGTGTGCAGAGCCACTTTCCACACGTTGGTTTTAAAATCGGATTTATTAGAGTGATGAGGATTGCAAGGCTTCATTAAGCTTTTAAATTGTTTTTAAGAGCTGCTTCACCACACATTTAAACATATGCTGAGTAAAGACATGGAAGACAACAGAATTTATATTATTGAAATCTCGTTATGGAGCTTTTATATAAATCGCTTGGGTTGTATTACTGTGGGTGACCGCCCATCACCAGTGGTCATAGCAAGATAACGGATGGCTGGTAAGCCGGATGGTTTTTGAGCGTTCTGGGCTGGACAAAGGGCTATTGTAAGTGGTGTTTAATATCCATTTGAAAGGTGCAGTTGTGTACTACCTGCCTATTTTGTTAGTCAAGTGTTTTAGAGTCCAATCTGTTTCTAAAGGTGGCAACTATGTGATGAGCAAACCCCTGTGAAATGAGGCAGGAATAGTGCTGATGGCTTTATTGGACAAAAACATACAGTAGAAAGTCGCAGCACCTGTTGCATGCAGAAGCCACATGTTATAATCCAGTATATATTGTAAATCTTGTGACCTAAATCTCTCTAATTAGCCATAACAGTAATGTTGATGGCAGCTTTGTCAGCAGAGTTGACTGTTATCCCTAATCTTCACTGCCATATGCTGTGTCTGAGCTTCGCACAAAGGCACTCGGTTAAACTGAATTTGCGTGGAATGTCATGAATGCGTGCATCCAGCCGGCCGTGTGCTGTGCTAACCCTTGGAGGAATTTGTGAGGCCACTGCAGCTCACTAGGGAGGGGGCCGATGCTGTGGAAATGAGAATGGCCATAACATTAGCGTAGAGCATTTGTGTGTTGAGAGAGAGAGGGAGAAAACATTTAACAAAATTAAAAGAATGTGTGCTCAGAGTAGGAGTTTTGACAAAAACAACACCGCGAGTGTGTTTATGGATGTTCAGAGAGAGAGGGAAGGAAGTACTGAAAGCAAGGAAGAGAAAGAAGAGGAGACTATACTTTATCTCACTAATGACACCATGCAATGGGTTATTAATACACTGCTCCTTGTGTGAAGGTCCTCCCTGCTCACACAGGCATTTTTATGTGCAAAGCAACTGGCAGGAGTTTCAGTCAGACAGCTTGGAAGCCAAGCTTTAATCCGAGTCCCAGTTTTCCATCAGCATTTCATCTTTTGTTGTTAATGAATAGATGATTTGCAAGAACGCTGCGGATGATGTTTATTTGTAAGGCGAACTGTCCAAGGAATCTGATCTGTGTTTGCTTTGCATACTTGTAATTAAGTCGTGACTTTTTTGTTCTTTGTGGGTGTCGAAGTGAAAAAAAGAAAAACAAATTGCGGTGTCTGATCCTTTTTCTGGCACAAGAGTTGAAAGAAGAGCACTGTTTTCTGTCCCCCAGCTGTGTGTTTCTGCATTACAGAGTAATGCAATTTATAATGTAATCTATCAGGTTATGTTGTTTGAAATATTCCCATTAAGTGGGACAGGTTGTCCAGATGATGCATGTCGGGTATCAGATGTCAGGTGAAAAAAGCGAAAGGGACCAGACAGCCGCAGACCAGACATTAGTGACAGCTTTTCATGCATGTCTATTGCCTTTTTATAGGCCAGTATATATTTACTTGTTGTTGTTGTTGTTGTTGTTGTTGTTGTTGTTGTTGTTTAGTGGTCTTATTTTAATTGGTTTTGTAATATCTTTGAAAACTGTGCCTCATCCTGCATTCTTAGTGTTATACTGTATTTGCACAAATGCTTTTCTGAGTTATGTCCCATAAACATAAATTGCGCTAGTTATTGCAGTTATTGCTTTTCCCCTCATCAATGTGGCAGTGAGAAATCCTTCACAGTTAAAAACATTGTTCCTTAACTATTGGCTGTTGTTAAAATGCGTTAAGTACCTCACCATGTCCAGCCGTGACATGTGACACGTGTTCATGTTTAAAAAGTTTTTACAAACATAAGTCAAGCTATAATATTTATTGTTTTAAGTGCTGCACTGCTCAGTCTCTAGTGCATTGTTTTCATGTTGGTTCATGCTGGTTCGATGGAGCAGCCTGGCTTCAGCCCCCTCCCACATCTCTCCACGACCGAGGGCATTGCATTACGGGACAGTGGAGAACACTAGCTCCTTTCATGCAGCACTTCATTACAACAGTGTGTTGCTTTCCCTGTCTGCAACTTATCCAGATGAAGAGTAGGGCATTGGGAAGTTGTGTGTGCGTGCCTGAATTTCAATTCTTTGTGGAATTGTTTTTGGCTGTTTGCTTAAAAACACACTGAAAACAGGGATTGGTCAGTGTGTAAATATGAGGCTTATAGAGTGATGTGGTTGGTTTAATCACTTGGCCAACATGGGTAAACATACTCATTAATAGTATGGGTTGATCGTGCAGCACAGGGATGAAGTGGGGTTGCACTAAATACCATTCAGAATCAGTGCAGCTGAATGAATAAAAAAGACTCCTTATTGGCATGAACATAGAGGTCAGCTGAACAGATTGGATTTAGTTAATATACTCTTGGAGTTTGGAGCTTAAATTCGTTCTATTTGTTTGTTTTAATTATACAGGAATACCCACAGAGGACAACAGCCATGTTTTTAGAGGGGGTTATGTGTACATTATCACACACCAGATCATAATAATGTTGCCCACACTACTCTACACTTCTGTGAGCTTAACATATATAATATACTTCATTTCATAGCTTGTGGTACTCATTAGATTAGTGTTGTTCTAGAACATTAAAACACACATAATTGTCTTTTTGATCATCCAAATGTAAAAATGTGTCCTAGATGTGATTCAGTGAGCTTTATAAAGTCATAATCAGCTCCTGACCTGTTAAAATGACCTAAATACACACTTTATTTCCATTAGCAAGTAACTGCAAACTCAAGAGATGGCATCATTCTGCGGTTGACCCCTGCAGTGACTTAAAAGGTGTTTTTGATCCAGGATAAGTGACAACAGGAAATTAGGCAGCTGGAGTTGCTTTTAACTATTTTCTGAACCGACACCAGCCTGGGAATTGTCAGTGGAAAATGAGAGTCATGTGAATACCTAGTGCCGCAGTAAATATTATTCATTTCAGCGTATGTGTCATTGATGACCGAGTCTACTCCGAATAACATCTTCCCTTCATCTAAGGAGGAACGATAGCTAGCTAGCTAAATTAGCTTGTTAGTAATGAGAGGATTTGATGCTGCATTCTACTTTTCCATTAATTTCTAACATTTCTATATATTTCCTATATGTTTTTATTCAGTGAACCATACAATTAACTAAGAAAATTAATCTGCGAAAATCGACTGATTCTGATCAGTGAACAGATTCTGTAGGTTGTCTCTTTTCATGGAAAACCACAGAGAAAAAAACACAATGATCTATCCTCACAACAGGTTGGTCTTTGTTCACAGAAGTCATCAAAGTTTTGGCACAAGCATATTGTATTCACAGATATTTTTTCCCCCGTTAAATTATTGCTTGGTTGTATTGTTTACAGTGCGAATGTTTGTGTGTGAGATGTGCTTCACTGGCTTCGGAATTTGAGGAAAAATGATCGTATTTCTCTTTTCTGATACTGTAAGCTCTCTGAGGTGAGTCGCACCATAACTGAGGGTTTATGGATCGCAGCATTTCAGTAAGCCACTGCATTTCAATTAAACTTCATGTTAAAGGCCCATCTCAGTAGGCCACAACATGTAGGCTGAGCTCCTCTCACCGTTGTACGCTCATTTCTGTGCCGGCGTATTTGAGTTGCCTGGGAAACGGGCTGATTTGTTTGTTTTTTACATTCCTTGCATGCAGAATGAGCTTCATTTGTGTGCAGAATTGTCAGAAGCGTTTATTGTCGCCGTGACAGCGTGAGAACACGGTGGAAATTTCACACATCACTGCGGGGTTTATCCCCCGCTTTCAACTTTTCTGTTACCTTTTTTTTTTGGTCAGAAAAGACCTGTGATTTTGGCGTCACTGTTTTAAAATGGAGCTAATAAAATGTGTATAATAACTTCTGCATTAGGATTGTGTCCTCTGCATGAATGGGTCATTCAGTGTCAGAGTGGCTGCTACCAAACTGTACCAGGCTTGGAGCAGACATTAGCTGATCAGATTTGGCTACAAAGCATAATCTTGAAATGTTCAGCTGCTCTGTGCTGTGCATCACACTGAAAAATGAGCCAGACGATGTATCCTTCATGTATTCATACACGCTCCTTCACCCCTGTCCTCATTGATTGGCAGCAGTACACTACACATTAGGGGATTAAGTAATGAGTGAAATGTAGTGTTCAAGGAAAAACAGTTTGTCTTTCTCAAGATTACAGAACTAAAAAAAATAAATAAAGAACTGAGGCTTTTTGGACTTCCATTAGGAACTGTTTTTATTGGTTATTTGTACTGTTGTTGGCTCCTAATAAGCTGGGATATGCGAAACTCTTTGGTTAAGTGGTTAAGGCTCTGGGTCATTGACCGGAAGATTGGGGGTTCAAGACTCAGCACTGCCAAGTTATTGGGCCCTTGAGCAAGGCCCTTAACCCTCTCTGCTCGCTGTATCATGGCTGTATCATGACCCTGCACTCTGACCTCAACCACCAAAGAATGGGATATGCGAAGAATGAATTTCACGGTGCTGTGATAAATATAGGCTACTGCTATTGTTAATTATGAATTACACACAAAATTAATAATAATTAGATATTTTCTTTACATTTTGGCTCTACTACTCTGTGGCGGTGTGTCATGGCTTTTCCATACGATTAGGCTTAAGCAGCAGCCTTAGTTTGGTTTCTAATTCCAGCTTGGCATGACGTCTCTAGCTCCAGATGCCCCCTCTCTCACACTTTCTAGGCCAGCTGAGCTTCTGCCATACGACACAATTACTGGAACAAATTAGACACAGCACTTAGAAATAAATAGAGGACTGCTGCTGGAAAATCCCTCAGCTTGTTCTTGATTGCTCCCTGTGAGTTGGATCATAACTTTGGGCAACTCTTACTCTGGTATTGTTTGAGCGTCAAAGCATGACAGATCAGCTCTTTGAGCAGGGCCCAGAATTGGGGGCAGTTTGGGGGATGAAACTGGAGACTCGAGTCTAAACCTGCCAGAAAGGTTCATTTAATATTTATATCGAGAGTTTGGAGTAATTATCTTGGATGCTTTATGGGTGAATTTGAAACAGTTGATTTTAAAGGTGATGAAGGTTCAGCACATCGTGTCTCAGTGTTAGAAACACTCCCTCCCATCTGCCACACATTTGAATAAATTTGATTGGGAGTTCCTTTCTCTTTTCCCTTTCAGAGAACTATTTTTCACTTTGATGCCCATGTTGTGTGTGTGTGTGTGTTAGTGTGTTAGAGGCTGGAATGAGTGAGCGTTGTGTCTCAGTAAGACCGAGTTCAAGTACATATAATCTCTTCTCCATGAATTCTGATAACTACTTTGTTTTTTTTTCTGGTGAACTCTTTTACTACATCTGTTCTCTGTGGGATCCTCTTGCTTCAGGCATCATGCTGGGGTTGTGTTTTTACTAGTGTACATGCCAGTAAAGATTTTACACAAAAACTGTAAAATAATAATGCCAAATACCAATGTTGTTTGGCTTCATGAGAATAAAAATGGAGTTTTGATGTAAAGCATTTACAAAGAAAGAAAAATATTTGCTATTTGGAAAAGAGATTAAGCCAAGCAAGGAGTAAAACAGGACAGGGCATGCTGTTTGAGAAGATAATGTGGTAGTGTGATGCACCCTGATGTGAAAGAGTTACTGTTACCATTCTGAAATGGATCATTTTCGAGCAATATTGTGTCCCGAAGCGTTTTATTCCTTTTATACTTTTATACATTTTGCTAACAGTTGAGTTTTTAAAATCATTTATAATGTTTAATGCTGTGGAATGTGGAAGTTCCTGTTATCACAAGTTATAGCAACTAGATGCAATCATTACCTCGCCAAATGAACACCTTATAGAAAGCTTTGGCATATAAATGAGTATACGTTTTTCTTTCAACACATTTTTTTTTTTTTTCATTTGTACATTATTATGATATAGGATATAAATGATCATTTGAATTGCAGTCAGCAGTATACAATACAATAAACACATTCTGACCAATCGGATTGAAGAATTAAACAGCGCTGCAGTATAATAAGAGGCTGGTATGCCAACTAGAGTTGGTATGCCATTTCCTGCTCTCATAACAGGTAGTAATTTGGAACAGTGAAATTCATCACTTGGGGCTGAATGCTTAGACTATTGCATCACTTTCTATTGTAGCATCATTATTTATACTTGTACAACATAAATATACATAAGCAGTACAGTATTTTGCTGACAAGAATTGTGTTCAATAAAGAACACGGATGTCATTAAAGTGGTATACTTTAAGGACAAATTCCATTAAATTTTTACTGTGATCTGAAGTTTTGTATGTGGTTATGTTTATGTCCAAATTTATTTGTAGCTGAAATCTGTTTTTGAAATGTCATTTGTATTAGAGAAACCCTGGGGTCCTAATAGCTTTTATTTAATTATTATAAAACCCTGATTCACACTGATTGACACGGTCTATTAGTTTGCATTGTGTCTAGTAAATAGGAATCGGTGGATCAGACTTGTTCGTATATTTTGTACAGTATGGTCAGTGCTCTCATCATCAGACCGCCTTGCTCAGATAAACCAGACAAACGGGACAGCCTAAGAATAAGGTATTACTCATAACCTGTTGCGCTGTAGTAGGTCAGAGGCAAGGTATGTTGAGGGTGAGGGAGGCTGGTAAATAGCTCAGCTCATGTCAGGTGACATGAAACCATGACCTTTTGGATATTTCACTCACCTTCACAGAGAAAGCTAAAACATTATCCTTCCATTTAGTTAAAAAGAATTCCTGTTCAGGAATTCAATATGTTAAAATGGTTTTAAGAATTGTTTTAAGCTGGGTTTGCATTTTTGAGTCACCTAGCCCTATTTGTTAATCCTTACCTGTTTACCATTCACTGCATTAACCTGTTCAGGTGTCCTCCATGGTGTTTCGGTGCTGGCTAGTTCTAAGCTAAGTGAGATTGTAGGTTCAAATCCAAGGATTGGCAATAATTAACTATACTCTTAACTTCTTAGCTGTACTTGACTCGTGTGCTGTTTCAGCTGTAACATATCAACATATCTTTGGGTGTTGGCTACTTTTAAGCTGATAGACAACCACCAGAGAGCTGACTTAGCCAGGTTAAGGAAGTGAATGTTAAGTCCTGTTTGTGAATCATTAACTTTTTAGGTGTGCAAACCAAAGACTTTAGACTCACATCCCAAACCCGGATTAAAGCACACTAAACTGACACATTGAGCTCCCCTGAATGTTAATAAATAAACTATCTCTAGTCAGAAATATTGGACTAGAATATTGCTAGTCATCTGACATACCCGTGACCAGACAGTTATAGTTCTAGGACGTGATCTGAAGCTAGTGCCAATTAAATGACAATACATTTTATTTTTTTCTTTCTACATTTTATTTTCAGGATGGAAATAATTATTAGTTATTTATTTTATTATTTATTTAATCAGTGTAATAGGTTATAAAATTGTGGACTATGAAACAGTAAGAATTTTTTCATTTGTTAAGTGATGTCAAGTTCATGACAGTAGTAGTAAGTTGTTGAGCATCGTAGATTAATAGGGAAGAATTTGCAAATTTTTCATTTGGTTTAAGGTGCTATGGGTGTGGCCAGGTGTGTTTACACAGCGAAATACACTGGCTGTTAAACCGGGTTTTAAGTGTGTGAGAAAAGAAAATGGCACACCAGCTGGAGTGTTAAGACATGCCTGAACACGGCTTTCCCGTCTAACAGTGTGGAATACTGCCATTGGCTCTCTTACTCAAGCCCAGGTCACATTTCATTCCACACACATCGCTGTCTAGCTAAACTTACACACGCAGGCCCAACACACACTTTCCTTTCAAACCCCTCCCTGTGCCAGGTTGGAGCTTGTCTCTACTATTCTCTAAGCTGTGCTTGTGACAGCTTACCTCCTGCATTACACACATCAGCCAGTTTGTTAGAAGTTTTAAGTAATCATTGTCCACATGATACCTGTATATAAATGGATGTTTACATTTTAATGCTTTGTTGCATGTAAAAGAATTAGTGTTTTATAAATTTAACAAGATGCACTGGAAATGTGACATTCTAATAGTGGAAATCAGCTTTCAAATACACCTAATGCTCTTGCACTGTTTGAACGCAAGATGTACCAATCTGCACAGCCTGTAGAGTTACAATCTATAGAGAGAGCACGATGGTCACGTGATTGCATTCTTTCATGAAGTGCCAGCTCCATTGGCTCCAGATGCCAGTGATCATCACACAGCAGATCTTATATAACTGTGTAGCTTTCGGATGTTACAAGGTAGCTAGCAAATAAACATTTTAACCGCCTTTGGAGCTCTATTTCTGGTAAAATGTTGCCTCAGGCTCTGTTATCACTTCTTTATTTTCACTTGATCATCTACAAATGATCAGATTTTTGGGAGAATTTATTTACTATTTATTTCATATATAATGAAGCTGTAGTGCATATTTTTCTCAATCTTGTCAGTGTTTCCACTTATCTGTGAGGTTTCTGATACTAAAAAAATGTGTCACCTGTGAAGCCAATAACCTTTTAAAAAAAAAAAGTTAATGCTGTAATGCTGTCGATTTTGGAAATAAGTACTATATTTAGGTGCGACACTACCACCATGCACGTTATGATTAAACAACATGGGCCTGCATATCACATTCAAATTTCTGTGAAAGTCAATGCGACATGTATGTAAAGAAAAGAAAAAACAGCCAACAGCTGTAATGAAGCAGCCTATTTACCCTGCTGGTCCCCTGGGCAACTAAAAATAAAAAAACTTGCCCTGACACGTAATCTGCTAGTCTCTTGATACTGATTTGTTCAGTTCAAAGTCTCTAGCTGCATGAAGTGCGCAAGTGCTCTGCTCATTTCGGTTTCCCTTTTCCTTTTTATAGCCGTTTCACATATACACTTGGTGGTGTGAAGCCAAGGAACTAGTGGAACAGCCAGTGAGATCATAATGACTTAAAGAAAATCATGTGAGGACATCCTCCTGGAAATCACCAACCCAGTGTTTTCACAGCAGCAGGTTTATAAA
Organism: Hemibagrus wyckioides; assembly: GCF_019097595.1. NCBI lineage: Eukaryota > Metazoa > Chordata > Actinopteri > Siluriformes > Bagridae > Hemibagrus > Hemibagrus wyckioides. The sequence continues at coordinate 12,305,491 of NC_080720.1, forward strand.
ACAGAGACTCTTTAGTGGAGAGCTGTGTCTTTTGATTAATAAACAGTTTAGAGTTTAGACTCTTCTGCCAACATCATCACCAGCAAAACCCTAAAAGTCACAATATAGGATTTGTCAAGTGATAAGACTTAGCAGAGGTAATAGGAAGGATTGAAATAAACAACTTAAAATCTTAATTGCCTGTACAAGTGAACTTACAAATAAAATTTCCTCTAGAAAATGTCAATGTCTGCATGTTAAAAAGCTTAGAATGGACGAGCTTCTTCTGCCTCTTATTAGTAACACACTCCTAAGGCTATCTACTGGTGTGGTCAGCATGGATATTTATTAACCTGCTGAAGTTGCTGTACAGCTTAAGCAAGGTATACTAATTTATTTAACAAGCACCTAATCAGACAAGCATGTCTTCATGAGCTTTACAGGTCCTTACCATGCTCAGACCATAAAGATTTATGAGAAACATGGAAGGGGCGCCTCTCTGGGTAGGTTGAACGTGTGGTAGATGACAAATGCAGGGACCAGCTAGAGGGCATTTGTAGATTTAACCCACATTATAATTACCCATTAAAGGAGGAGGCATGGCCAAAGAGGAACCACAATGTCAGAGGAAGAGAATAAAAGTACACAGTAGATCCTTAATCATGAGTAACAAATCGATCGTGTGCACAAAACCATGTCTCTAAGGGTAAACTCTCCTGTAGTTCACATCATGCTGTATGACCGTGAGACCCAGTTTTCCCATAATGATCTAGACAACTGTAATTGTAGACAATACGTTTTTCTTCCATTTGTTGTTTTATTTGCTAATATGATCTACAGTTTGTTTACATTTCTTACACAAGAAATTTAAAGACCTGCATGTTTAAGCCTTTAAAATCCCAGCCCTACCATCATCACTGTACACATTTACTGTCGTTTCTGAATAATTTGTGGCTGTTACTGAATAATTTGCATTAAATAATATAGTGATAATACCCTAAGAGGTTAAGGGGTTAAAAGAAAACCAAACCCTGCCCATGCACTGGTCTTAAAAATACACTCGACATTGCAAACAGATGTCTTGCTGTGTAATTTTCTCAAAAAGTCGTCGACTGGCATCCAAAACCCAAACTGCAGCGTGTTCTCGCTACATAGCAATTAGTCCTTCATTTTGTGAAAGCAAAGCCCAGGGCATTTCAGAAGAAGAGTTCTGCAAAAAGGTTTTTCCCTTTTGTTGAAAATGGAGCCGTTTTATAGCAAAGCTCTCCACATTCTGACTTTTTTCCCAGAGTTTCTGCTCAGGGCAATTCATAAAACGTTTTCATATTCCTCACTGACCGCCAACAACCTCAAACATTTATACACTTTGTGCCACAGACCCTGTCACTTTCCATAATCCCTTACTCAAATAGACAGACACATACCCAGAGGTACTTAGGTGTTGACAACAAGTGTTGAGTTCTACTTGTTTGATTTTGTTTTAATACCTGGTCTCGTCCCAGTAGTTCTACATTTGTACCACATTCATACCTACTCAATTTAGCACTGTGACTGTAGATAGCATTGTGACTACCTGCCTTTTGAATGAAATATAGAGGTTAAGTACAATGTTAGTATATTGTATACTGTCACAAAAGTCAGTTATCTTTACAGAATATTAAATCTTGCTTGGCTCTGAAATTGCCCACTTGTGAAGATCTCATAATGACACACTCTTATTCACAATGCTTTTCTTTCTGTCTCTCCCTCTTGCTCTCTCTGACTACAGGCTAAAGCAGATGGACAGACCCTTCTTAATGACGTGTATCGCAGGATAAATCTCATCGAGAGCGATTACTTTGGTCTGGAGTTCCAGAATGTGCAGATGAACTGGGTAGGTGGCTGTGTGCTGAACAATGCCCCAGTGTGCATGCTGACAGAACAAGTCTCCAAAACCTCCAGCTCCAGTTTTATAACGTCATATGTACCGCTTTTGGGTTTCGGGGGTTTGGTGGTCTCTCTCAGTTATAGCTGTAAAGCTGTCTGGCTCTGAATAAAGCAACTTGATGTATTTTAAAATAAATCTAAAATAGACAGCACTAGGAGACTTCAGGAGCTGGCAGTACAGGGAGAAGCAAACACGTGAAGGAGTTGCTAGAAGAAAAAGAGGCAGAAAAAAATCCAGGTGGATTATGAGAACTTCTGTGTGTTTTGTTTTTTCTTTCCGTGTGTTTCCACATACCTGCATAGGCCTGATTCTGAACAGATTGTCACCTGTGAATGCTAATTATTCTGCCTAGTAAAAATTGTTCTACCATTAGCTAGGTCTAGCCTTGGGTGAAATATATAGTGTAGCGGTGAGTGGAAGGATTCAGAAGATTAGTACATGGGTACAAAACCAGACATAGCTAACCACCAAGCAGTCAGCATTCCCCTGAAGGCTGATTAACGAAGGTAGTGGCTAGTTCTCTATGAGGGTTGGGCTCGTCCATAAACGCCGCCTTTGCATTGTGACAAATTTGCATTAACATAGAACAATAAAACCAGACCTTGAGATATTGAAAAATCCTAGCACTATTGTCACCAAGTCATTGTCACTGAGAATGTTCAGTAATCTAAACGTATTGTCAGTACTGGTCCTTTTCCACAGATTCAATAACAAACAGGATACAGCAATTTAGTTGTATAGCTGTAAGTTTAAGTTTATTGATGGTGTGCCTAAAAGGGCAACTGTGTGTACCACAACCTCTGCATATTTATTAAAACATAAATACGTTTATGAAGAATCGCTTTCTGGACAAGAGAGAGATCTCTGGAGGAAAGGTGTGGCAGTGAGCAGTGCATTCCTGTTACAATCAGTCACAGATGTGTGTGATAAAGGAGGAATCTCCTGTAGAGCAACTGCGGGTCTTATACACGGTAGTTGCAAAAACACATGGCATTAAAAATGCTTTTATTAATATAATAGGAAGGTATTATTTCTGTAAATGCTGAATGAATATTTCAGTACACGGTGTTAACTCTGACCTTTTCTAACTGTATTCATCTCGGTCTGAAATGTTTATTTGACCTCGAGGTGACCAAGTGTCACTTCTCCATCTCAACTTGCACATGAAAGAACAAACTTTTTCCAGCAAATTCCTAAGGAAATAATCGCTAGGAGTGTGGAATGGCAATGTTGAGCGTACAATCTCTAAAAGGGACGAACACTAAAGCTGTTGCTCTGCTTTTGGTTGTAGGTTTGGCTGGAGCCCACCAAGCTCATAGTGAAACAAGTGCGACGTAAGTGCACACTTAGATTTGGGGTTATTTGTAGTACAATTTGAAAACATTTGTGAGTGTTTTTGTGATTGTGTGTTGTATTTCAGGACCAATGAACACACTCTTTCGTTTGTCAGTGAAGTTCTTCCCACCCGATCCTGGCCAGCTTCAGGAGGAATTCAGCAGGTATGTGACGAGCTACAAGAGTTAACAGCTGACTTTTGCTGTTTATTTTTATATATATTATATATATATATATATATGTGTGTGTGTGTATATATACATATATGCAAGTTTTTTATTTCCTTGGCCGGTTGTAAAGGCCAGCATTACGGTTTTATACCATCATACCATCAGGTTTATCAGAACATACCTTAATGCTTGGTGTATGCGGTGCATGTTTCTGTATTTCCTGGTGCAGGTACCTGTTCTCCCTGCAGATGAAGCGAGATCTGATGGAAGGCCGACTGAACTGCACAGAAAACACTTCAGCTCTGCTGGCCTCTCACCTTGTCCAATGTAAGTGTATGTCCACGATGCACAATGGCCAATGATGTTATTTAATTTACACCCTGTTATTTCATAATACCATGGCCGCTTACTTCGTATGTATGTACTGTATTTATTTATTTATTCATTCATTCGTTTGCTCGTTCATTCATTTAGTTTATTTCTTGCTGCAATTGACACTTTATTCATTTTCTCTATTTCTTTAGAGCATTTCAGCCTACAATTGTTTATTTGATTTACTTATGGTTTGTCAGCCATTTGATTCAGTTTCCCATTGTACATAATTAAACAAACCAAAAAGAAGAATCCACACCACATCCAGAGTAGTGTGTCAGGTTCGGTTTAAAGAACATTTCATTCACTGGTGGCCTTTACATTATATTCTGTTATAGAAAAATATAATTAGTGACCAATATGAAGCAAAGTTGATTGTTTTTCAAAGTGTTTTAGTTTAACACTAGAATTTTAATTTCTACTTCTTGCATATTTGTTTTACGGCTTTACATTTACGTTTAACAGCAAAGCATGTTAGTTCCTGTTATCTCTTATGTTATAGCAGCTCTAAACAACCTCTGAAGTTCTCAGCCATTCCAGGGAAAACAAATTATCTCAGTTATCAAAAATGTCCAGGTCAGTGTAGCACACACTCTGTTTATGAGAGATCCTCATATCCATGTTGCCCATCACGGAACTTACTTCTCCCCATGGTTGAATCATTATGTGGAGTTTAACTGATAACCCAGCTTGGGAATGTTTTTATGTTTATATTTTATAAACAAGACTAAGTATGAGTGTCTGATCACTGAGAACTAAATTTTCCTCCCAGCCCATGTTCATGCCAGTCACCCAGCGTAGAAGCTGTGGACAAAATGTTATAAAAATCTATGAAACTCTACCACCCAGCAAACTTGGGCTTATCGTTTATATGCTAAGGACCCAAAATAAATGCTTTTTTAAGCGTCCAAGTCCTTCATGTATTTTTCTTTTGTGTGGCTTTTTTGTAGGACTACTAGCTGAAGGAAATGGTTTGACAAATGTAAAACAGCATCTTTCTTTGCACTTGAGGGAAATATGGTTGCTTTATTTAGGATAAACTGGTATTTTTAATGTGTCAGATGCCAAAACAAGTTTTTGGCAGAACAGTGTCTTTTTTTTTTCTTTTTTCTTCCTCCTCAGTCTTTGTAGTTTTTCTTTCTCTCCCTCAGCTGAGATTGGAGACCATGATGATATTTCAGACAGGGAGTATCTGAAGCACACTAAGCTGCTGCCGTATCAGGAGCACTTGCAGGAGAAGATCATCGAGTTCCATCGCAGACATGTGTAAGACCATTACCATCCTTATCCTCACTGCACATAGTGACGGCAGAAAAAGTACATAACATCATGCAAATAATACTAGCCCTGTGTATTTTGCCTTTACGGAACACAGTGTGCTGTTTCAGGTTTTGTATTTCTTAGTACAAATCACACCCAGTCCCCACCACTTGGATTTGCATACATTTTGGAAACCTTTTCTTTTTTCTTGTGTATTGGTTCATACATAAGGGGTGTTTGTTCATGTCATAGATCGTCAGTAACATTCAGTTTGTCCTTTGCATAAATGGGGAAAGTAGCTTCCTGAATTTACCTGTCAGTGTGTTACATGAGACAGCAATAGTTTATGTCGATGCACTTTAAATGGCACAAACATATCTCAAGCTAGACTCATCCTACCAAACCACCAGCACTCGTTTTATTTAACTACTGAAACCAGGGCAAAATGAATTAAAAGTAACTGGTAGGGTAGGCATGTATTCAAATACAAATTTTCTAAAGACTACAAATACAGATATGAGTAGAGATGCACTTTTTAAAAGCTTACCAGAAAGCTTCCGATTAGTTGAGTGCATGGAGCTTGATAGAGATTATTGGTACGAGTATGAAGCTCGAGGGCTCTTTTTTTTTAAGCAAAACTAGATCTCCAGGAAAATGAATAAAACCCTCACAAAAATACAAATAGAATTATTTTCTTCTCTTTCAGTATTTGCATGGAAAATAAGAACATATAAGAACATCTAATTTGCAGTATCTGGAGTATGTGGATAGTATTCAACAGAAATCTTGCTCATAAGGCAAAGTCCAGGGTAGTTAACATGATGGTTATAGGGGACGCACTATTCAAAAGAAAACCTTATTTCTACCATGGAAAGTTATTTAAGTTTAACTTAACTTTTTTTGTTTCTTTCTCCATGTTTTGTGTCATTCTTAAATGAACATTCTCCATCATTATTAGAAAAAAAAATCTTTTCAAAACATCATACAGACGTTCTAATGGAAAGCAAATTAATAGGCCCCAGTTTCTCACAGCAACAGAAATGTAACACGCTTTCTGCAAAACCAAAAAAATAGGATAAACTATTATTAGATAGCTATTGTTAACTATAAACAGTGTTTCCCTGATTTAGGAAGGGAATTTTTGTTTTGTCAATAGACAGAAGACAGAAAGCTCCACAGAAATATGGTTCAAACAACACGTTTTGCAAATTGCTTCTCAGTGCAGTCATTTTGTTTATCTTGTTGAGCACATTTTTTTAACTTTCTTGAAAAGAACAGTACCGTAGACTAGAGTGCTCATCCCTGATTTATAAAATCATAAATGCAACAGGTGCTACAGACAATATTGTAAAAGACAAAAATGATATTAGTTTTGGTGTGTTGTACCGTGACTGTCTAGTAAAATTTATTATGTGGGAGTACATCACACATGCTGCCTTGCCATGGCCTGTCGGAAATGTAATAATTATAAGATGAGAACCACCACAAGTTTGTAATTGCTAGTCTGAATCTCAATATTTTTTTTTTTAACAAAAATAATGACTGCTGCCAAAATGGATGTTGCGCCCACAGAGATTCTAAAAAAAAAAAAAGCAGAGTTATAGACTTGTTGTATTACTGTTGCTCAGCTGCAACACAAACACTTAGAGACTAAAAAACCCTTTTAGAGTCTCTTACTCTCCTTCACATCAGAAAACCTGGAGCATAAGAGCATTACTCAGCTAATGACGGTGCACTGTTATTCATTTTCTTGCACTAATGCAAAACATCTTCTCTATGCATGACTAGCACACCTAAGGTAGAAACCTCGAAGAAGGCAGCATTATCTTCTCTCTTGCTGTATATAGAGAAAATGCAGAACAATGGTCGTAAACTTCAGTTTCTTGTTTTCTTCTTTAAAGAATAGTGACTAAAGTGAGACCGAAAGTGGGAGCCGGTAATTTGGGAAAAAATATCATCTTCTTCTTCTTCTTCTTTTTTTTTTCAAGCTGGATCATGATCTACAATTTTGAACATAAACATACTAACTTCCTGATTGGTGAAAATATAGCTGTTGTGTTATCTTGTAAGTGGAGGGCGATGGAGGCTCTGATTCCACTCTGCCTGATGTTTGGAAATGCATCAGCATTGTTTGAACAGCTTGCAGATATGGATTAGATGTGGTTGTAATGTCGGACAGCTGCTCCATCTGAATTCACCTTTGCTCAGCTTTTGATTCTTCCTTTCTGATCCGAGAACAAAACTGGAGAGGCAAAAAAGTTTAAAATCAAATTCTATCTTTAGTGTTTTCTAAATGAACCCTTTGATAGTACAGTTCTTATGATGTAATTATAATTGTTTCATGTGGACAAAATATTAAACGTGAATTGTGTTGTTTTTATTAAAAAGAAATCAGTGTGTCAAATAATGATTGCTTTGGATCTTTCGGTAGCTTCTGTGTCTTTGTGCCACTCTGGTTTGTGGTCACGCTGCATGAGATGTGGTTAATGTTCAGGTCAGCTCTGTGTTAGATTGTGTATCTAATCCCCCGGTTAAGACCCCTTTATTAGCCATACTGTTGCTGGGAGGAGCCTCAGCAGATTTCACAGCTTAAAGGATGAGCAAAATTAGAATGTGCTGATAATCTGGCACTGGGCCTGAGCCTGGCATACACATGCTCTTTACGGGATAGATTCATCTATAGCTTTATTCCTACTCTACATGGTTGTAATCACCCACTTACAGCTTTTTAATCTGATTCTCTTAAAATGAACCTGAGGTGCTGCTATAGAGGCTAACTAAGGCTTGTTCCAATGTGTAAGAAGTACATTTATGATATTCTGTAACTGTAACATAACTGAATCAAATGTAGAAAGTTTTATGGCTCACAATTGTAATAGCAAGGACTTTTATGTCATCTTCTGCCCAAAACTAATATCAAATTGAACCATGTCAATATTTATGCAGGAATGTTTCAAACTGATATGATTTTCATTTCACAAAAAAAGTGTGCACAGATGAACGAGTAGAGTGAAAAGGGGTCTCAGCCTGATAGAAGCTCATCTCAAGCAATTATGAATAAATATTAATAAATAGTGTTTTACGATTTTTGCTCTCTTTGCACCTTATTTCTTCCTGTCAATGTATATTATACAGAGTATTCACAATACTAATAATTTTAGTTGTCATTTTCTAATGACGATCACCTAATGTGGATTTGTATGGTTTCTTTGACTATAAGAATTTTCAATTCTTCAATAAGAATTTTTTTTAAAACTGAAATTATTATGGGAGGTTGCTGTTAGGTTTTTTTAATCATCAGAATGTTGTGCTTTTAATTCTCAGAATGTCCATACTTTTAAAAATATGTCAACAATCTTTCTTTTGTACAACCAAGATAAAATATATTTATTGTTATTGTTTATTGTTCAGCACGTGTGATTTACTCTTATTATCCTGGTGCAGGGGTCAGACGCCTGCGGAGTCCGATTTCCAAGTGCTGGAGATTGCCCGTAAGTTGGAGATGTACGGTGTGCGTTTCCACCCTGCAGCTGACCGTGAAGGCACCAAGATCAACCTATCAGTGGCCCACATGGGCCTGCATGTCTTCCAGGTGAGCATAGCCTGTTTATATTAATCTGAGCTTGGTCATTGGAATTAGGTCTGTCCTTTTAAAGCTATGATAAACTTTAGCAATTACTTAATCTCTTTCTCAGGGTAACACCAAGATCAACACATTCAACTGGTCCAAGATTCGCAAACTGAGCTTCAAAAGGAAGAGATTTCTGATCAAGCTGCACCCCGAGGCCCATGTGGGTATTGAGGCCCAGGAGAGGCATCACTATCTATCTATCGCACATATACACTTAGTTTTTTAGGAACTCTTACGCTACTCTTACACAGTTTATTAGGAACTCTTCTACACCTGCAACATTTTTCCCCATTCTGACGTCGATGAGAAGCTTTTGACCTGTGTATGCATTGCATTGCCTCCATATGATTGTTGGTGTTCCTAATAAAGTGGATGGTGAGGGTTCCCATGCCATGATTATTTTTGTTATGAACTCATTATGACTGGGTATCTCTCTCTGTCATTCAGGGTCCTCATCAGGACACTCTGGAGTTCCTGATGGCTAGCCGTGATCAATGCAAAATCTTCTGGAAGAGCTGTGTGGAGCACCATGCCTTCTTCCGTCTGTTCGATCAACCACAACCCAAAACCAAAGCAATTCTGTTTAGCAGGGGATCCTCCTTCAGATATAGGTACTGTGTGCAGATGTGTTTGAGCGTGCAAAAGACACATCTGTTTCTTTGTCCTTTACACAAAGCTACAAACATAATCTACAAAGTCTACATTTGATTACTTTTTAAGAAATCCAAAGAGCCTGTTTTCATTATTTCATTTCTTCCTATCCCCTGTTTGTCATGCCTGTGGAAGTAACAGATTTCATAGACCCATCTTAATAAAATGAATTCCTCTAAAAAAGATAAAATCAAAGTTTCATGTATTTATATTGATTTTTTTTATGCTTATGGTTGTGTAAATGCTTGTGTGCGTGTGTGGGAACAAGCTTGATGTAGTGTGTGTTTTGTGACAGTGGGAGAACTCAGAAGCAGCTGGTGCAATATGTTAGGGACAGTGGTGTGAAAAGAACACCCTACCAAAGGTGAGACTCTGCTGACCAAGAATATATTTTTAATACAGCAATTTTGAAACAGGAAGGAACTACTGTATTTTTTTTGTTTGTTTGTTTTTTATTGTGTAAATTGTCTTCCACAGGAGAAACAGCAGTAAGATCCGGATGTCAACTCGCTCCTTAGCCACTGATTTACCTAAGCAGGTCAGTAACAAAGGGTGCCTACATTATTATCTAAGACTTTTGCTTTTTATTCTACGTATATAAAGTGAATGATTTATTTATTTATTTTTTGCCTCCTAATATCCATACCTCCCTTTAGTCCTTTTTTCTGACTATTTTTCTCTCTTACAGAGCCTGTCCTTCAACGACAGCCTTAAGATATGCAGTTCTTCTCCATCTTCCACTGTTTCCTTCCACAAGGAAGCCTTCCTTCCGTCTCTGCACTCTTCCATCTCTCCTGTACGAATGGATAACAATAGCAAGCCTCAAATCCTGCAGATTCAGCACATCTCATCTCTTCAGCAGCCTGTGAGACCACCTAGCCCCGTGAAGGAGGAGCCTGCAAAGATACACCCTCCATCTAACTCAGCCTTCCCAGGTGCCCCTTACAACCCGGCAGCAGGAGACTGCAGCCCCTCGTTCGTGCGTGTAGAGAGTAGCTTCTCCCAAAATGGCAATGATTATGGCGACCATGTGGCTTTGGGTGAGGGTGGGCAGTGTCAGATGCATAGCCTCGGCTCAGGTGCCGGAAAGGCCTTCCTTACTCCTTTGGAGGCTTTGGGGACAGAGTTTATGCACTCTGGGCCAATCCCTGCATTCCCGCTGCAGTTCAGCGAGGAGTTTATAGATGATGACCCTGCTGAAATGTCATTTTACGCAGGCGGAAATGAAGCATATATGTTTGGCTTTAATGAAAACGGCGAGAGGTTCAAATATGGCGAATGTGAAATGAACGGAAACTCAAATGCATTTTCAGAGGCTGCCTTTGGCCGTTCTGAGACCAGCTCACTGGTCAATAACCGCTCAGAGTGCAGTTCTCTGGACAACCTGGGACTGTCGTCCTCATCTCTGCGTTTGCCCGGCTCAGAAAACCTGTCTGAGGCCAGCTCCATGCTTAATTTCCCACCGTGCTCTGCACGCTCAGAGGCCAGTTCAGCCATGCAATTTAGTGAGCTGGTGGAACAGCTGGAGCAGCTTAGCTGTCCACCGACAGGCACAGAGGGCTCGGGAGACGACAGCTCTGATTCGGATTCAGACTGGGGCTCCGATGCAGGGCTGATGTCTGATTTGTTTTACAGCAACCCGTTTACTAGTACTGCAGAGATGGAAGCTTTCCTCCTTGAGTGCCACAACCTTCGTTCATTAAGCCTGGGGGAACCCCCCAAATCCACCCAGCTTGATATGTAGTTTTTTTACTTCTGTCTAAATTGGGCTCTCTACTTTAGAGAAGTGCCTTGCAGAACACTAAAGCTCCATCCAGCTTTTTAATTCATAAAACATTTTAATTTTGTAATACTTCAGAAATGGAAAAAAAACCCCACTGGCTTGGTGCCAGCATGTTGTCTTTAATGCTAAACAGATACAGCACTTCTTTTTCCCCACTACGTAATTCTTGAGCTCATAATAGGCACTTTTAGCATCTCACGCTGCCACTTTTTCCTTCATACTTTATCTTATAGTGCACTTAGCCACTAGTCTTTCTTGCTTTCTGGTGTCCCGATTTTCTAAATGTTTGCTGTGTTGTTCAAGCTTATGTCTTGTCATGACATTCCTTCTGGGTCTACAATCACTTTTGTATGATTTGGTGCTGACATTAGAGATTTTTCCTTCACCTTTTAAGTGCAGGTTCAGCTCTCCTGTTTGCGGCTCTGTGCTCTCTTCTCTGCCTTATGTTTGGAATCGGTTTTATACTTGATCTTTGGTCTGGTCTGTAGTGCCAATAGCGCTGATTGTTGAAAATTACTGACCACCACAATTATTTAAAGCCAGTGTTGGACTTTGAAGGAGAATATTGAAATAGTCTATAGCTTAGAATAGTGGCTCTTGAACTGGTTTGAGAATCACTGCGTTAGGAAATTCTTCTATAACATTTGAAATAGTCTAAGCTATTGTTGTTGCTGTATTCAGCACCAGAATGTATTCTTTCAACTTAAAAATACAGTAATCTGTTATTTGCGTGATATTTGAATGCAATTCCAGTTTATCTTCTAGTGAACTGTGAAGTATGAACCCGTTTTTTTAATCTAAAGTTTAGTGACCTAAGCTGTTTTTCTAAATAGTCAAATATTACATCAGAGTCATCTGAAAATCGTCTTAAAGTGCTGGTTAAGATTCCGGATAAGGAACAAATCTATGCTGCCAGTAAGGCATGTACTTTGCGCATTGTTCTATTATGGTGCCTTTTTATATAATAATCTGACACTGACCCTTTTAAAAGAGACAAAGTATATATAACGGTATATTTGAAATCAAATGAATAGGTAGAAAACATAAATTGGAACACAGCCATACTCATAATGATGAATGATGATACTTTAAAGTATCCATAGCAACAATATTGTGTGTGTTATAGTGGATAACCGATCAACACGTGCCAGTATGTTTTATCTGATCAGACGCTGTGAATTTTATATAGCAAAAACTGTCTGACCATTTACATATCCCCTCCAGTGTTTGGTGTGAATTTGATTATGGCACTCTGCTCAGGCCTGTTGTGAAGCAGCAGTGAAACTGGCAGCTGTGCTTCTTCCTTCAAAAGTTTGGTTGAGGCTTGATAGCACTGGTATTGATATTTTTAATTTTGTGATTGAGTTACCCCACAGTGCCCCCTGCTGTTCAGTATTCTCCCATGTTACACTTTTGACATTGATTTTCTTTGGTGATGGTGATTTATTGCTATGTAGCTTGATATTCTTTAATGCACATCTATAATTTCCAGGCAAACCTTTTTTTTTTTGTTCTTACTCCAGGGAATGTAATGCACCAACAACAAAGTGGTGCTGCAAAAAAAAACAAAAAAAAAACAGTGTGAATGTAACGTGCTCCTTGAGTGATGTGCACGCTCATGCATAGTGTCCGAGATCCATCAGTGGTCTTGACACAAACAAATTGTAGTCTGAAAGCACATTCCTGTATTCTTCAGTGAGCATTTACATCCCTTTAGATGGGACTTGGTATTAACTCTCCTATATATAGCTATATATGTATATGATTTACTTCAGTTATTTTTACACTGCAAAGATGCATTTAATGAAGAATGTGCTTCATCCTCCTTGTTTTGTTAAGAGACAGCAATTAAGCTTCAGATGATTTATAAAATTTCGGCTTTCCCCTTAAACCTTTAATAATTTTTCTCTGAAGTTTAAAGCAAGTTATCCGTACTATCCGGTTTACTTTTGTTTTTGAGTTCCTCCCCTGTATTCACACACTCAGTGTTTATTTTTTGCACAATTCATTTCTTAAATAGTTGCATTTAGTTAGGCAAACCTATTAGATTGAGTTGACATTACCTTACTGGACATTACACAAGGCATTAACAGGAGACATCAGTCAAGTGCAGGTTTTGCGGTTTTGTGGGTAGACCAGACTGCTTAAATACTTTTGTTTCTTGGCTGAGGTGCGGTCCATAAGTAGACTGAGATCTAAACCACAAGATGGGGCATGATCAGTGCAGATTTTCCTATGGGTGATGTCATTTCCTTATTCTGTCTCCAGTGAAATTCCATTTAGTTTCATTTCCTGCTTTGTCTCATCCTGCTTCACTTTGCTGAATTGTCCAGACTCTCTGTTTCTTTTCAGTCCATTTTCTACTAAATGTCAGTTGTCAGATTTGTGGTTTCTCTTCCTGTGGCAAGCCTTCCTAGCACTTGTTTTGTAAACTAGGCATTATCTCAGTACAAAATACACTAAATGGCAGAAAGATGAATTGAAAAACAACTGTAAAAAGATTTCAATTTACAGATGAAGAGAACCTTTGCATAGCTAATAAGCTAGAGTTGTTAGGTCATTCAAGGGCGAGTTCATTCTCATTGTCATTTTGAGAGATGGCAAAGCTGTGTTCAGCACCAGTTGTGTGAAGTTGTTTCCTCCTAAATCCTCTCTACTCTCACAAGCGAGGACAAGCAGTGTAACTGGGCACAGGATAGCCATCCAGCTGCCTTACCTCCATCGTTGGACAAGCTTGGAACTTTTGTTAATGTGGCATTAGTTGAGTTTGAGGCATGCTGAAATTCTGTTTTGAAAAATGCAGTTATGTTTTGGACTCATCCATAGACTCAAGCAATTTTGTTTGTTTAACTGACCTTAAATTCTCAATGCATTAATGCAGCCTGACTTCATAACTCAATGTGCTCTTGCTAGCTTTTGTAACGATAAACATCTGTTTGGGTTTTAATGCTGCTTTGAAGCTGTAGCTGCAGCAGAAGATTTACCCAAGATGGTCAAAGGTTTGTTTATGAAGGCTGGGCGTCTGCTCTTCACGCAGACACATTACTCACCCTGAGCTTTGCAGTAACCCTACAGCTTTCTCTTACATGTGTTTGGATGGTAAGATCAAAGCAAGGTGATCACAAAGTGCTGCTTTTATATCGAGTCTTGCAGCAGCATATTGAAGGTTTAGTGATAAACAAAATTTTGGCAAGCTCTATAAATATAGAAATATAGTAATATAATAAATAATGAAATCTGTATAAACAGACGTGGAACAGAGTCGTAGTTAATAACAAAAATTCAGTCAGTTTATCAGTCTGAGCTAGGTTGGGTCTTGTCCACTATAACAAGCTCATTGTGATCTATGGCCACATATGGAAACTTCACTAATGTTTTTGATCTAATTTGATCAATTTTGAAACTAAAAATTCACACTTGACAAATCTTTGCAGAATTTTACTTTCCCCCCAAACAGTCAATTGTGAAGACTGACAAGATCTTCCTTGCTCTGAGTATTATCTTCCTGGTCCCTTTCCCCTTCCATCCCCTCTCTCGAGTTTATTAAATTAGCAACTGATTTCATTTCAGAAACAAGACCACTTCATTTTTTTTTTCCACTTTAAAGCTCTTAATTTAAGAATCACTACACAAGCTAAGTGCCTAATCTATAACGATTCAATGTGAAAAAGTGTGCTTATGTGTGTGTATGTTTTTCTTCTTTGAAATAAACCATTTGCTGTTTTTGGTACATGATCTTAGACTTAACATTGTCACTTCCTTTTATTATTACTTATATGACTCAAATATGACTAATGTCCTATTAAAATATAAAAAGAGGCTTTAAATGCTGGAACTGCTGCATTTCATCTAATACATTCATTCATGCTTGATTTGATTCATACAATACACATTCGTAATACACTGCCTTTAAATCCAGTGTTCTGTGCTGAGATTCACAGATTTAGGATTGTTTTGCCTATATTCAGTTCTGTAAGTATTCAGCAGTTTTTAGTTTTGTTTGTTTGAGTAATCTTGGATGAGAGTTTCCTTTTTTATAAGATTACAGTCCAGTGGTCTGGAAAATGTAAACAAATGCTTTAGGTGCTTTTAAAAGGCTGGGGAATAATTGGCCATTATTCTGCTGCCAGGTGCTGTGGTTTCGGTGCTGCCCTGTGCAGCTGTGTGAAAGTGTAATAACACACATTTTCCCAGCTAAGCACGAGCTGTAAGTAGTATATGGCATCAGATACCATCATGGTGAGACAGTGTCTGTCTGTGTTTCCTGTGCCACGACAGCTATTAAAGTATGTATGGAGGAAATGCACAACAATTAAGCATGTTCCTGAAGATCCAGAAATATTTTCACATGTTTTTTTGTTTTTTTTAACCATGGCTCAGACACGGAGCAGGTGTGTTTCACCACATATATAACCTTTCTGAAACCATCTTTTTCACTTTTCAGGTCCTATTTCAGACAAAAGAAGTGCAGAGGTATTCCCCCATGATCTAGTTCTCTCTATATCGTGTCGGATGCAACCTCTCTAGGGTGAAAGCTAATGCATGCTTCCTTCAAGATAGGTGAAACCATCCAGCACATCATTTTGTGAATACTGTGTTCCCCACAACCACCAGCATTCGCACACACACACACACACACACACACACACACACACACACACACACAAAAGTGAGGGTCTGAGTGATTATGTAGCATCCATGCTATCTAGGGAGCAGAGTCTATTGTTTGTGGCATTATAGTGATGAGCATGAAACATTAGATAGTTGTGCAACTCGGGAGCCCAATAAATGCAGGTTTTTCTTATTCTCTTAATTATATGCCACTAGCATTACTGTCACTTTTAACAGAGCTCAACTTGTAGTAGATTACTGAATATAAAGAGAATCATCAGTAGATGTGCCACACTGAAAGCAGGCAGAAAGCTTGAGGGTTTAGTTGTGGTTACATGAGATACTGTTTATTCATGGTCAAAAAATATTAAGTGGGATCACCTGGTATGGTAATAACACAGCAGTTACGTTTTTCTGCTACAGTCAGTAATATTATGATTTTAGTTTCCAGTGTTGGGCCCATAAAAGCCTTGAATCCTCAGCTCTGTACTTGGATTATTCACTTTGGTAGAATGTAGAACGTGGGCCGTGAAAGCAGCGCTAGCACAATGCTAACACAGTGAAGTACCGGACGATGCACTAACAAGTCCATGAACTCACATTTTTGTATTTTCAGATGCAAAGTGAGCCGAACCCATGTAGAATTTGGTTACCCTTCTTACCTGGGTTAACCAAACCAGATAGGGACTCATGGGTGGAACTAATGGAAATAGTGCCGCAATCAGTCATTTACATACACTGATACATCATATCACGTATATACACATCTGATTTTGTTTACCGATAGAATTTTTGTCTGAGATAACTTGAACCTGAATATCCTGCTGCTGCTATCTTCAGCTTAGGTTGCATTTCAGTTCGTTTTCCAGTCACTGTATGCTCACTACCAAGGGCTGTAATTATTTCATAAAACATACAGAGTGCCCTATATGCACAATGAAGGATGTTGAAGATACAATCACAGAAACTTGTGAGCCGATATTGAAATATAACAAAATAGAGCTCTCTGTTTTCACATAGGAAAAAACTGACACACAAAAACAAACATTTTGATAATTATGATAATTTTTTATTTTATTATTATTATTAATCATGCCCATCACTAGTAATCAGCCTCAATATCCAGTTAATAATTCAACCTTACTAGGCATCATTATGCATTGGTAAACGGATACAGGTTCTCAATCAGGACACTGCATTGTCTCTTAAAAAGCTGATGGGAATGTAAGTTACCATAAATCAGTTCTTAATGCTGCAAACATCCTGCTTCAAACTCCACTTATCCAATTCATATACATTTTGTTGTGAATTTATGACTCCAGGTTTTGTAAATATCTAAATTTTATGTTCTTTTTTGTTGTTTTTCTTTTTTACATTTGGGTTTAGAGGGCCGACATAATATCCTGTGTATGTACCGTACAGGCACTGTGATATCAAGATGGCAGCCATTTCCTCAGCTTTTCAGTACAGGAATTAAAGTCTGATAAACGATTGGAGAGATTGAGAGGTGCACAGCTCCGGCTCTTCCTGTGTGGAGTTGCTTCTGTGTTTGTGCAGGAGTTTGGCTAAGTGCTTTTAACGCTGTCTTATCCTCCTCCCCCTTCTCCTGTGTCATACCCAATGGGACACTGTAGTTAAACTGTAAACCGTCTGGCCAGGCTGGCTGCATTCCTGATAAGCCTCCTCTTCAGGAATTACTTCCGGGTCATACAGGAGATGTTTTTATTTTTTTCTGTTTTTTCGGCTGTTTCTGTTCGTCTGGTCAAGATGTGCTTGTTCTTTAGAAAAAACTAAGTAGTCTGCTGTTCTGTGTGTAAAGCTTTTATTATTTTATTTTCCTTTCTGAAATGTGTGAATTAAAATTTAGCAGTTTTGGAGAGACTTTTTTTGGTAGGTGATGTTCTGACCTTTTGTTTTGTTTTGTTTTTTGTTTTTAAATTGTGTCCACACATGTTGATCTTGATCTTAAGAGATGATCCTCAGAGATGATCTCTGTCCAAATATTTAGAAGTTTTAGCTCTTGCTTGTAAGCTATATGGAACACATGGTTTACATACATTTGCTGTTCGAAGGTTTGCGTTCGAAAACGAATATAAGATCTTGTGAGTACCGATGTTGCGTTGTCTCTCTTTTTTTTCTCTCTCTCCACTCTTTTCTTCGTGTGCGCACGTGTCCCCTGTTCCCGTAGACTTACAAGTTCAACCTGTTCACCACCTTTTTTTTAGGTGTTTCTCAATTTCAGTCCCCAACATTGTTTTCCAAACTAGTTTCCTAGACCAAGAATAAAACTAGTCTTATCCTGAACTGCCATAATATTGCAAATATGATCCACCCATGTCATTTTTCTTCCATACGTTTTTCCTCTATATTTTTCCCCCCAAATTGTGTTAAGTAGCAGGGTATGGTTGCTTAGTGGTTATCTCGTTTGCCTTGCGTCTGTGTGCAGAGATAGCAAGTTCTCCCCTTTTGGTTCCAGTTTGTGTGTTCTCCACATTCTTTGGGGCTTTCCTCTGCGTACTCTGGTTTTCCCTCTGTCAAAAGACGTGTTGTTTGTAGTGTGTCAGTGGGTGTGGTGTGTGTGTGTGAGAGATTGTGCCCTGGGATAGCCTTCAGGTTTCCTGTGACATTTGGGTCGGACATAATATCCTGTGTATGTACTGTAAAGGCACTGTGAAGACTGTCAAGAGTGCTGAAATGGCAGCCAAAATGTGAATTATTGATCATTATTCCATGTTTTATCTTGGGGGATTTGGTAGCTTAGTGGTTAAGGAGCTGGACTTCTGGTCATATTGTTGTGAGTTCAAAGCCCAGGTCCACAAAGCTGCCACTGCTGGGCCCTTGAGCAAGGCCCTTAACCCTCAATTGCTCAGTTGTATAAAAATGAAATGAAATGTAAGTCGTGCTGGATAAGGCTGTCTGCCAAATGCCGGAAATGTAAATGTATTATGTACTTATTATTATTTTCCCCTTAAATTCATGTCTTTATTAACTTTGTCTCTGTTCTTCTTTCTCCTTTCTCAGGTCCCATAATGGACAGCCCCCAGCTGTCTCCCTTTGGGTCTAAGTGTCCCCTGAGTATGTCCACGTCCTTCCAGATGTCCACGCTCAGCCTGCCCAGCCAGGCACCCTCGAGTCCTCTTCTCAGCGAGGGGGGCAGCTCCAGGATGGAGGAGGAGGAGGAGCTTAGGAGGAAGGTATGCTGTTCTAGGTTGTCTAGGGAAAATTAATCACACTATAGAACACTGGTTTGGACTAAAGGCCAAGTATATAACTGCAAAAAGAGTTCTTGAAGGGAATCATGTATTACATTTTGTTTGGGATATAATAGTCTTCCCTGAAACCTGTAAATAAACATATCGCTGTGTGCAGTACAATAAACATATCTGTGTGCAGTATGTATAATGTTACAGGCATAATCATGCTACCTCACTAATTTGTAAATTTATACTGTAACATGAAATAGTGTTAACTGTTATTTATGTGTTTCTTTTGTCTTTCTTCAGAGATATCCCACTGATAAAGCCTACTTTATTGCCAAAGAGATTCTGATGACTGAGAGGACATACCTGAAGGACCTGGAGGTTATCACAGTGGTAAGCTAACAAATCTGTTCCTAAAGAAAAGTTTGTTAAGTATTTGTGTGAAGGTAGTAGGATTGGGAAGGTCACTGTAAGTGTGGTATATTTGTGTGATTATGTGCACATGCAGAAACAATAAAGGGCCCAGTGTCTGTATCTGCTTTATGCGTGACTCATTGATACAGACAAGATGATGAGATCTGTGTCTAATATGGATGTGTTTTGTGTCATGCTGCCGCATATGTGTGTGTGTCCTCAGTGGTTCCGCAGTGCAGTGATTAAAGAGAATGCCATGCCTGAAGGCCTGATGACTCTCCTTTTCTCCAACATTGACCCCATCTACGAGTTCCATCGAGGCTTTCTCAAAGAAATCGACCAGAGGCTGGCTCTCTGGTACCAGTCTCCTCTTTCTTACTACAAATAATCAATCATGGACAAAGCACAATTCATTTTATCGACATATTCCAGGACTTAGGTGAAATTTCAGCTCAGCAGAACAGTATACACATTTGTTGCTCAATTTTTAATTGCATGTTATTTGTTGTTTTTTAAACTGAAAGTTTAAAGATGAAGCAGCATTTAGGATCTTTATACTTGTTGCTAGTCATTACAAAGAGTTTGAAGCCAAAAAGATTTTGAAGAGATTTAACTGTGATTTTTTTATTTCAAGTGAGATTTCAGTAAAGCTGAACATTTCGGTCATGTTGTCATGTTATAAGGACATGGCAGTTAACGATGCCCCACAGATATGACACTTAGCCAGTGATTTTTTATTTTTATTTATTTTTTTACTATTGCTAATATTTAATTCCTCTTGCCACCAGGGAGGGGCGCTCTAATGCTCATGTGAAGGGAGATTACCAGAGGATTGGCGATGTCATGCTGAAGAACATGTGTGCCCTGAAGGTGAGGTCTTAGTAAAATAATGAATGGAGCATTCTTGACCGATTTGAACTGTGGTTAAAATGCCCAATTGCAATATGCATTGAAATTTCCTCAGGAGTTTACCAGCTTCCTACAGAAGCACGATGAGGTACTGACTGAGCTGGAGAAGGCAACAAAGCGTGTAAAGAAGCTGGAAACGGTCTATAAAGAGTTTGAACTGCAGAAGGTGTGTTATCTGCCCCTCAACACCTTCCTCCTCAAGCCCATCCAGAGGCTCATGCACTATAAGCTGATCCTTGAACGCCTGTGCAAACACTACTCCCCCGAGCACAGAGACCACCACGACTGCAAAGGTAACCACAGTCACACACTCCATCATTAAATCCCACTAGATCAGAGCTAAATCATAGAATCGTGAGTTCATGTGCTTGTGTCCCATGTGTCAATCACCTTTTTTATTCATCAGCAGTGTTCGATGACTTGTCAGTAGGAGCAGTATGTATATTCACAGAGTGTATGTTTGTGTCTTCAGAGGCCCTAAAGGAGGTGACAGAGATAACAGCTCAGCTACAGAGTAGCCTCATTCGACTAGAGAACTTCCAGAAACTGACGGAACTGCAGCGGGACCTGATTGGCATTGAGAACCTCACAGCACCTGGCAGGGTGAGAGGCCTGCTTTACGTAGTGTATTTCTAATTTTTGCTTGCTGAGAGAAAAAAAATCGATGTATACTTATTTTTATTTATAAAATAGAAGTTGCACAACAGGGCTCTCTGAATAAACTGATGTTTAAAAACTATTTGCTCTTTATAATAATAATAAAATGTTTAGGAAATAAAAAAAAAAACATATTGTACCTTTCTCTCCCCAATAAGGCAAAAATCATCTGATGCAGTACAGACCTGTTTTAAACTAAAATGATTAGTGCAATGGTTTCTGTGGTTTGTAATCCTTTTGTGATCACCAGGAGTTCATCAGGGAAGGATGTCTTTACAAGCTTACAAAGAAAGGTCTGCAGCAAAGGATGTTCTTCCTGGTGAGTTTACACACCACTTGTTTTCTTACAGCAGGATTGAACAAATTACTAGCATAGGTGTCCAGGAAAAGCAGGTCATGCTTTTTATTTGTAGCTGCCTGGCAGGCAAGTAGTAAGACCCAGAAGAAAACAGCTCCTTATTTTCTTTGGCTAAACAAAATTTTCTTATTTAGTCTGGAGGTTATTTTCAAAGAAAATTCATCTCAGAGTGTTGTGATGCAGCTTGATGCGGTGACTATACAGAGAACTGCTTGTTCCACATTCTGCTGCCAGCTACTCATACACAAAGATCTGATATAGTTGGCAGTAGGAGTGTTTTTACTGGGGTGAATGATTTGGGCACATAAGACGTTTTTTTAAAGAATTATCAACACAGTATCAAGAGAGTAAAAAGGCTAAAAAAAACCTTTGTCAGAAAAGTATACTATTCAGATGGACTTAAATTTCTTACTAGCTGACTGTATGAATATATAATTTGTCCAACTTTGTACAGGCTTTTCACCTTCATTACCTTTAACTGACCTAAATCTTCCATCTCAGTTTTCAGACATGCTCCTTTACACAAGCAAAGGCGTCACAGCCACAAACCAATTTAAAGTTCATGGCCAGCTTCCCCTCCATGGGATGCTTGTGAGTATACAGCTGTTTTATTTCCATAACAACAAACTATGCCCCACCCCCCAGTTTTTAATCTGAATTAAACACAGCAGTCAGTGACCTTGCTTTGGTTTTTGAGATAGATTGCTGTTAATTTGCTCTGGCCTACTGTGAATTGGAAGAGTTCAGCGTCGTTCAGTTTAACTTGCAATCTACAACTCTCTCACTGGCAGGTCCTTGTGTTCTACCATTTTAAAACAAACCTATATTTCTGATAAAAAATAAATAAATAATCACACCACACCATCCCAGAAAATACACCATCCAAACCCAGAGAGTATATGCTCAAATGACCAAGCAGCATTTTGTGAAATATGGTATTTTATAACGTACTTTGTTTTTGTTGGTGTCTGACAACAAAGACGTCTTTGTGATTTCAAGTAGTATCAATATATTACATACAATTAGTTTAGTAGTGTTAAGTCTAGATGATTGATATGCTGATTATCATCAGGACATATTTCCTGAATATAGGTATGTTATGAAGTGTACAGGACAGTGGTGAGACCGGCCATGCTGTATGGTTTGGAGACAGGGTCACTGAGGAAGAGACAGGAGTCAGAGCTGGAGGTAGCAGAGCTGAAGATGTTGAGGTTCTCTTTGGGAGTGACAAGGTTGGACAGGATTAGGAACAAGTACATCAGAGGAGGGACAGCTCATGTTGGACGTTTGGGGGACAAAGTTAGGGAGGCCAGATTAAGATGGTTTGGACATGTTCAGAGGAGGGAGAGTGAGTATATTGGTAGGAGAATGTTGGAGAGAGGAGATATAGGGATGTATAAGGTTTTTTTGAGCATGGAGCGAAGGGTTAGATATATTGGGCATGGTAGTGTGCAGTTATTTTGTGAAATTCTCGGTATTTCATTTAGCATCGTGTTAACTATGGTTGTGGTTTTGGGGCTTGTTGAGAAGGATTTTTAAAAGCTTTAGGCCATTTTTGGGCATCTTCTGGGGTGAGTTGGATGGTGGAATGATTTTGAGGTGTGTGTTAGATAGAATTCAGAGAGGTTTTGGGATGATGGAGTAAAAGCATAGATTAAGGAGGTTCTGTGGTCTGTTTGATTGGATTTTGGAGATTTTTCTGGGGATGTGTGTTGGGTGTGGTGGCAGGGTGTCCCCCCTCCTCTCTCTCTCTCTCTCTCTCTCTCTCTCTCTCTCCCTGCCTTACTTACTCTCACTTACTTCACATTCATGTCTCTGCTTCACCCATGCATGCAGCTCATTGTGCTGGATGCTCCGGTGAGTAAAACCCAAACCCTCACCCTCAAAGCTTTAGTCTCTGAGCCCCCCCTCTCCTATTTTGCCCCCATCTCTCTCCATGTAAGGTTATGCTCACCATTTGTAAGAAATGCTTCCCTCTTTGAGAACTCACAACCTCAGGACTGGACATATTTCAGGCATTTTCAGAGTTGTGGTGTATTCTGTGCATTTATATTACAGTACCCCTGAATGTTGATTTTGTGATCCAAAAACAGTCTGTTGAGATGGTTTATGGATTTGTCACGATGCCTTTTAAAATATTAGTTAGATGTTCAGCTCCCATTCAATCTCACAATTATTAGGCCTTGTGTTGGTACAGATATTGTCATGGCACCATCAGACTTCCTCTGTGAGTGCTCCACATTTTCAGTAGAATCCAGAACTATCCCAGCAGGTGCTGACCCTGACCACACCTGTAATTCTTGGAATGATTTGTGTAAAGCTTCAT
Organism: Hemibagrus wyckioides; assembly: GCF_019097595.1. Classification (NCBI taxonomy): domain Eukaryota; kingdom Metazoa; phylum Chordata; class Actinopteri; order Siluriformes; family Bagridae; genus Hemibagrus; species Hemibagrus wyckioides. The sequence continues at coordinate 12,329,074 of NC_080720.1, forward strand.
GCTCCTTTAGACCTAGCTGGCTATGTTTTTATACATGTGTGGCTGCCTTTAATGAGTGTTTGTGTTTTAGGTGGAGGAGAATGAGAATGATTGGTCATACCCTAACTGTTTCACCATCTACTCAGCCCAGAGGACCGTCGTCGTGACTGCCAGGTGACTGACCATCTACATTTTATAAGAAGATACATTCATCTCTCGACTCACATTTACACATTTTGTCTTTAACTTTTTCAGCTGTAAAGTAGAGATGACTAAGTGGATCGAGGACCTGAACATGGCGATCGATATTGCGAAGAAGTCACAGGAGAAATCGGATGTATTTCTCGACCCAAGTCTGTGTGATCGCTCCAACAGTGAGGATTATTTCAGATTTTAAATCCCTTCGCTTCACCACTTTGCTTGTGTTAGATATAAAACCCAACCTGTTGTTCTTCCCCATGTCCCCTCCTTTTGTTGTGTTCTTTTTCTCTACATTCCACCTCCACCACCTTTTACCTCTTTTCTGTCCTCTTCTTTCAAACCATTTTTTTTCCCTTCCTTCTTTCCTCTTTTTTCTCTCCTTTCCTCAATGCCTTCCCTCCACTCTTTTCTTTTTCTTTCTCTCCTCTGCTCCTCCTGTCCTCTCCCTGCACACTGCGTTAGGGTCATCTGATGAGGTGTCATTGGAGCAGGAGTCTGAGGACGATGTGAACTCGTCCCGCTGCTCTCTGGACAAACAGAGCCACCATCGCGCCAACACCACCATGCACGTGTGCTGGCACCGCAACACCAGTGTCTCCATGTCTGACCACAGCCTAGCCGTGGAGGTAGCGATCAGAAACACATGTTCTCTCAAACACACACACACTGCACACACACTATCATATACAGCTTGCTTTTCCCCACACACATACACAGCTCAGGCAGGCCCGATCTCCTTATAGCTGACGTGAGTGAGAAGTAAATGCTTATCCCTGCCTACCTGTCCCTCTTCACTCTTAACCATGCTTCTTACTTTCCCTCATCTTCCTGTTTTCCTGTTGCTCCCTTACCGTAGTTGCAATATCTCCTGTTTTTCTTACCACACCAGACTGTAAGACGCACCCCCTAAAAATGTGCATAGACAAAAGAAAGTGCTGTATCTGTTATACACAGATCTGCAAAGATAAGATCTGTTTTTGTTGAGTAATTTTGCCAGGTGCTCTGTGTTTTTTAATTCACACAGGACAAATTATATAAATATATGAATTATATAAATGAATTCACATCAAAAGTGCTGTGTAGCACTTCCTGTACAAAGCACTAGTAACTAGATAACTAGACTTCCTATGTATAATGTATATAACTTTAATGTGTATACCAAAAACATAAATCAGAAGATTTTGTTTTTTTATATATATGTCTTATAGTAATAATAGGCAACACAACTTTACTGAATAAGACGCGTTATTTGCTAGAAATTAAACAAGCGTGTTAAAGTCTGGAAATGATCTCTAGCCTAAGCTTTTGTTTTGTTCTTGGTCATGACGGATGTTCCTTTTACTGACCTTAACTTCTCTTTTGAAAAAAACAAAAATGAATTAACCAAATCTACTGATGCTGCTCTTCAGTTTCAGCTCGGCATTGTTTGATTTCTGCTTTAGTATTTTCAAGACCTCAGTTCTTTCCTGTGGATTAAAAACTTCTAACTCACTAACACACAGTTTCTGTTTTTCTGCATCATGCCTACTTCTTTTCTTCTGTCTCACTTTGCTCTTTCTACCTCCCACTCTCTTTACTTCCACTCTACTGCACGTCCTATTGCCTGTGTATCTTCAGTGTTTTGCTCTCCGGCTGCATCTCCGGAACTGCCCCCTCGTTATCTGCTCGGTCAGGGACAGAGACCAAACACCATCACACACGTGTGCTGGTACCGCACGCAGAACCTCTCTCTTACTGATTACCTGCGCATGAACCAGGTACACACAGCACACTGATCTTCTCCAGTCACAGTCTTGACTGATAATTTTATTTAAAATATTTAGAGACAGTGTGGCGTTCTCCCCGTGCTTGGTGGGTTTCCTCCGGGTGCTCTGGTTTCCTCCCACAGTCCAAAGACAAGCTTCTAGGCTGATTGGAGTCTCTAAATTGCCCGTAGTGTGTGATTGTGTGAGTGAATGAGTGTGTGTGTGTGCCCTGCGATGGGTTGACACTCTGTCCAGGGTGTATCCTGCCTTGATACTCGATGACGCCTGAGATAGGCACAGGCTCCCCGTGACCTGAGGATAGATCGGATGAAATGAAATGGATATTTAGAGACATCCAAGCAGTTGAGGGTTAAGTTCATATTGTGTTCAAATTTCCTATTTAAGATTTACTAAGAATACATTATCAGAGATGTGTATGATGGACGATCCGCACAAATGGACTAAAAAAGTTTTCTGTAAGGAGATATTTACTTAGCATTTTTTGGATGGGGTTAAACCTTTGATTTCAAGTTTCTTGGCACAAGAAGATCTCTAGAATGGAGGGCTTCATGGTATCTCAGTAATATGAGGGTCTGTATTAACTTCATAATGTTTATGATGTCACTTTTAAGTGTGAACAGCAGCTAACTTTGCTTCACAAATGTTCAACAGTATTAAAAGTAACTAGAGCTGGATAAAAAGGTACGATTATCAAGCTTTAAAATGTGTAATTGTTGGCAAATTTCTATGGTATTAGAGGAATAAGACACTTCAGGACATGCTATCAGTGGAAAATAATGGGCATCACAGCACATTTGGGTAACATCACCTACCATTGTGTTTTACTTCAATATTAATAACTGGCATAATAAAATAATGTTGATTTGGTTTTAACGAAAAACTCGCTCAATAAAAAAGACGAACTGCTGTCATGTAGAACAGAAACTGACAGTTATGGGGCAGAAAAATAACCATTACAATTAAACCTGATTTTTGGGTTAATCACATCTGCTTCCCTTTCTGGTCTACATAGCAGCATGTCTGATTCTTCACAGATCAGAGGACAACATTAAATCATCCCACAGAGGAATTTTACATGGTTGATCAATCACATTTTAATCCCTTGACTCCAGCACAGAAATGGAGCCGATTTGAACAAAGGCTGTGGGAGAGCACTTGAGGATGACGTACCAATCCAAGCAAGACATTCTCTAATGAACTGATTGTGTTTCAACATATTAAGTCTCTGACATTCTTCTAGAGACCTTTTTTTAAACCTGGATGTTTATGCCAGGGCTCTGAATCTTTGTAAAAGTCAAGCTATAGTATAAATCAACAGGGTGGTCCTGTTTGTGTAGTGATGTCTCTAAAATATTGACTTCTCCTTCTCTACAGAACCAGCTGTCTGGCTACCTGCTGAGGAAGTTTAAGAACAGTAATGGCTGGCAGAAATTGTGGGTGGTCTTCACCAACTTCTGTTTGTTCTTCTACAAGACACACCAGGTACAGAGAAACACTCCAGAACTTTTATTTCACAAAGCTCTGAAATTGTGGATGCTTTTAAGCCTCAATCAAGAATAGCTAAATAAGCAATCAGTTTTGATTTAAAGTTTATTAAACATTTTAGGCAACAGTTCATGTTGCACGTAACTGATAATTAAAAGATAAGCCCATACTGAAACAATAATATCTTGATATTTGTGTGATGTGATTAGTGATCCTGGTGCTAATGTATTTCCTGGTGCTGTGTTTTTAGTACTCGTGAGAAGTTAGCAGTTGTGAGCCATGCTGATGTCGCAGAGGGGCTTTGGTAGCTCATTTACAATGTCTATAATAAGAGAAAATGAAAGCGTCTCTTTTCTCACTCAGCATTTTCAGTGTTGATGAGCATCATATTAAAGAGACAGCAAAGTAGACAGCTGACAGTTAGTTGAAGTAATCTCTGTGCCCAGCAAAAGTTTATGATTCTTAAACATTTTTTCAAGATTATCTTCACCAGTAATCACCGCTGAATTAAATCATAAATATAAGTGACGCATGACTTCAACCTCACCACCACTAAGCTTCCGACAACTCTTTTAATCTTTATTTATAAAACATGTTCCCTGGTAAGGATTCATTTGTGTTCTTTTTGTGGATGAATCTGAATGAATGGAAAAGTTGGAGTTGGAATAGTTTGCAAGAATGTGAGTATAAACACAACAGAGCTGTGGTAGATGAGCTTTCCTGTTCAGCATGATGATGTTTATAATGTCGCTGACAACTTCTGTACTCCCGTGTAGCCACTTGTTATCAACTGTCTTTTTTTTTTAAGACAAAAAAAAATCACGAGTGGGGTATTACTGATGGATTTTATGCTTTAGAATAAAACGACTTTAGTATAGCTGCTACTACTGTTTTCATACTGTAGAATTTTACTATGGCATATTATTGGGGTGTTTTAATATTATAGACACAGAAGTAGATCTGTTTGAGATTACATAACAGTTCGGCATGGCTTCCTTCACTCTTTAGTCTTCAGTGCAATACTAAAGATGCCCAACTTTGGCACCAAACATGTCTCAGCTTTACTACATGAGCAAGTGGAAATTTATGTAAATGACATTTGTCTAATCTAATATTTTACCAAAAGATATTGCATTGAAATACAGCTGTTTAGAGCAGTTTTTGCCGTTCTAATCTGGCTAGCCATTCAGTACAGCTCTTGAATGAGGCTTTATAAAGGATGGTAATGTTAAATAAACACTGAAGTCTGAGGTTTCGACAGTCGAGTCCAAAACAATCCAATGTTCATTCAAGAATAATGAGCATGAGCGAGGACCACCAAATGGTCACATCTGAATGAAACCGATTAGCGTGCTCGTATTCAGACAATGTTATTTTTTGCTTTTGGCTTCTCCAAATGACTTCTATTTAATGTGCTGTGCTGATTATAACCCTGAGTTCAGTTACAGAAGCAGCTGTAACAACATCCATTTTGAGCCTCGGCCACTTTTTCGTCTGGAGTTTGAAAGTTCACGATGTTCTATTTTTCATCCAGGATGACTTCCCTCTGGCTAGCCTGCCTCTGCTGGGTTACACGGTCAGCACACCCGGGGAATCAGACAGCATTCATAAAGATTATGTCTTTAAGCTGCAGTTCAAGTCCCATGTTTATTTCTTCAGGGCTGAAAGCGAATATACCTTTGAAAGGTAAACCTTTCTCGTCATCTTTTATCATCACCAGAACATAGATAAATGTTTATTGAATTAAGTGTTCTCATTTCATTGGGAAGAGACATTGTGTTACGTTGTGATATTGAGCTGAAATTAATTTTACTTAGGATGCCGATTCCACTCGAACTACCAAACCATAACCTGACTAATAATCAAGTGTGTGTTTGTTTTTGTGTGTGCATTGCATACTTGTACTTTAAAGCGATTAAAAATATATATATTATGTCATCTGGAATTCACAAATGTCCATGTGCAGGATTATACAAATCGGCACACTGAATAGGGAAGGGAAGTAAAATTCAAAAATGTCATTTGTATTTAGCTTGCTGGCTAATTTTTTCACAGGCCTTCAGCTGATGCATTTAGCAGACATACATTTTAGAGGAGAATTATTATTAATTGTAGAGCAGTGAGAGCTCCTCTCCTACACCGTCTGAATCTGAGAGAAAAAACAAGGCCAAAAACATGCTTAGACGATGAATTTAATTCACACTGGGAAATGTAGCAAATTAATTAGCAGCATTTCAACCTCAACAACATGGAAATATGAGAGCACTTTCACAGATTACAAGATTCGGCAGAATGATATTTTTGCTGAAACTCGAACCATCTGGTGTCTCGGTCACTGCCGAGACCCTGGTTTCCTTATTTTTGCTTTTCGTAGGAAAACTGTAAATTGATATTTCACTGTTTTCTGTCCTGATCAACTTGAATTTGATAGAAAACTCGGTAGATTGAGTAGTACCAAGTACCATGCCAGTAAACACTGGATAGCGATCATTTATTAATGACTCCTATGTATTATAAGTATTCAAAACAACATTGCTAATGCTGTCACTTATTGCAGTGACATGGTGACTAAGGCCTTATTAGCAATAATGGAGACTGTAAAGCTGAATTGTGGAAGACATGAAGTAAGTGCGTGTGTGTGTGTTTTAGGTGGATGGAGGTGATAAAGAGTGCAGCGAGTGCTGCTGGCAGGGCGAGTCTGCTGATCCCTAAAGGCCCTGAAGAGATGAATGGGAACTGAAGCTTGAAAGTGAGGCTGGTTGTCCTCCTGGAGCTCGGGGCTGGGCCCTGCACACTGCCATGAGTCTATACTATTATTTTATTTAATCCTCTCTGTTTCGTGGCTCCTAGTGCCATTATCTTCATCATTGCTTCTGAATGGAAACGGAAGAAGTCGGGGGCCGTCTAATAACTCGACTCTTTCTAGTTTCTTCATCTCTGACATGTGGGCTACGACCCCTTCACAAGTCATGCCAAGTTCAGCAGTTTTCCAGAAGAGTAATATGACCATAAATGGCTATTATGTTCTATTTTGGTTCATGTGGTCCTTCTACAATTTCAGCGGTCACATTTCTAAAATCTCCAGTTCTTCATCTCAAAACTGGCAGCTCGTCCTGAGCTGCCAAACGTATTGTCTCCAGCCCATTAGGATTTCCTGAATGGGTTTCAATGTCATTAAAAGCTCATTTTGTGTAATCTCGATCTCAAACGTTCATATTCACGGGAGCACAGTTACGGAATGTTGCCGAACGGAGTAATGGACTGAATCAGGTCTGGATGGTAGAGTAAGTGAAAAGAGTGAAGAAAGAAGTCTGCGGAACCACAGTGGTGTGGACCAGAGGATATGGCAGCACTCGGGAGACGGAGTGGTTTGGAGAACGGTCGTCATCCTCCGTAAATAGTTGTTAAAAAAAAAAAAAAAAAAAGGACAAGGGATGGTATTGAATTAAGGGCACTGGAATTAATGAGTGACAGAATAATAGGTGATCTGGTGTGGACACAAGTGAGTAGAGTCTGTAGTGAGTTTGTGCTCCTGTTCAGTTCCACAGTAAGACTTTAGTGACCTTATTGTTCTTACCCTTTATTAAAATGCCTGGTTAATTAACAGTTATATGTGGAACCGCTTCGACTTATGTAAATGTAAGAAATATTGAGATATATTGAAAAGGCTCGTTCAGAGAATATTTAACAGTTTTGTTACTGACGATGCATTTATGCACACTTCTCATCTCTAAATTTTATTTTATTTTATTTCATTTCTTTCTGGAGATCCACAAGAGGGAGTCAGCACCTCGAGTATGCATCCAGTCTTAATCCTGGTGCTCACTAACACAAAAGCTAACTAGTCTTTCTGGTCAGGATAGTTAACATCAGTTTCTATTAAACATGCGGCTCTGCTGAATTCTCCTCTTCTCCTGCACACTAATTGTGAATAAGGGAATATGGGCCATGTGGGTAACTGGTCTCATTAAAGTTACGATTCACATGCTTAAACCAAAAAAAAGGTCAGTGTGATGAAGTTTCATCAGTTTCTTTCTTCTTTTTTTTTTTAGATCATAGAGAAATGTTGAAGTACAGTTTATGCTGTTATCTGTATTATTATTATTATTATTATTATTATTAATCTTTTTTTCCGCTATAAGGGCCAGTTCTTTTATGTAAATATTTGGGTTATCATATGGTGAAGAAAAGTTACTTTTAAAGGAATATTTCTGTGAACAGTTTTATTTACACGGTATTTTCCAAGTACCTAGATGCTATTGGTTACCCAAGACAGGTTTGGTAATTAAACTTTGGTTCTGCATGAACACTATAAGGATATACCCTCACACGCTCACCTCGACGAACAAAAGGTTTCAGTAAATAAAAAAATAAGTCTGTGAAGAAATTAATTTCATGTAATGCAAACCTCTTCTCGAGTCTGATGCTTGTGTGGAGTGACATCAAATTGTGCTGAGGAGGACAGTGATTCTGGCTTCAGTGTGGCTGCTACTACTGTTTTTTTTTTGCTATGTGAATTACTTCTGTTCTATTTTTAATACATTACTATGTGCCATATAGTCAGAAACCACATCAAATAAAAGCTATAAGTGCGAAACTGAAGCAAATATCAGACACCAAACACTTCTTGGCTGATCAACTGTATTGGTATATGGATAAACCTGTGTACATTTAATTTTCACCTGAAGTAAACCTTTAAGAGTTTTGAAACTGCTATGTTATGTTTACTCATAAGGGCTGAGATTAACTGTAAATGAATCCGATCTTATTTGGGAGATTTGATCTATTATATTGAATGAATCATAGTCTTCACTAGGCTGTTACATTGGGAAATGAATGCTGTATTGGGTCCAACCAAAGACCTAATGTCTCGTATAAGACTGAAAACCTAGGCTGAGGTTTTTTCAGCCACAAATCAATCGGTACTGGTGACTATATGGCTACTCTTTTTTTAAAAAAAATATAAGTAAGCAGATATTATGCACAGTTCATGAATCCTGGATTATTTGCAGTTTCACCAGACCTCTGTTTGGTTCTCATTTACTTTTGTACACTTCTTACCAAAACTGGAATTTGTAATATTTCTGTCTTGTCTCTATTCCTTCATAACGTAAAAAGAAGTTTGCATTTTCACACGTCACATTTAGAGTTTAGAATGAGTTTTATCAAAGCGATCATTCAGAGTCAATCTGAACACCATCCTTTGCTCCTTTCTCTGTTGCACGATGCTCCTATTTATTGTGTACCATGTTGCTGTAGTCAGTCTACATTTAAAAGATAACTAATAAAAAACAAATCTGGTATTAATTGGGATCCGAGATTGAAATCATTCTTTTTCTTTCTAATGGTTTCCATCATTCATAATGCAGTTAATGCCTTTGTTTCTGTTCTTCAAAACAAAACAGCTTCATATCTTTGTATCCTTGTGGTTTATTAATATGGTAAAGTCTAACATCACATCCTGCAATACACAGAGCTTGACTTTGTAAAAGCAATCATTATTCTATAAAGAAAATGGATGGAACACATCCCATAATGTGCCATAATAATAATAATAATAATATGGGTGGCATTGATGAAAAGGTCCAGGCCTTTTATAAATGGTGTTGGAGAGGTGACCATGAGGAGGAAAGGTGGTCTGATCGTATGCAGACTCTTCTCTCAAAGAGCTCATCGCTTTGGAGGTGTCGTGTTCCCATTAAGTGTAAACCTGCAGGAAGAGGAACAGAATGAATGAGAGATGAGAATCACTAGATGATGATGATCTGTATCGGACAGGCATGTAGACAGTTTAGAATTTAAATTCACTTGGTAACGTTAACCTCGTAAATCAGGGGTGTCTAATCTTATCTACAAAAGGCTGGTTGGAGTGCAGGTTCTCATTCCAATCAAGCAGCAACCACACCTAATTCCAGGTTCCAAATCAGTTGATCTTGGCTTTCAGTAGACTTATTTGTGGTTCCTGCTTGACTGGAGAGAAAACTGCACCCATACCGACCCTTTACAGATAAGATCGGACACCCTTGTTTAAAAGAAATGTAACATTTTGCATATTACTGATGGTGATCATTGCAGTATGAGAATCATTATGTCTCTGCTGTGTGAAATTAACAGTGCTAGACTTCCAACAGTCCAAACTACTTCTAGGTAGATCCAGAGACTATCCCAGGAACACTAGGAGTGAGGCAGAATTACACCATGAATGGGACACCAGGTCATCTGAGGGGGCAGTGCGCACACACTGACACACTCGCATCTAGAAACAATTTCTCTTTAACAAACCCACCACTGGCATGTTTTTTGGAGGAGGAAACACATACGGCTTGGGGCATTTTTTACGCGTATGGGTGTTTTATAAATTGCTCAACTCAAACATATTTACCTGCACACTCTCTCCACCACATGGGTGAGTAAACGGTCTGAGATTCCCGGACTCGACTCCTCGGCCAGGTTAAAGGCATTCTCCAGCTCCTCTAATGCACACACACTGCCTCCAGTCACACGGCGCTTTTCTTTTAACTACACACAGACGGCACAAATGAGCACTACAGCTCTATTCGATAATACTGCTGCTGGTAAAGTGAGCAAATTCACTTAAATGGTTCAGTTAAATGACCTGAGTGCTTTGTGCTGTGATCGTTAAACTTATTTGTACAAACCCCCCATCAATGAAGCCAAGCAATGAATATATAAAATTAGTGCACTCTGGTTATCATTTAATTCTATTATTGATGTAGTGCAATAGCGTACCTCTCTAAAGGCAGGTATGAGAAGTGTCGTGAGTGAGGAGGACTTCGGTTGTCTCTTCATCACATCTACTGTCTGTGGCAGAAAACAAAAAGTTGTACAATTGCTTGATTTTCACAACATTTTATTATTAAAATGTTTCACAACATTTTATTAACTGGAAATTGTATTCTATTAAAGCCTTCTTTATTGTATTATGCTACTGAATATCTGTTTTGTCTTTTACATATTTCTTTCTTTCTTCTTCTTTTTATTTCTTTTCCATCATGTTATTTCTGCTGAAAATTTAAGATCATATTGTTTCCATACAGTCTGGACAAATGACAGTCGTTTTCATGACACTTATATTATAAATATAAATATATAAATATGAACATTGGCTGACCCAATTTCCAAAGCTGGGAAATGCAAAGAAAATTTGACTGATTTCATGCCTGTCCTGTCTCAAATGATCACAATTAGTAAATTTGATAAGCAATATATGAGTAAAAGCGTCATGTCCAGTTCCCTCTCTATGCCCCTCTGTGCCCACACAACACCTACCAATCCTTAAAAACAGTGGAAATGAATGAGGTTAATGTACACAGACACACACACACCAACCTTACTCTCTGCGTTGTTATTTCCTCTCTGAAGCTTGTTCAAAGTTTGTCTTACAGTGGGAGGGAACGTCCACATAGGACTCTGATCTGCTTCATCGCCTTCGCCATCCCTGACACACACACATACACACACACACTGGTTAGCTTAAGCACTATACACCGCCACAGCAATCAGCAGAATTATGTATCGTGATCTCGTACATGTCGGAGTCGTCAGAGCTGGACTCATCCCCGTGGCCCTCAGACTTCCAGCGGCGGTAGCGGTCAATCAGTTCTGCTAAGTAGGATGTTTTCCTGGTGTAGCGACTGATGAATTTATGCTTAAGCAGCTCTTTGGCTGTTGGTCTCTATAGAGATAATCAGTGTTGCTTCCATCAAATGACAGCATGTAAGTATTTTTACCAAAATGGAATGATGAAAAATGAGGGTTCTGCATGCTCTAATAATAGAGTGTTGAAAATAATGTTCTTGTTAAATACAAAGTTTATACCTTTTGTCATGAAGTGTGTGTGTCTAGCTGTGTCCATTGTTCTTTAAAAAAAAAAAAAAAAGGGACACTCACAAACCGTGGGTCTTTGTTAAGACACGCTTCCACAAACTCCTTAAAGGCCTTGCTGTAGTTACCCTCCAGAGTGGGTGGGTTGTTCTTAGGGATGAGGAAAAGAACCCTCATGGGGTGCAGGTCTGAGTTCGGGGGTTCTCCTTTGGCCAGCTCGATGGCTGTGATGCCCAATGACCAGATGTCCGCCTGGGATGAAGAGAAAGTAAAAATACAAAGGAGAAGGTGAGACAACATAACATTTAGCACACTTGCCATCTGTTGCTTTCTAAATATTTGAACAGGATAATTTACATCAGTGACCAGAATGCATGCGGTACTTAACAGATGTTGATTTGTAACTTGAATTAAGAGACTTAAACTTGACACCATAAATTGTGTGTGTCCATGGGAAAGCATACCTTAAAATCATATGCAGACTGTTTAATGACTTCAGGAGCCATCCAGAATGGCGTCCCTACAAAAGTGTTCCTCTTGATCTGTGTGTCTGTTAGCTGACCAGCCACGCCGAAGTCGGCCAGCTTCACCTCTCCGTGCTCTGACAGTAAGACGTTGGCAGCTGTTTGGATGGCAAAGTTTGTGGTGATCAGAATAAACACACAGCAGGTCTATTCATGCTGCAGCATTATTTATACCACAGTGCTGTTGCATGCTTGATTCTGTCATTCACATCAGCACACTTGTTTTAATACCATCTAATACCATTACTGTTTCTATAGTAACAGCACAGTCACAGGGATTTGTATGATGGATAGTCACACAGTTAAAGACCAGCAATAAATGGCTAAAAAGTGCTGTTAGTTAACGAAAAAGCATCTCTGTTTCCTGAAAGGGATGTTTTTGAGAAGGAATCTCAGGTGTCAGCTCTTAACAGTAACAATAAGCTTTCCAACACATTTGAGTCTTCGGGGCTGAGAGCACTTTCCGGTTTCTCAGTAACATGAGAAGCTCTGTTTCTCTTTTCTTATGAGCCACAATATTAAATATAAGTAAGTATAAACTGATTCAAAAATATCATATACTTTAATTCATATACAATTCAGGAAACGAACCCAGAATAATAATATTGAGGGTTGTAACAGTAAATCCTTTTCACCTAGCCCACTGTTGGGTATATGGTTTGAACACTTTACAGACAATTTAAAAATAGACAAAAGAATTCTATAAAATCAATTGGACTGTGATTTACAGTTAGAGCACAGTGTTATGAAATACAAATAAAGCAACATAATTCAGGGATTTTGGCATGGAAGGAAGGCACGTGTTTTCCCAGGCTTTTGCATGTATTTACCTTCACATTCAGAGATTTTAGTGACTTTTTCAGTCCTGACCTTTAATGTCCCTGTGTATCTTCCTCTCTGAGTGAAGGTAGTCCAGTCCTTTAAGGATCTCTCGGAGAATGGTGGCGATGTAGGCCTCTTCCAGAGGTCCTGGCTTTAGCTAGCAACATACAGCACAGAGAAATCCCACACCTTGAAGCAAACTGTGATCCACAAGAAAGGCAAATGTTTCATATATTTATTTCTGTACTGACAGCATGATCAGCATGCCATCAGTAATCGACACTCACCATGTCTAGAGCAGAACCACCACCCAAATACTCCATGATGATCCATAGCTTAGTGCCCTGTAGTTATACACAAATCCTGTTAACATCACACTCAGATATTCCATCATTCAGTTATTTAGACGTGGAATAAGCTTTCTGAAGAGATTGAAAGTCTTGTTTTGCTGTAAACCGCTTACAAGATATAGTGAAAAATATAAAACAAATGCCACGTCCTGCAGTCAATAAGTCACAGTTTCTAGCAGGTACTAAGATGAGGGATGTTACATCGAAAGGAACAGCAGAACTGACTACTCAGGGCCCCTTGACTAATAGGCGCTGGACTGAAAAGTATACATTTCTTGACATGTGAAGGGAACCATGTACAGATTTTCTACATGTATTTAATGTTCCAATATATCTATCTCTGAACACTAGCAAGAGCAAGAGTTCTAGCCTTTGCTATAGAGCCTGATACATGTTGTCATGAATGTGGTCAAGAACCTAATATGAAAGGTTGTTTTCTTGCTGGAGGACACAAGAAAAGTGGAGTGAAATATATAAATTGAACTCATCTAAGCTTTTCTGTGTTTTTGCACAGACATAAACGAACTTTGTCAACAAGAAGCAGCAAGTTGACTGGAGGGTGTTTCCGTCCAGCTGCCATAACTGACTCCACAGCTGTCTTTGTTATATTCCCTAATAAACTAAAGTCTACATTAAGTGCTATTTATACAAAAGTGTCTTATTGATTTTTTGCCACTATCGGTTGATATTGAAACTCTTTTGGTTTTGAGTGCGAGTTGAATAAAAGGAATTATAAAGAAGAAAAGCACAAAATAAGCTCACTCCAGCAGAGATGAATAAAGTACTTACTGGTCTTAATAGAATATATAGAAGAGTACGAATAACTTGTCCACAGACCTTCAGGTAGGAGCCAAAGTATTTGGTGACGAAGGGACTGTCGCACTGGCTGAGAACTGTGATCTCCTGCTGAATGTCTTCGATCTCATCCTCTGCCTCCTCTAGATCTATGATCTTAATAGCCACTACCTCTTTGGTGTGGTTGTTAATTCCTTTGTAAACTTCTCCAAAGGAGCCTTTGCCAATGCGCTCTAGTTTGGTGAAATACTGCTCAGGATCCAGACGAGTGTTCTGGTCAATAAATAGACACACACACCACACACACACACACACACACACACACGCACACACATTAAGCATTTTAATGTTTAATCACAATTTGTAAAAAGAAAAGCAAACACATATCGACAGATGTAATAGCATATGACTTCTCCTTTAAGATGTGGAGCAGCCCTCTTAGAGCCGAGGTAGCTGTCACAAATTAACAGTTACCAAGCAACAGGTTCATCAGGAGGCATGACTGCAGATTTCACCGCAAATCTGAGGTAATACAAGTTCATTCGGTAGATAAAATCTGTCACTGCAATCATATTATTTATTTAATGCATATTTGCCAGGTATATAAACTAATATAGTTCATGGAACAAGACACTTCCTCCTTTTGGAGTTTCCAAGAAGTACTTGAACTTTTCTAAGGAGGTGTAGCAATCTGAAACCAAAAAATAAAATCACCACTCATGCTGGTCATAAAAATTCAGAAGATAAGATCCTGCCAAGGGTGAAAGCTCTATCAGTGCAATCCAATTTCTCCCATGTCTATTAAACTGTAATTGTCATCTTATAAAAGTATGAGAGCAAAGGTTTAGCCATAGATGCAGCCCTCAACAGCCATTATCCCCTGCATTAAAAATGATGGACTGAATGTTCTTCCTCTTCTTCATTTTAGAATGTCTAAGACTACAGGACGTAATGGCACTTAATAAAAAATAGTAAAATAATGACCCCAAGAACACATCCAAATTAACATCAAAATACTCACAGGAACAAAAAACAAACGTCTCAGTTTCCAGATTTCATCCCATATTATGACACGTTTTCCAAACATATTTTAACAATACAGCAAAAATGGACAGTGTCTTGAATAAATATGTGCCTTGATTAAATTATGAACACTACAAAAGTGGTTAGTTAACCATGGGAGCATGTCTGAAACACAGGGCTGCTTCCATTTAGCTGTTGTGTGTGTCTGAATTGTAAAAACGTGCTTATTAATCTCTATAGCTTTTCCCGATTTGAGATAAAGAGGAAGTTTCGATAAAGAGGGCTTGATTAGGTTTAAATATTTATTATACATCACGTAATATACACAGCAATATATGACAATTAGCCTGTTTTATTATGAATGTATCAAGACACAGACAAATCAAATCAAGAGCCTGATACATCATATTGTTTTGGTCTTATTCACTACTTAATATAATTTTTTCGAATTATAATTAACTCTCAGGCTAAATATATATGTTATTCTTGCCACGTAAAAATATAAAATTGAAGGAATTAATCTTTTGGGGTAGGATTTTAGATTCCTTTAAAAATGAAACATTCTGGAAATATCCAGACCTAAAATAATTTCTAACGTCATCAGCTCCGACATTTTTCCAGGCCCAAAAAACTCAGATTTCCTGGATAACAACCACACCTTTAAAAAAAATGATCATCATTTCTAGATTTAGAAACTTAATACACGTCATGCAGAGCATGCTGCAGCAACACCCTGGCTGCTCAAGATACCTCGCTCAGGGGTAGAGAGTCAGGGCTGAGCAGGATGGCATGCTCTTACTCATACACACATGTTCTCTATGACTTGTTCACACCTGCCACCGCTGAGGAATACTCAACCAGAGCAGTCTAAAGGGCTCTGCATCTTTACTTAATCTCCAATTGGCAAGTTTAGACTTTTATGGTCACTCATTTTTACAGTTATGTAAACAGTTAATTTTTTGGCAGAGACTCTTATCTAGAGTGACCTACATTTATATAACTGAGGGTTAAGGGTCTTTCTCAAGGGCCCAGCAAATCAGGGCCCACCCAGTGACAGCTTGGCAGTCCTGGGATTCAAACTCACAACCTTCCAGTCAGTAGTCCAACATCTTAACCAATGAACTAATCTTACATTTTCAGCATTTGGTAAATGCCCTTATCCAGAGCAACTTATATTTAACACCTTTACACAACTGAGCAGTTGAGGGTTAAGGGCCTTGCTCAGGGGCCCAGCACTGGCAGCTTGGTGGTCCTGGAATTTGAGCTCACAGTCTTTCAGACAGCAGGCTTACACCTTAACCACTGAGCTTCCTCTCCCCACGCTCAACATCATGTACAAAATCAGTGATTTAATAAAAGAATATATACATGGTGCAATACTCTAAGATGGGTCCAGATGTAATTACATACCTTTCCTATTAGTTTGATTGGCATTTTATGTAAGGAGTATATTAAATAAAAACATGAAAGCAGTTCCAAAATCACATTATAATGGACTAACCATAGGAATTAATATCATTAATTCATTTTAACCTGCAAATCTGGCCGTTTTATGCTTTTTGGCAGAGGCTAATAGACTCCTATAGCAACAACAACAACAACAATAGCAACAACAACAATAGCAACAACAAGAAGCCTATGATTTTCTGATTAACCTTTAGACCAAAAACATGACACATCACCCACCATGTCCTTTTGTCTCCTTTAGGCTGTCCATGTCCACTCTGTTATCAAACTATATCATATCATTGATATCAGATTATCTCAAAAATGACTTTATTGGGATTTTGCTGAGCAGGGGTTGTTGTTTTTTTTTACTTTTACAGTTTTATTTACCAGGTGTATTTCTTGCACACAGAGGGAGTCTTCCACAGACAGACAGACAGTTAGATAGATAGATAGATAGATAGATAGATAGATAGATAGATAGATAGATAGATAGATAGATAGAATAATGCATAATCACACTCACACCTCAGGCCGGGATTAGTGGGATTACCTGGTTGCCGATGCACGGCAGATGCGCCATGGCGGTGGCGGTCACACCGTGCTGGAGCTCCTCTGTGTTTTCGGGTTTTTCTTCCCTCTTTCTCTCCGCCCAAAATTCATCCGCTTTTCACGCACCGTTGTCTGGACCGTTGTTTTGTTGGGACACACAGACTGAAACCCTTATGTCTGCTTCCTCACACACAGCGCTGGGTTACAGTGTGACCTGCAGGCCCACGGTGAGTTTGTAAAGCGTGTAATCTTTTATGTCCGTCCATTCATAACAGCTGTCACGTTTCTTAATGTTTACTGAATGCTCTCTCTCTCTCTCTCTCTCTCTCTCTCTCTCTCTCTCTCTCTCTCTGAAGAGAGAACACGCCCCTTTCCTTAACAGCTACTTTGTCAAAAAGGAGGATGCACTGCGCATGCGCTTAATGAGCTATGCTTTTGGGGTATTGTAGTTTGTGCAGGGGCGCGGTTTTTTTAAAGCCCCATCCTCCTCCTCCTCCTCCTCCTCCTACAAATATTATTAATATTATTGTTATTATTATTATTATTAGTAGTAGTAGTAGTAGTAGTAGTATTAACAATAACAATAACAGTAACAATAATAATAATAATAATAATAATAATAATAATAATAATAATAATAATAATGATAACAATAACAACAACAACAACAACAATAATAATAATAATAATAATAATAATAATAATAATAATAATAATAATAATAATAGAAATACAAAGAAGAATATAAAAAAGAATTATACTTTTCTTGGCAGTCCTTTTTGTGTGCTTTTAATAAATAACATGGGCATTAAATATATCTCTTCGAGCTGTTACAGATAATTAATCAACACATAACAGAGTCAACAACATCGTGATACAATATAATAGAGGTTTTTATATAATAATATTATAATAATAATATCTAGCATTGTAAATAGCATATATTAATAATAACAGCATTTAACCCAAAGAGGGGGTAATTGGTGTTCCCACTAGACACGTTACAGAGGCTTAATGATTTTTCCCTCAAGGGGGCAGCATTGTGCAAAAACAGCCAACTCAGTATCAGCTGGTACCTAAAAAACTGACTTAAGGGTTTGAGTAATAAAAGCCTTTAAATTCATAATAAAGAAAATGTGATACAATTTAATTGTATAAAATATATTAGGTTAAAATCCAAACATCTGTATTTGAATATTTTTGAATTAATCTGTTTCAACACTTTCAAAAAATTCAAATATATATATATATTTTTTCAGCGTTCACAAATTCAGATTGAACTATTTCATTTTCAAATATTAATTTTCTATTAATAAATTAAAAATTTAATTTTATAAATTGTTGAATCTGATTTTATGAAAAAATTATATTTGAATACAGATACTTGTCTTTTTTTATTTCGAATTGAATTTCAAATGCTAAAAAAAAACAATGAATTTAAAAGATTTCAAGGATTTGTTTGTTTTATGATTTCAAGTGCTTAATTTTCTTCCATACCAGCTGTGCTGCTTCCACTTCAGTGGCGGTGATACAGTGTTTAGTTCAAATGCTGAAAACCAGGACTGGGTTAATATAAGGTCACCATTTTTTTTTCACCCTATTGAAGGAAATGCAGTGACTGATCATATTTTACCTTTCAAAGCAACTTACAAAAGTGTGAATAAAAGGCAGCAATAGCTTTTGGCAAGACCTGAAAAGATCTGTCTCTTCAAATATTCTCTGGGTTTGTTGACCACGCTTAAACAAAGTCACAGAGTATGACGAATCTAACATAGATGTTGTTATCATGATTCCCTAAAAGTTGTTGAGTTCTGGTCAAGTTGTTACATGCAAATCAAGCTTTGTAGTTTTGGGAAGGCATGTATCTCTACCATTTGTTTTGCTGTGACGGCGACAACAATAGTGACGTGATAGTACAACAATACAACAACACTTTTTCTGCTTTATCCTGAACAGAGATGTGATCCCGGGCCTGTAGTAGGAACAACCTGGATGGTTATGCCAGACCATCATGCACACACACATTCATACATAGTGGGAATTTATCTAGTCAGTTCACCTTCTAGCATGTTTCTGGGAAGTGGGATGAAACCAGAGAACACAGAGATATGAAGAGAACATGTACGGAAACAGAAAGTAAACAAAGCTCAGAACCCTGGAGTCACTACCTGCTGCACCACCACACAGCCCACACAATGAATAATTTATATAAATAAGATTTTAATGGCCAGCTTGAATCAAAAGAACTACAGTAGAATACTATCTATGAACAAAAATGATATTTTGAGTATGAAAACAAGCAAAAACACAGGCCAAGCTGGTCAAGATAAGAGATATTCTTTGCCAGTTGTTTGATTAAACTGGTCAATAAATCTCTTATCTATGATGTTGCATCAGCAGAAGCTGTTTACCAGCTCCAGTGTAATGCTGATTTGATCTCGCAATGTGCCACAATGTAAAATTTCACCACTTGCAAAATTATTTGTATTACATGTAAGTAATTATTTCAAATTTTGTGAGCAATGTAACAGAAATCCCGTTAATAAAGATATATTTTACCTTGACCTTCTTATTACTTCATATATGTATAGATGATATAGATATCGTTTACTTTTGCCATATCTATACATTTATGTTCATCAGTACCTGTCAACCTTATGTATATCACCCAGCTCTAGACTGTCGAGATATTCAACACTGAACATGCTGCAGCTGGGACTGTAAAAATGAGTAACAGCTCGAACAAACCTGAAGGTATTCCTCATGCTAGACATGACACAGTGTGTTCATAAAGAAGAAAATATCCAGGAGAGTAGGTGACTAATGTTTCCTAATAACCTATAAATCCACACCCTTTTAATCTGAACCAATATTTTTTTATTATCATTATTACATTTTATTTCATGGGATTTTATGGTTGAGCCTGATTGCCTTCTTAAATCAAGTTAAAACAGAAGCCAGTGCAGATTTGAATGGGCAGCTAGTTAAGAAGTTCTTTCCCAATCTCCATTGTACATTTTATTGTTTTTCTTTGCCTGACATATGTGATGTAAATGATTAAGCTATGTGACCCCTGCCCTTAAACACATTTTGCAACAGCGACATTTAAAGGAGGATGTGATGAAACTGAACCACATGCTACACAGGGCCCATGAAGACAGAACCAGTAGCTGAATGATCGAACGTGAATGCAATGAAGAAAGTGAAAAAAGATTGTGTTCATTTAGTCTGAATTACGTAACTGTTGTCCACTTTATTTATTGCTGGACTGTATTTTCATTATAGTTAAAAATTCTCAGACAGGATATGATACAACTAGTGCTTTTCTTGATAAACAAGCATATCAACAAAATGGTGCAGATAAAGTTCTATACTAGCCTGTAAGCTACTACTATTATCCGGTTAATTAAAACAGTCATCCCTTGAGCCATAATCAGACTGGGAAAATGTTTTTAGTCACGCAGAATGTTGAGGCCTTCAGCCAATTACTACACAAACAAAACACATCTATCTATCATCTATTCTAAGTAAAGAAGCCATTTTCTAAGTAATTCATCTGAAACACACGCCTGCTTTTTGTCTTCTTTTCTCTTGTCCTTAAACCACCTTTGGCTCTATGTATCAGGGAAATAACCACCAGTGCATTTATGCATATCATCAATCATAACAAATTTATCAGACCACAATGAGTGCTTCCTCACTGACATCCATTTTTTGAACAGCCTGACCACATGTGGTCAACAAAGAGGAACTGATGCATTCATCTGTTTAGTTTTTGTTATCACACTAGCAATTGTGACAAACTCTGTCAGGCTTTTGCTGTTATACTACTTTTCATTTTTGTTCCTACATTGGTGTCATGTCTTGCTGTTGTTCCCTGATAGATTCTCCCCATGTTTCAGTTAATATTTTATCTGTTATCTGGTTTGTTTAGGCAGCATTGGTTTGATTTTATTATGTGCTAGAAGTTAGCAGGCATGTCAAAACAGATCCTCCCAGAGGATTTATGAAGAAGTGGCCAGACAGGGATGCCTTTCTTTTTCATGGGGTGAGGAGTGCTAAATAATTCAAACTATTCAGCTCTCATGCTAGCACAATGAATCTGCCTTTTTCTAATTAGCACTTGAATTTAATAAAATCCAGAATATGCTGCCACATCTTATGTGCTGAGGAAGATCTAAAGACATAGTGTGATAATCTAGCAGACCACCTGCTTTAGTTACTAGAATGGTGTAGGTACTGATCTTGAGACAAAATAATTAATTGCACTGAAAAACATTCAAAAACTTCAGTAATCAATAAACTATCATCTTTCCATGCATCATGTACATCGCCTACTTAAGTAGACTATAAAGAGCCAAAAAAGGCCAACCAGCACTATAGTGTTTCATACTCTTTTGTCCAGATAGACGAAAAAGAAAAATACAGTAAAGACATATTTTTGTTCCCTATAACGCAATGTACAATGTAAATTTGCACCTATGTAGATATAGCAGCCACCTGTCCTAAAAGTGTATCCTAAAAAGTACAGCTTATTACGTATTTCCTAGGAAACTAAGAAGGGCTGGATTATGAGCGTATTTTAATTGAGGAACAGCTGTAGCAGGTGGAAGGAACACATCCCAGTCATTACTTTATTGCCAGTACATGGTTTGAAGAAGTGAAATGCTGATACGCAATGGTTCTCTGTCTGAAGACCTTGGCATTGAAAACCATGAACATTGTTGAAAATCTCTGACACATTGCAAAGCCCAACAGCTATCAGTACACCTGCACATTCTTCTCATAGTATAGAAATCAATTACACCCTGAATGTGTTCAAGCAAAAATGTCATACTAATTAGTGTCTCTGTTAACAGCAGTGAAAGCACACTGGCTAGTGCTCTAAGCTAGTGCTCTGAATGGTTGTTTCATTCTCAGGCCCTTGAGCAAGCTCTGAGGCCTCAATTGCTCAATACTTTTTTTTTTTTTTTACTTCCTTGTAAAGCTGCATTAGGCAGAATGAATTAATAAATATATTTTCATTTTAATACCCAAGAGTTTGCATTATTTCACAACATAAATTTTATTTATACGACTCTGTTTCCAGGTTAATCTCTCAAATCATTTGGTTCAGATAACTGATAAAAACCAACTCTAATGCTAAATGAGAGAGGTGCAACAAATGTGCACTGACAAGAACATTCGCCCTAAGCATCACTGCATTGTTATTGTTCCCTGTTTGTGTGTCTGTGCTTCCTTGAAAACAGCTTTCCATGGAAGTATTTAAGCAGTTACTGAAGAGGAATGATTGTGTAATAAATAAATTAACCCGCTCAACACTCACTCAAAAGAGCCGACTCAAAGAACCGACTCTTTCACCAAAGACACTATCACTGTTTTTTAGTTTTTGTTTTTTTTAATAGCTCCACTCCTCCTTCCACAGACCAGAGCGGATGATTACTAGCATTTTATATCATATATAGTGGATTATATATCTTCATCATACTTCATATCTCAGTGACAACTTTTGCTTGTACTGAATATTTCTTAACCCAATGCTGAATGTCAGTTCCTTATGGAACCACTGAGAGGCAATTTTGTGCTCTGAATTTTGTGCTCAATCATTTTATAATAATAATAATAATAATAATAATAATAATAATAATAATAATAATGATAATAATAATAAATCGCTGTACAAGACAAATGATCTTCAGTATTCTGACCTGAATATTTTAGTGTGTAGGGAGTAAACTGGTGAAGCATTTGCTCATCAAGAAAAATGTAGTTTGTCCGTCTGAAAACGGGAACAAGCAAACATAGTTCCGCAAACAAAAAAAAATTAGCGCCAACACACAGTGCTTTCAAAATCAACAACAACACCCAAACAACATTATAATGGGAAACATACATTGTCTTACAGGCAGTATAACAATATGTAAAATGGCTGTATATAAAAGCCTGACTGCATTGCGGATATTTTAGCAGTGGAAAAAAAGGGGACAGAGAGATATATCTTTTTTTTTTTGTTGTTTGTTTTAGTAAATGATTTAGCTATCTTGATTACAAAACACAAACGTGAAATGTTATAACAGAATTAAGGTGTTAGTTTGTATCCCGCCTTGTTTTCGGACCCTCCCCCTTTGGCACTGGGGATTGGCCATAGAAGGAAACTTCGCCTCGGATCCGCTGTATCTGTAGCTCGAGCTTCACACGAGCAGACGCGAGCGGAGGAATGATACTCGACTAAACCAGTATGTCCTGGGCCAAAATGGCTTGAAAATGACGGATAGTGGGCGGTGAGGAGTTTATCATTTTTTGTTTTTGTTTTTGTTTTTTTAATCGCAGTAACTTTCCGTAAAAAAAATTAAAAAAAAAAAAATCTGACTCATGCGCTGTGTTTCGATATCAGCGCCAGCAGTGAAGCGTCTCAGGCAGTAAGCAGAGCTGGAATAACCAGTGATAAAGTGTCATTACAAAAAAAAAAAAAAAAATACACAGGTAAGGTCTCTCAATCTTTTTGTAACACAAATTGCATATAGCAGCTTGGAATAATCAAGTCATTGAACATAGCATAGATCATGCTGAAATATTGTGCATCCAGAATATGTATGTGGACCAATGTAGCCTAAAGATCAAGCTGATCTAGGGAGACAAAGAAATCCTTATCATGTAATCATCTGGGGACAAAAGGAGATCATTGCTACAAACTGATCTAGAGAGACAAAAAAGCCACCTTTATTTTAAATGGATCTGGAGAGTGAAAAGAGATCCTTGTAATGAACTCATATAGAGAGGAAAAAAGTTTTTACTGTGAACTGATCTTTGGGGGACTAGTTTGTCTGTTTTTACTGGGTACTCCCATTTTCTCCCCAGTCCAAATACATGTACTGTAGGCTGATTGGCATCTATAAATTGTCTATAGTGTGTGAATGGGTGTGCAATTGTGCCCTATGATGCATCCTGTCCAGGGTGGCCCTCACCCTCCAGGTAGACTCCAGGGTACAGGTTCTCCGCAACCCTATGTAGGATACACAAAAATGGATGGATTGATGGATGACCTGATCTAGAGAGAACAGGCGATCCATATTATAATATAGAACCTTATTATGAACTGATTTAGTGAGTATAAAAGATCCTTACATGATACATCTTGAGATGTGAAGGCATGACATTTAGCAGTCCACCTCTTTTCTTACAGCAGGTTTTCTTCTCCGCAACAGCAGAGGAGAAAAGGTGCTCCCACACACAGGCCGCTGATGAAGGGCATGGAGATGCTCCGTCGCTCATCAGTGTTTGCAGCAGAAGTCATGGAAGTGTTTGATCGCTCCCCTACAGACAAAGAACTCGTCTCACAGTCAAAAATGTTGTGCAGGGACTACATTCACTCAAGACTCAACAAAGCTGGAATTGGTTGGACCAAATCTGAGCTTGGATCTACAGGAGGAACCCTTGGAGAAGTGTCCACTGTTCTTCTGTGGCTAGGTAAAACTTGTTTGAGATTCACACTGGAAAAAGTTCTGAAAATACCACACTTTTGTTGTGTTTGATATTAAGGTTAATTAAAGAGAATGAGGTAGGTCAGAAATATTCAGCTGAGGGGATAATGATGATGCTTGTCTAGTTTGTTTAATATCCATCCAGCCTGTCCACACTCACAGGTACGCAACACAAATCTGGTGTATTGTTGTTCTTGCAATAAACACAATTGGGAGGGCTGGCAAGTGTGTTTAACCAGGTGTGATTAGGCAGAGGACTCTGCCGTTATGCTGTTATTATCTCCATTGGCGTTATGAAAATGTATTTGAGATCCATCCTCCGATAGGATTGTGCAATATTAATAGCCACACCAGTATTCATCATCTCCTTTGCCCTTTAAGAGTTTCCCTTATACTTGATTTCATAACCCCTTATAGTGCGTTTTACAGTTGTAAAAGTTTACTCTAGGTCTCACCCATGTAAGGGTATGAACTATTTTGAGACTTATTTAGGGGGCTGTGTTCATTCTTGTATGCTTATTTGTATAGCAGACCTCCCTGCTTAATGTTAATTATAACATTTAAGCTAAATCATGTTTTTTTTTTTTTTCACAGTCAAGACTGTACACACTGTAAGCCCATGCATGTCATACATGACACACGTGTGACTGTATGGACTTTGCTATCTGTATTTTCCCCAAAATTGAAACTCTTTTTAATGGGCTCATATTTGGGCTTATATGTTTTATATATATATATATATATATATATATATATATATATATATATATATATATATATATATATATATATATATATATATAATTTGTCTGGGTTTCCCCTAAGTGCTGTGTAGCGTGAATGCAAGTGAAATATGCTTTTATCGTAGAACAGATCTGATTTGGCTGGGGAACTGCTGGAGGTTCCCGCCCACGGGTTACCCTGCTTAACCCTTTCAGCTTCGGCTGGATTTAAACACTTCTGTAAAACGGAAGGTTGTTGTATAAATCTGAATACTTACAGTGAACAGATCCATTGTCTTCAGGAAATGTTCAACAGCATTGATGTAACCTTGATACATTTGATACACAAGATTGAGGATTTTGCCAGATGTTATAAGTGAGACAGCTTAGAACAGGCTTAAAAGCCTTACTTAAGAGACTGAAAGCGGCTTTGTGTGTTGTCATAGTATAGGATGTCCCAAAAAGTCTCCATACATAGGGGTCTTAGCAAAATATCTTCCAAAACGTTTCATACGTGATTAGTTTAGCCTTTAAGAATGCCTTTGACAAAAGCATAACGTATTGAAATCAGTTTCAGGGCTGGGTCGGGAAGCTGTCACAAGGCTACGATAGACATGCAATGACATGCATAACACCCGATGTGTTAACACGAATTTATTATGAGTGGGAGAGACTCTGTGTGTTATGGCAAATCATCTAGAGGGTGTTTTGTAAATAGAGATACAAGTGTTAACCTCCCCTATGTATGGAGGCACCACTGTCTTTAAAATCTTATTATTTTTATAAAGAATGTATAGATATGGCAGCAGTTTTTTTCCTTCATCTTGTCGAGTGTAAAAACACACATAGACCTCCACACAGAATACCCACCAAGATTCATTGCATGATGGTGCATTAATCCACTGCTTCTACGTTGTTCTGTTTCCTAGGTGATGAGCTTGAATACTTGCGACCCAATGTGTACCGCAATGTGGCAAAGCAACTGAATATCACTGTGTCTTCGGAAGGAATTGTTTCTGATGCCTTTCTGGCTGTAGCTGCAGAAATCTTCTCCACAGGTTAGTCATATCAATACTCTATGTGCGAATCTAATTCTGGAATAGAATGGGATGATACAATCACAGTTTTATAACAAGACACTCCAATATCTTGTTTGTTTGGTATATTATACTATTTGTTAAAACAACTAACGTCAAAGAAAACAACGCTAATTGACACGCTATGCTCCGATTGCAGGGGAAGCGTTTAATTACTTGATCGGTAAACTGTTAAAATGTCATCACTGTTGACATTTAAAATCATACATCATATACGCCCACTTTGTTTATTGTTCTTTTATTGATTTTTAAGGAAGTATATGTGTAAGGTTTAAATATTATTGCCCTTGTCTGGTCCACACTGGTGCTGAATTCTAATGCAGATGAAGCCCAGGGCCATTGTTCACCAGGCAAGGTAATGGAAATATTCAGAAGAAACCCAATATGGAGTCCACATTTAGACAGCAAAGACCACAAATTAATATGAAACACACAATTCCAGTGTGCCTAAAGCTGTGTGAAGTCAAGCTTCGCTCTTTCTAAAACTGCAGAAAATGGAGTATTATGAACATTTATATACACATACACTGACAGTGCTGCTCTTTTCTAGTGAACACAATCAGATCTTTCAGTGTAAACAATGTCTGTGTTCAGAGCGCGAAGAGAAGAGAGAGAAGTCCCATTTTCCTCTGCACTCTGCAAGTTTCCAGTCTGTGTAGAATTTGGAGAAGAATGTCTCCATGGCTTTTTGCTCATTCTTTCAGGCTTAAACCATTTAGAGGATATGTAAACCCAAGATCCCATTTTCATCCTTTTGGAGTGGTGAGCTGGCGCTAGCTAAACCCTATACTATTTTTGGAAGAATTGAACCTTCTCTATTTATTTTTTCATAAATACTTTCGCATTGTTCATGAGGCAGAATCCATGCCTGATATTGGTTAAAATTCCAAGTGTTATTACTTTGCATAGTAAAGTATAGTATGTAATGTATAGTAAGTACTTTCTATGTGGAGTTTCTGTTCATATTGTCCAGTATTTGTGGGATCACACTTTCCTCTTTACAAACCGCATCAACTTAGATATGTTGTCATGAAGTTTAAGAAGTAGAAGGAAATCAGCTAGTAGGTTATTGCATAAGCCTCATAAAACGCTGCTTTTATCTGAAATGTGGCTCACTGCAATGTGTCAATAAAAACTAGCAAACTCCTATTTTGGTGGATATTTGTCTTCGTGGGCTGTAACAATGAGTCAGATACTTGCTGGCTTTTTCAGTAGGTGTGACACATAATCCTAACCTCCTCAGTGTGTCTGTGCATTTACCGAGAACAACTTTTCCTTTGTACTGGATTTGGACAGAGGCATTTACAGGAAGTTTCAATAAAACAAGTGTCTTGTTTCATTGTTTGGGAGATATATATGGATATTTCACACTCTCAGTACTCGACTTCAGGAGATTTGTATGTTTAAGACTGATCCATGAGTGTAACCCGAGGAGGTCACAGATCACAGTGAGAGTAATAGGTGAAGGAACTGAGTGAGGATTGTGTGAGGGCTTAGTTTTCTTCCCTAATGGAAGTGTTTTCCCTGTTGTACATTTCTTATACAGTCTGTTAAGTCTATTTATTGACTTCCTTATCAGGCTTAAGCGATTTTCTTGCTCACTTGAGAGGGAGGAAAACGTGGGTGTTTTCTGGTTGGCCAGAACTTCAAACCAAAGCGTTTATCACTGAGCCCAGGCCTGGATGTTAACAGAGTGACACACTATCTGCCTGCTCTTGCTTCCTCTCTCTCTCTCTTGACATATCAATTACATATTTATTATAGTTTCTCATATGAGCTGAAGAAATACGCTTGAATTTCACAATGTTTGGCTATCCCCACTTCAATATTTACTTAGACATTCTAATAAATTTCCTAATTCGTTACATAAAAATGTAAAGATTTAAAGGTGTATTTGGGTGTCGTCATTTAGTATTGTAGTACCTGACATAACAAGAAAGTAGTTTTATTTAGGTTTGACGTACTATAAATGTAAACATAAGACATGCGATATCAAGCAGTATAGGTACCAAATCATGTTGACTCAATTAGTCCTCTCATGATCACTATTATGCTGTCTGCAATTTAAACCACAGTTAAAAACTTTGCTCAGTAAAAGCCTATTGGCTGGCTGTCAGTGTGTTTAATATAAAGCCAGTGTGTCCTGGGGAGGCAGAGGATTCTGTGGATTTTTAGGAGGAAACGGCTGCTCTGTTCCTGACCACTCGACAGCTCCCCTGACTGTTATGTAACACACACACACACTCACACACACACACACACCTCCTCTTCCCTTCCGCCCTGTGGTGTTTAGAAGATGAGTTGCCTGGCAGTAGCTTTATCATACACATTTCTGTCTCTATGCACACTCACACACAGCTAAGCTGGGCAATTTCAAACAGTGATTATATGCAAATTCATTAGCAGCTATTTGGGAAACACTGTAATATCTGTTAGAAGTGATAAACATTGGATTTGATGATGTGATTAAGT
Source organism: Hemibagrus wyckioides (assembly GCF_019097595.1). Taxonomy (NCBI): domain Eukaryota; kingdom Metazoa; phylum Chordata; class Actinopteri; order Siluriformes; family Bagridae; genus Hemibagrus; species Hemibagrus wyckioides. Next base: position 12,357,634 of record NC_080720.1, read on the forward strand.
GTGATGTGTATTAGTTGGGTAACCGAACACTGTCTCCCTCTCCCTCCCTCTCTCTTGCTTTCCGCAGGGGTGACGTGGGGTAAGGTGGTCTCTCTGTATGCAGTAGCTGGAGCACTGGCAGTGGACTGTGTCCGGCATGGCTACCCAGCTATGGTACACACCATTGTAGACTGCATGGGCGAGTTCATCCGTAAGAGCCTGGTGTCCTGGTTAAAGAGGAGAGGAGGTTGGGTAAGTATTCACCAACACTTTCTATGGCAACATGACAAAATCTAAAATGATACTCACTTGTGTTATACAGTGTTATACCATATCAAAATAAGCTATTTAACAAGGAATAGAAAAACGGAAATATATAAGTTAAAAGATACCTATGAATAATTATTACTATGAGGTTATATTTGAGGTTTTTATTTGTTTAGATCATCTAGCAATATTTGTGATAAAATATTCAAAAAATATATACTACTCGCTTTTAGGGTATGCTTTAATATAGCTGTATAGGACAGTGCTGTTGAATTCTCGATTCTGATTGGTCAGAAAGTATTGTTTAATTTACTATTACAGAACCACTCTGACAGTAATAACCACCCTAACACTAAATAGCAGCTGGAAGCTTACATCTGAGTAGCAAATGATTACATTTATTAATTTGGCAGATACATTTATCAAATGTGACCTACAGCTAAGCTAGGAGAAAGGTTTTGCTCAATTTGTCTATTGTGGAGCTTGGTAGTGCTAAGATTTGAGCTCACAGCCTTCGGGTCATAAGCCCAGTAACCTGTTTTCATATATTCCTATATATTCTCTTTGGCATGAGTTGATTTGGAAAGAAAAGAGGTTCTTGTTTGCCTGTAACTAATGTTGATGGCCGACACGCTGTAAATGAGGTGGAGCAGGGCTGAAGACAGAGTGCAGAAACGCACTGCAACTATTGTACCAAAATCACTGTAGGAGTTCTGTTCAATATTTTACATCCTGTTCTTCAATCTGTGCCCTACTTGTATCTTCTACATCTCTGTGGTAAACAGAGCAGGACGGAATGAATAGAGAAGGACATACCGCGCTGAATGTTTTAGTAGAGTCTTCACCACGGTGGTCTCTTTGCAGACAGAGCAGGAGAGCGAGAGAGTGCAGCTGTAAAATATAAGCTAAACAAATGAAATTAAACAAAGGCAATGTATGCCAGTTTTACAAGAAGCACTTAACAGAAAAGTACTGGATGTCTGCCTTTTCTGGTTTTAATATCAATCACTGAGACACAACAATCTTCAGCAATCTGTGATGTGGAGTTTCTTTGGCTTTCTTAAGAGCCTGGCACATACACAACAGGATTAATTAGTTGCAGTTAGCAGCGGGACATTTATTTACTGTGTCCTTGCCTGTTGAAAAAAGAAATGTAATTTCTAATGCACTTTATCATTCAATGCCTTTTTTTGACTTAAAATACACTATATTGCCAAAAGTTTTGGGACGCCTTCCTTTACATGCACATGAATGTAATATGGATTTGGCCCATCCTTTGCAGCTATAACAGCTTCAACTCTTCTAGGAAGGCTTTCCACAAGGTTTAGGAGTGTATATATGGGAATTTTTGACCATTTCTGTCTAGAAGCACATTTGTGAGGTCAGGCACTGATGTTGGATGAGAAGGTCCGGCTCACAGTCTCCGCTCTAATTCATCCCAAAGGTGTTCTGTCGGGTTGAGGTCAGGACTCTGTAAAGTTCCTCAACACCAAACTCACTCACCCATGTCTTTATGGACCTTGCTTTGTGCACTGGTTCTCAGTCATGTTGGAACAGGAAGGGGTCATCCCCAAACTGTTGCCACAAAGTTGGGAGCATGAAACTGTCTAAAATGTCTTGGTATGCTGAAACGTTTTCCAATATAGTGTATATATGTTTGGGTAGGTTAAGTTTGAGTCAGTATTTGGCAAAAATGAAGCTACTAGCATGCTCTTTTGCTTGAATATAGCAGTCCAAATCAAAACTCTTAAACCGTATTAACAGTGAGGATAGCAATGCAAATTTACTACTGCTGTGTCTAAATAGCCTAGTGTATAATCTGTCAGGTTAACCCAGTCAGCGACTCCAGTTTCTCGCATACGTGGCTTCTACGGAATACACTCCCCTGAACTCACACACTCTGCCCTGTTCACAGGACTTCCGACTGAGCACATTAGGGCTTCATTACGCACGCACAGACTTCTACAAAAGAAACTTTCAGTCACTCACAGTTATTATATACTGTCAGTTTGTCCTGCATTCTTGACATTACTGGGCCTGTTAACCTGTTTGCTGTTCTAATTTGACTTGTTTATTTGTTACCTGATTCTTGTTTTCGCCTTTGCCCAGTTTGCCTTGTATTTTCATCGCTTGACCTAAGCCTGTCTCTTGACCTTGACCTTGCCTTCTGATTTAGATTTGCTTGCATTTTGCTCCAATTAAGTTCGATTTTTCTGTTGCATTTGCACCCTTCTCCACACCTCATTCATGAACCTTTACTCTTGTGTTTAACCCATGGCATTTTCAGAGAAATCTAAAATATTAAATCTATAAGACACAAAGCAAATTTGATCTTAAACATTCTGGGATTCTTGCATTATTTTAACATAGTTTTCTTTTTGAGAACCAAGAAATCACAGAGCTCAAAGTCATATTATAATACACAGCACAGAGAAAACTCTTTGTCAGACTCTGTCACATACTCGTTCACATCTTAGAGCATTTTTAGCATTTAGGGGTCAGCTTTTTTGGGGGGGTGAGGGGACTGGAAAACCTGGAATAAACTCAGACAGACAGGGGGAAACCAGGTACTTTTGGCTAAGCCAACTTCTGGACACAACTGAGAAGTTATGGATATGGTTCTTGCTCATGGGCCCAACTCTGACAGCTTGGTTGTACCAGTGTTTAAGATCACAGTGTTCCAAAACAGCAGTTTTATGTCACTCAGCTCTGCACAGTCATTGACCTGAACTCAGGATAGAATCAGCTGTAAGGCAGCAGCGATACCCACTAATCCAATGTGCGAGTACCACCTGCAAAAAGAAATATTCAATACAGTGTTGAGCCTCTAGTCCTATTGCCAAATGCCTTGTATTGCATGTTACTATAATGGGACTAATAATCCATAAAGAGAGACAAGCACAGTGTTTTGGCATGTTTGTGTAAACCAGTGTGAAAAAAGAGAAATAGTTTTTTTGCTCTGTTTCTAAAAGGGCAAACAACTTTCACTAAGGGCTTAGCAAGAAATGCAGCATTCAGGGTTGTTATATGATTAAGATGACACACCCAGCTAAGTATACCTGTGAGCAGCAGGCTGTGTCTCCACATGTTGATGTTTATGCATGTGATTAATCTCCCTTCATTCAGACTGTGCATGCCTCTGAGGCTTTGGTGAGCTACTCGTTATGTCAGTGTCATCTTCTCCCTAAAGCTCTTCCAGTCTGGCCAGTTTTTTGTTTAACGAACACTTTATGTAGCTGAATATGGTGTCAGATTTTGGGTGTTCTCATAATGATTTAATAAAGCATTAAGCATGAAATGAAAGCTGAATCCGTATCAGTTGAAGGTATACCTAAAAAGCAGCTGCAGACAAAGTCATTAGCTACATTTTTCAAGGTGTCCTGGTGCAGAGCGTCAGGACATGGCTCAGTCTCAGGATTTGGTTCTTGCTATTTTTGAACCAGCCTGAAACAAGAATTCGCCTGACATTAACATGGAATGAAAACGTACAGGACATCTTTACAGAAAGCATTTATCTATGAGATGTGAACACGCTGGTTTGTAGCTGTGCCTGTGTGCCTCTTATTGCGTTCTGTTTTACTGATGAAGATCATTATGATGAAGGATTCCTTAATTAATGATGTCCAACCCTCCCTTTCGATGCTCTCATCCCTTTTAGAGTTTAATGGATCGATTGTCCTGTTGTAATTTTCACAGTCAGATTATCAGTCCGTGTAATGCTGACAGAGTAAAGCGTTGTTTAAGCAGCTCGGCAACTTCAAAGCGAGAAATTTTCACCTCATGCTAGCTTCCTGGCAAAGACAACAAGCATCGAGTCATTCCCATTTCATACGCCTCGGTGCACATGTAGTTCTCTCCGACTTTGAAGGTCATGCTGTTTTGCTACTAGACTGAAATTTGTCTCTGATAAAGATGTGTGCTCCTTTCCCTATCTGTTGTGTAATGTGTCGAATGCTCCAAATCCATGTGAAGGGGACTTTGAAGTGCCTACCAAGGCCACTTTCTAGCCACTCAACCCCTGGACCCTCAGTGACATTGCGTGTTGAAATACGACCGTGTGTTGGCTTTGGCTGGGAAACCACATTGCTGTGCACTAGTCTCATTTGCTTGAGAACTTGTGAGCGTTCGCAAAGCTTTATTCGTTTTTTTGGAAAGACATTCACAAAATAACCCGTAGTAGCACTCAAGAGAATCACAATCAGACTTCATTATACACAGTGTTCAAAATATTGTGCAGTGTTCATAAAACTTCTAGTGGCCTTTTATGTTAAAGCTAGCCTACAATAAAGCTTACATTCTTGTGTTGCCAGCAGCTTTTATTTATACTCCTGCATCATGACATTTTGTGGGTCTCTTTTTTGCAGACTGACATTACGAAATGTGTAGTGAACACGGACCCCAGCTTCCATTCTCATTGGCTGGTGGCGGCAGCCTGCACGTGCGCACACTACCTGAAGGCCATCGTCTTCTACCTGCTGAGGGAGAAGTGAGGGCACGACAGAGGGACAATGGACATTGTGCATCTCTTCTGTTTGTGGTGGAGAGAGCCGTCATTTCACCGCTTCGACCTGTTACTGCTCTTGGTGTGTTTACACATGCAGGAAAGTCGCACTGTGCCTTTAATGAACATTTGTGTGTGCTGAGCTGTTCTTTGACGTCTCCATGAATGGGCTTCAAGGGGCTGTAAGGAAGTTCAGTGGGTTGATATCTATCGGTGATGCTACCTAGTGGGCACTCATATTTGAGGGGCAACTATCAGTAGGACACAAACTGCAGGAAATGATCCCATCAGACACAGGAAGAGTGATGTGTTTGTCAGCAGTGTGTTATATTAAAGCCATACTGTCTAGCCCTCATCTGCACTATCACATAGTGACTCTTATTAGTTTATCCATGTTTTTAGTGGACTGCACTGTTTTGTTTTGTTTTTTTTGGGGTTTTTTTAAAAAAAACACTTTATTGATAACGACACGTTTAAATGCATCTAGTGTTATAAAATGAAAATGGGCGAGATTTCTGCTTGAGTTATGCTGACCGGAAGACTCTTTTTGAGAAATAGTATATAAGCGTGTGCACGTGTATGTGTATATGATAGAGAGAGAGAGAGAGAAAGTGAAAGAGATTAAAGGGCATGGCGGAAGTAAACAGATCTGTTATTTCATTTCTTGTCCGTTCAAAACAGAACAAAACGACATGTATCTGAAACCTTCAGTCGTCTATAAAAAAAAAAAAGCCTATAAAACCCTATAAGCACTTTGTCCTAAGCTTCCAACAAGGCTAGGGTGTATCTGGTGTTTCTGTTTGTCGTCATAGCTCTGTCTGTGCTGTAATATAAAAGTTGCTTTATGAACTTTGACTGCATTACACAATCACAACTGATAACTTTTTGTGTGTTTGTTTATAAAATTCCTTTTTGAGGAATAAAGCATTGCTATTGTGTGCACATTGCCAAGCCACACTGAATGTCTTAGAATAAATGCAAGCAAATGGAGAAATGGGTCGAGTTTTCCTGTTATTGGAAATGTGTGGGATTTTTATTTATTTATTTATTTATTTATTTATTTATACATCACAATAATTATCTAACTGAAATTTTACTTTAACTTTTTTATTTTTTTAAATTTTTACTTTGTCCATTGGCAGGATTATAAGGAAATGTGATGTTCTCTTGTTTTCCTGCAATGTTGTGTAAGCCACTGCCTTTTAAGGCAAGTACTTTCCTTTAAGCTGGAAAAATTCAGGGGTTAGGCAGAATGACAACCACAGAGAAATTTGCTCTCAGCTACAAATTATGCCAATTGCAGAGATCCCGTATGATTGCAGCTGTCAGTATTCTGAATGTTTTAAACAGTGGATAGAGTGGCTGAGGCTGAGGCTAACTTAAAATAATCTACAATATAAAATAGCCCTTTTTTGTCACATATACATTACAGCACAGTGAAATTCTTTTCTTCGCATATCACAGTTTTGGAATTTAGGGGTCAGAGTGCAGGGTCGGCCATGATGCAGTACCCCAGGAGCAGAGAGAGTTAAGGGCCTTGCTCAGGGGCCCAACAGAGGCAGCATGGTGGTGCTGGGGCTTGAACCCTGACCTTCTGATCAACAATCTAGTGCCTTAACCACTTAATGCACAAGGATAGTGGCACACACAAAAAAAATACATCTAATAGGAGTGTAGTATATTATACACACATTATTTGGTAAATTATAAAATAGGACATGATTTTGTTATATTTGTATGCACTAGAAAACAGAAATGTCATTCCACAGAAAACACATAGTTTCTGAGAATAAAGGTTTGGTTCTGAAGAAAATATTTTAGTGAACATGAATAGTAACAAGACCTACGAAAGCCCTGCATTATTTACTACTGTTGGCTCCATTAGAAACTGCAAACCTGGATAGTGTTCAGCTTCATTCCTAAGTCAATTTAGATAAAATAACAACTGTAAACAGAACTGCAAATGCACTATAATGATAGCTTTATTGATATAGCAATTTGGATTCAAAATAATAATGTGGTTTACATTTTATAACCTTCACATTAGTGCAGTTACACTTTACACATGGATAACTTGTATGCTATTCAAAAAAAAAGGCATGAGAGAACTGCATGCAATATATTCAGTGATCCAAAGATTTGTACTGAAAACACACCATGCAAAACAACATGACTGTGTGTGACTTTCCAATAACCCCTTTTAGTGGGTCCGCTGTAATAATAGGACGAGCCTCGTGGGATATGCTCCAGATCATTTTGGTTAATAGTGGTAATTGTTGCCAGCTTGACATTAGGGTGGAAAAATGACCAATTTTATATCCTGCCAGTATGTTATACAGTACCAATATTGGAAAAGAAACACCTTTCTGAGAATACTGTTGGTATTATAAGTAATTTCATCTATAACATCAGCTGGCCCTCACTATTCTTTAGTAGCTACAGTATAATGATTATAAAAGATGAAATGTAGGTTGTTTAATCCTGCCACTGATATTCTGGCTATAATATTTCTACCATACTGCCCACCCCTACATGACACCCTTTTTTTTTATCTATCTATATTCAGTAATGATCAACTCTGATGTCTTGTTTGCACATATAAACCTTTCATTTCTATCTTTATTACGAGCTCAGACTTTGTTAACTTTATAAATCAGGATATACCGTCATCTAGTGGTCAATAATAATATGGCTACAACTGTCGACGTGTCATCATAAGTGGCAGGGTATTACAGAGGAGAGAAATAACTGTTCAAAACTAACAGATTGTTATACAATTTGAGAGCAAACATTATTAAAAAAAATAAAATTAAATTAAAAACGAGAATGGACAAGTACAAATAATATCCTGCTGGTTAATGATATACGATTGTAAGACATCCACTTGAATTAAATGATTTTTTTCATTTATTATGTGTTATTTTATGAGGTTAGCAATTCTGAAGGGTGCAAATAATATTATGTCAATTTTAAGATGTGTGTGTTTCCTCATTCAGAGATGTATATCAATATGATAAGGACAATATTGGATTCTGTTGGTTCTGATCTTTTGTAAAAAAATCAGAAGTGTGTATTGATTACTGTTGAGCGGATTAGAAATGATTCAAACTCTACTTTTCTGAGAAAAAGATTTTTAAAAGGAAAAATGAAATTAAAGGACATGTACTAAAGGTAGGAGTGTTGCACTGTAACAGTAATTGCGACATGGGGGGGGGGTCACATGGCAGTTTGTGCAATATCACATGAGTGACTGGTCAGCACTCTGCTGGACCACCTGCTGGACTAGACAGAGTGGTATCACTTAAATGTTGAAGTGACCAGACAGACACGTGGGAATTCTTTCTTAGTGCCTGCTTTCTCTTTACGAGACACATAGGTACATCAATACAATACAGAACCTGCTGCATTTTCACCAGCTTCCGGGTTAGGCTGCTACTCTGTTACGTCACCCTAGGCGTTGCAACGCTCTAAGAGAGTCCCGCCCACGTGCATGAGTTCATTGGATGTTCCTAGCCTCTTTTTCCCCCAGTCCATGATTTCTATTGGAGGATTTTGGTGTCACTCAGAATTCAGTCAACAAGATAGGGTGAATCACAACTGACGGGATGGATGCGGGTAAGGCTCTTTAGAAAATACTATTACTCTGCATTTTTGTACAACTTTAATCCAATCAACAGTAAAACAAGCTGATATGGAGGATAAGCAGCGTGTCCGTGTGTGTGTTGAAGCAGATGTCATGATTCGGTGTAGGAAATCTGATGTAGGCTTGTGTCCAGAAACACACACAGATAACAGTTGGACAGCAGATCGAGTCGATTTTCAGTGCTGGAATAACTGACAGGGAGGGATCACTATTAAAAGGCTCTATAATTATTATGATTAAAAAATAGTAATGGATTGTTAGAGATCTAGGCTCTAGTTGTAATGGTGTAAATGTCCTAGACGCCCTATGAACGGACGTGGTGGACTTCATTAAGATCTGATGATGATGATGATGATGATGATGATACATGACGTGTTAAAGTTACTGTGTCTGCAGTTCTAGCAATGTCATGTTATTGCATCATCATAGCAAAGATGTTCATTAGCTATTAGATGTCGTGCATTATTTAGTATAAGTTGATCTCTCGGTGTTTCACTGGGATGCTCCGTCTTTCCATCCCAGCTGATCCCTACAATACTTCCACATTACTATAACTGTTCTGTTTGTTTCTCTCTGGACAGCTACTCTGACCTATGACACACTACGATTTGGGGAGTTTGAAGATTTCCCAGAGACATCCGAGCCTGTCTGGATTCTGGGGAAACAGTCCAGTGCTCTGACAGGTAGGACACTGATGAGGAATTAGGCTGCATGCTGATGTGTTTCTAACATGTTTTGTCGTTTTGCAGAGAAGGATGAGATTCTGTCGGACATTGCTTCGCGCTTGTGGTTCACCTACAGAAAGAATTTCCAGGCAATTGGTGAGCGACATGATCTGGGACACTGATTACTATGCAGCTGTGACCTTTAGTAATGACCGATTTGTGTAGCTTGTGTAGTAAATCCAAGCCGTACTACTGTTACAGGAGGGACGGGACCCACGTCTGACACAGGCTGGGGTTGCATGCTGCGATGTGGACAGATGATTCTTGCTGAAGCATTGGTTCGCAGACACTTGGGTCGTGGTATGTGTGTTTACCACAGTCTACCACGTTTTTCCAGTTCATACGTCGACACTGAAGTAATGCATAATATGTGTGGGTTTTTTTTCTTTTTTTTAGAGTGGCGATGGGTGAGAGCTCAGCAACCAAGAGAAGAGTATATGAGCATCCTGAATGCCTTTATAGACAAGAAGGACAGCTACTACTCTATTCACCAGATAGGTAAAAGTCAGTCCTGTGTTGTGTACCTACAGAGCGCTGGCAGAGTTTACAAAGTCAGATGCATTGTTTGAGGATCCTATAGTTAGTTGTCTCTCTTACCTTTAGCTCAGATGGGAGTGGGAGAGGGCAAGTCCATAGGCCAGTGGTATGGCCCGAATACAGTGGCACAGGTACTCAAGTAAGTTGCATTACCTATGTAGGTATATCATACAGAACCATGTGGGGGCAAAAAGTGAAATCCTGCTTTGTAATAAACATGTTTTCACCTCCTGTAGGAAACTGGCAGTGTTTGACACATGGAGCCGATTGGCAGTTCACGTGGCCATGGACAACACTGTGATAATTGAGGAAATCAGTAAGTTGGTATTAGTATAACAATGAATTTGCATTATAAACAAGTATATACAGGTGATAGTGCTACAGTATATAGCTAAACATTTGGACAGAGCACCCGTGTGAGATTTCTGAACATCCCTTTACAGCTTTAGTTTCCAATGTGGTTATAATGACCTCTACATTTCTAGGAAGGCTTTCCACTAGATTTTGACATCTGTAAAACTTACATTCTTACAAACTTACATTTTAATGAGTCTTGAAAGATCCAGCATTATTGCTTTTTTTTTTTGTTTTGTTTATTATTGTTTCTTATTATAACATCATTTATTGGAATCACTCTTATATTACATGCTATAATACAATAGACTTCTACATAGGAAGCTCCCTTATGTCCTTGATCTAGAAATTTTGTCCTGAATGGATTTTGAGTTGGTACTTTCTTAAAGCTGTTGGACTCTAGCTGCCATGTATACAGATATATACAGTACACAGTTATTTACAGTATAAAACTTGCAGTGAAATGAAAACCCAGACTACTCCTGCTTAGGATTGCATTTAAACAAAGTAAATTTAAGGGGAAAAAAACAAAAGGAATAGAAATAATAAGACAAGAAGTAATAGTACATGCTATGCTATTATGTTACATGTTGTAACAGTCACTCAAAGTTAATCTGTCAAATATGTGCAAAAGATCTCGTATCTCCAGCACCATTTGCAAGAGAATGGTCACATCCCTGATCGTGTGCTCTTAACTTACAGAGAGGTTGTGTATGCCATGGTTGGACTTTGAGAGGGGAGGGTGCATAGACCCTTTGGAGATGAATGGATATATGGAGGGGGCATGTGCCATGGCTTTAGAAGACAACGCTGTGTGGAAACCACTTGTGCTGCTCATCCCCCTGCGCCTGGGCCTCAGTGACATCAACGAGGCCTACATTGAAACTCTGAAGGTGAATAAATGAGAGATGAACACCCACTATGCAAAATGTATTTTTATTACATTCTATTTCAAAATGCTTATACTGGAATGCAGATGTCTGTAGGCTTGTTTCTTTCCCCCATTGTCTCCACAGCAATGCTTCATGATGCCCCAGTCATTAGGAGTTATTGGTGGAAAGCCGAACAGTGCCCATTACTTCATTGGCTTTGTTGGTAAGCATTGAGGCGTTCTGATCTAAGCATGTGTGTCAAACAGATATTCTGTGTTCCAGTATTGTTTTATAACGCACATAATCACAAAGGTAGCATTTCAGTTTTCAGCAGGTACACACCTCTAGAGCAAGAACAATGCAGCTGAAGGGAATCCAGTTGTCTTGCTTAATAGTCGGCAGAATAAAGCAACAAAGAGCTGTCATGCAAAGACAGTGTATAGATTCCTGAAATTTCACTCTAGAATTTTTGAGATGTATGTATGATGGTAAACAAACTCAGTTGTTCATCAACATTTCCAAATATTTCAAATTGCATGCCATCAGACATGTCAACTTCAGAGAACAAATATTTCTGGCATTACATCTCACTCCATTTGCTCATTACACCATCATTTCATACATTTTATTTCTTGTCACATGCTTCTTAATGAATGACTTCTTATTTACACGTCTAACCATATACACATGAGCTGATTGGAACTACCCTGAAGATGATTTAGTGCTTAACATTTAACAACTGCCCCCTACAGGTGAGGAGCTCATATACCTGGACCCCCATACGACTCAGCCGGCTGTAGAGCCGTGTGAAAGCGGAGAGATTCAGGACGACTCCTATCACTGCCAGCACCCGCCGTGTCGCATGCACATCTGTGAGCTTGACCCATCCATAGCTGTTGTGAGTATCTCAACCCCAGGGCTCCTGTATTCCACTAAAAGGGATCCCCAAGGGCTTCACATTACTGTTTTTGAAAATGGACACAAATCTGTAGAAATGTAACTTACATAATTATCTACATATCACAATATGTATGCCTGAGGTAGAAAAGTTATATAGGACAGTTAAATAGATTCTACACTGATCAGACACAACATTATGACCATCTGCCTAATATTGTGTTGGTTCCCTTTTTGCTGCCAAAACAGCTCTGACCTGTCGAGGCATGGACTCCACTAGATCCCTGAAGGTGTGCTGTGGTATCTGGCACCAAGAAGTTAGCAGCAGATCCTTTAAGTCCTGTGATGGGCCCTATCTTGCAACTTACAGGACTTAAAGGATACTTTTGATAGATACTGACCACTGCAGACTAGTAACACCCCGCAAGAGCTGCAGTTTTGGAGATGCTCTGATCCAGTCATCTAGCCATCACAATATCGCCCTTTGTCAAACTCCCTCAAATCCTTACGCTTGCCCATTTTTCCTGCTTCTAACACATCAACTTTGAGAACAAAATGTTCACTTGCTGCCTAATATATCCCACCCACTAATAGGTGCCCTGATAAGGAGATCATCAGTGTTATTCAGTTCACCTCTCACTGCTCATAATGTTATGGCTGATCGGTGTATTTCACTATACAAGAAAGTAGCTATGGCAAAAGTTCTACCTGGTGTTCACTTTAGAAGTTGTTTAATAGCCATAATTGTGTTGCAGCCCAGGCAAACCCTTCACATTGTGACATTTTTCTATAGATAGTAAAAAAAAAGTTCTAGTAAATCAAATCGGAGTGGTTTCCTGTTTCAGGGCTTCTTCTGTCAAACGGAGGACGACTTCGATGATTGGTGTGCACATATTCGAAAAGTGAGTAAGCATTAAGTGTTCAGACTTGGTGTTGCTTATTTGTTAGTCTTTTTTGTTAATTAGTACTTTTCTCTTGCAGTTATCGAGCTGTAGAGGTCTTCCCATGTTTGAACTTGTAGACAGTCAGCCATCACATCTAATCAACACCGAAGCCATTAATCTCACTCCCGGTAAGCCCATATCTTTGTGGTCTCATCGCTGCCTTCCCCACTGTATTAATGTCAAATGAATAAATGTAAAGTATCCTTAAATCAAAAATGCAAATGTACTCATTTTGAGTATGGTCAGGTTTTGAGTATGGCTGAATTATCCTTTGCAGATTTCTCAGACTCTGACCGGCTTGAGCGTTTCTTTGACTCTGAAGATGAGGAGTTTGAGATACTGTCTTTGTGAGAATGACAGAGAGAGAGAGATCGTTCAGCATACAGAACTCAGTGCCACACTCCCCGGAGAGGAGTAGTACCACTGACATGAGGCCTGCCTAGCATTAGGTGGCATAGTCACCTGTGTAAAACTCAGCTTCCTGCTACACTGACCGCTCTCTGCGTCATTCTGGGTCCTGAGGTCAGAGGTCATCATCACAGGCTCTGCAGAGTCTCAGTTTGTTCATATTAACACTCAACGTGTATCCATTTTGAGTCTTAACACTTTTTGTTATAAAGTGACCGTGCCTTTTTATGCGCCTACACTAATGCATACACTAATTGCCATAACTCACTTTCGGTGGTCATCAGGAGCATGGCTCCTCAGAGTATGCCAATGACCTACACTGCTTTGATGTCTGTAGCAAATTGTAAATAAAAAAACCAAGATGTTAAAGTTACAGACCAAGTAGGTTAGCTTGTGAGGTACAGTACATTTATCAATGTTTAAAATATCTGTACACAAGTTTATTTTAAGATTATTTATTTAATCAATTGTACAAAGCAAAAATAAAAAGGAATATACATTATACTCGCTGTCCTTTTTATTAGGAACCCCTGTACACCTACGCATTCATGCGGTTAGCTATCTAATCAGCCAATCATGTAGCAGCAACACATTATAAAAGTCATGCAGATAAAAGTCAAAAGCCTTAGTGAAAAAGGGGGTGGGGGGGAGCTTTATTTCTCTAACAGAAGGGCTGGCTTGAGTATTTAGAAACTGCTCATCTCCATGGAATTTAAATACAATAATCTCTCAAGTCTTTATACAGAATGGTGCAAAAAAAAAAAAAAACCCCATAAAAGTGACCATACTGTGGGTGGAAATGCTGTGTTCACAAAATGGCTGGTTGGGGTCGAAATGGCAGGAAGTAACTTAATCACTCTCTACTGTGGTGATTAAAAAAAGCTCTGTGCATAAGACATTAAACGATGAGGTGGATGAGCTACAACAGCAGAAGATCCCGCTTGGAGGTTCGATGTGTTGTGCATTCCGAGATATACTGCTTCTTACCAGTTGTAACGAGTGTTTATTTGAGTTACTACAGATTTCCTGTCAGATCAGACTAGTCTGGTCATTCTCCTCTGATCTCTCTGATCAGCAAGGCGTTTTCACCCATAGAACTGATGCTATTCCACCCATAGAACTGATGCTATTCCACCCATAGAACTGATGCCTGATGTTTCTGAAATACTCACACCAGCCCATCAGGGACCAACAACCATGCTACGATCAATGTATTTGCATGATTTTATGCATTGTTCTGATGGCACACAATGGAATGACTAGATAACTGTATGAATGTGCAGATGTACAGGTGTTCCTAAAAAAGTAGATGGTGAGTGTGTATAAAATAAGGATAAAACTTTTATTTAATAAAAAGGACAATAAGAAGTCGTGTTACTTCCTGGCAATGTCCGTGCACAGTACAGGGGTGATTAAAAATCTAGTTGTATCCAGGGTCGGCCAGGAACTCTCCTTAATGTTCATTTCCATAGTTCTCCAATTGGCAGATTCTCAGATGTATTGATTATGTTCTCACACAGCACCTTAATATCACTGTGTACTACTTCTATGCTTCTGGCTGCATCAATCACCTGAATGTGAACAGAACAAGAAAAAGTTGTTGATGTAGGTCATAAAGATCTTCACATGTAGGTATGTGCCAGGATTAAAGGAACATTAATCTTTTTATGTTGCATAACATTAGCCGGCATTACATCTCTGAGGGTTTTAAAGAGCCACAATTTGGTAATGTTTTATTTTTTCCCCTGACACTACAATAGCATGCATTACACAAGAACATCAGTCAACCAAATACCTACTGGGAAAGCCTATCATAGGCAACCTTTCCTAAAACAGTTCGTGGAACTGATGTATTCAGTTCCATTACTTTTCATCCTTTTATGTGACAGTCATATTATGAATGCCAGTATGCAGAAAACATCTATTTAAATTCACAATAATCTCCACAATAAAGAACTTCAGAAGATACTTGTCATTTAATCCCTCCCAAATGGGACAGTTTTTATTTTGTGAGCTTAAAAATCTGAAGTACCAGCTCCCTAAGTGGTGAGGAGATTATAACTTGTATTATTATCACAGACATCATGCACTAAAACTGTGTGTCCAGATGTTGCATAAATGACTGTTACATGAAGCAGTTTACCTTCCAGTTAACCGATGGATCCTTCATGAGTTGTTCGAATCTCTGCTGCACTGAACGCTGAAAAGCGCTGGTCTCGTATCGCTCTGTCCCAAACTCTCCACGTTCGGCTGCTACGCTGGGGTTCAGCTGCAGGAACATCACAAGGTCTGGCTTTGGCAGACCCACATCAGGATTCTTACACCACTCCAAAGAGAAGTCCTAAACAACACATATGACGTCAAATATACCTCTAGCAGCCAATATAACCAATATATAAATAGAAGTTCTAATGAAATGAGGATTTTGGTGCTCACAGGTTTGGCACTGGTGAAAGCCACTCCAGAAAAAGCATAGCGATCCACAACCAGGGTGATTCCCTGCTCCAGCTTTTTCTTCATTAGAGGCCTAAAAGGTGGATGAAAGATTGCACAATGTAAAGAGGATAATAAAACTAAAACAAAAAACCCCACAAGTACAGAATTTGAATATTATAGTAATTACTCTTAATAATAATGATGTAAAAAATATGCATGTTTTATTACTTCAAATACATATATAGGGTATGATAATTATATGCCAGAATAACAAACAAATACAGGCATGCATGCAAAGCACACACACACATCTCTGAGACTGACTCACACCAACTCCCAGCGGTTTGCAGAAAAGAGCAGGTGTATGGTGTGGTCCTCCAGGTTGTTCTTTTTCTCCAGGTATGAACTGATCAGCTGCCCAATCTGTGTTGTTCTGTCTGTGTACACAAAATACACTCGCTGTTCACTTTATTAGGAACACGTGCATTCATGCAATTATCAACTCAGGCAATCGTGAAGTAATAACACTGCTTCTTCAATTATCCTTATTATTAAAGATTGTGTCAATATTTTATACGCAATCACAATCCATTTTTATTAGGAACACCTCTATATCTGCACATTCTGCAGTTATTTAATCATCCAATTGTGTGCCATCTGCACAATGCAAAAAAATCATACAGATACAGGCAAGGTGCTCCAGTTAATATTCATATCCAACATTAGAAAGGGGGGAAAAGTGTGATATATGTGACTTTGATCATGGCATGGATGTTGGTACTTAGAAGTGCTGCTCTAAATACACAATATATTGGCAAAAGTTTTGGGACACCCCTCAAAATCATTGATCTCAGGTGTTGTTTTTCAGGGGTTTTCATGGATGAGTGAGTTTGGTGTGGAGGCCTGACCTCAACCAATAGAACACCTTTGGGATAAATTAGAGCAGAGACTGCGAACCGGGCCAAAACTGGGAAGTCTGCCTTTACATGTACAAGAACGTAATATGGAGTTGGCCCACCCTTTATAGCTATAACAGCTTCAGCTCTTCTGGGAAGGCTTTCCACAAAGTTTAGGAGTGTGTTTATGGGAATTTTTGACCATTCCTCCAGAAGCGCATTTGTGAGGTCAGGCATTGATGTTGGATGAGAAGGTCCGGCTTGCAGTCTCTGCTCTAATTCATCCCAAAGGTGTTCCATCAGGTTGAGGTCAGGACTCTGTAAAGTTCCTCAACACCAAACTCACTCACCCATGTCTTTATGGACCTTGCTTTGTGCACTGGTTCTCAGTCATGTTGGAACAGGAAGGGGTCATCCCCAAACTGTTCCCACAAAGTTGGGAGCATGAAATTGTCCAAAATGTCTTGGTATGCTGAAGCATTCAGAGTTCCTTTCACTGGAACGAAGGGGTCAAGCCCAACACCTGAATTTAATGATTTGGAGGGGTGTCCCAAAACGTTTGACAATATAGTGTATTTCATAAACGGTTTATCTTCTGGGAATTTAACAAAAACAGTCTCTAGAGTTTACACACAATGGTTCGAGGAATAAATAAGGAACTGAATGCTGTGGGTGGAAACGCTTTACTGAGAAGAGACTTGAGATTGGTGTGAGCTACCGGGAAGTCTGTATTTACTCAAACAATCGTGTAGAAAAAAAACATCTTAGCGTGGACAAAAAGGCCAACTTTAAGGTGTTTTGTCTGCAGCAGGAGAAAACCACATCAGAATTCACTCCTGTCAGGAAAAAACAAAGAGCAATGAGCATAGACGAGCAAACTGGACAGCTGAAGATTTCCAGTCTGTATCTGTCCAGTTTGGTTGAGTCTGTGCTAATGATAGCTATTTGTAAGCGCAAGGCACAATATAAATTTATAAAAGTTGCGGAAACAATCGCTGTGTGCAAATCCTCTTGCAGTATGCACATGTTAATGTTAATGTTAATGTAAATGTAGACGGAGTAAAAACACTGAGAAAGTTTATTACCAGGGAATCTCATCATCTCGGCGGCTCTCCCATTCTTCTGCAGAGCATACACAAGCTTCTTACACTGTGTGGTTTTTCCTGCCTTGTCTACTCCCTCCAGCACGATTAAAGCGCCTCTTCTACAAGACATATCTTTATAAAATTAAAAATATTATAAGCTTTTTTAACTGTAAATAAAACACAACCCCTCTCGTTGTTCCTGCTCCAACTCAGTTCCCGCCTGAGAAAACAAGCGCGCGACTATCCCGGTTTAGATACAAATTAAAAGTCCCCCTTTTTAAAATAGTAGAACCATATACCATAAAAAAAACATTTAAAGAAAAATAATAAAAAAAAAGGTTCTTAAAATGCTCTAAAATAGTGTTCTTTGAAACTTGGTCTTGGTAAACCTGCATCTAATGCCTAAAAAAATATTTATTTGAAATATTTCATGCAGATAGTGACTCAAGCTCATGATTGAAGGCCTGAAGCTGTAAAACCTTGTAACACAAGAAAAGCTTGTCGTTTTGCATTATGTGCATGGTTGGTATGGCATGCCTTTAGGATTACATGGCCATACTTTGTGCGTTTAATAATTTTATTCATGTTTGTCTGCAAAATCACACTGTATAGAAACTAGTAATCATAAAAGTGCATTTAAAAGGATATAACTCCATAGTAGAAAACCTCTGTATTTTATATAACTCATACATCATCACAGTGCTGTCACATGATAGGCTGATTAGATAATTGTTGTATTTTTTTTTTGTTCCTTTTGGCTCATGACTGCTCACCAGTGCACAAAGTGGGGTCCATAAAGACATGGATGAGCAAGTTTGGTGTGAAGGAACTTAACTGGCCTGCACAGAGTCCTGACCTCAACCTGATAAAATACCTTTGGGATGAATTAGAGTGGAGACTGTGAGCCAGGCCTTCTTGTCCAACATCAGTGTCTGACCTCACAAATGCGCTTCTAGTGGAATGGTCAAAAATTCGCATCAACACACTCCTAAACCTTGTGGACAGCCTTCCCAGAAGAGGGAAGGGCCGGCCAACTCCATATTGCATTCATGTGCATGTAAAGGCAGATGTCCCAAAATTTTTGCCAATATAGTGTGTGTGTGTGTATAAAAAAATGTCATATATATATATACCTGTAAATAATAGTCATTGTTGTTGTTTACTGTTTTAATGTTTACTTTTATTTGTTATATATAGCAAATATTTTATCATGGCAGATATATAATACATATTCTGACACCAATACAATTCTATAATTCTATTCTATTCTATAACAATTTTAAAAATAATTATACAGTATAAAAAGTAAGTATTATTGAAGATTTATAAAATGGAGCTACAACTCCAAATTTGTATTCATATTCTTGACACTGTTATAAAGGTAAGACCACTTTTTGTTTCTTTATTAGTGATTTCAAATTAAGAGTACTTTTCAGACATCACAGTTTATATGTAAATTTTACAGCAGCAACTGTGTTTGCCATGCAAACTGTGTTGTTAC
The DNA here is from genome assembly GCF_019097595.1 of Hemibagrus wyckioides. Classification (NCBI taxonomy): domain Eukaryota; kingdom Metazoa; phylum Chordata; class Actinopteri; order Siluriformes; family Bagridae; genus Hemibagrus; species Hemibagrus wyckioides. Next base: position 12,376,679 of record NC_080720.1, read on the forward strand.
ACTTTACTCTTGTGGCAGTGTTTCAGTGCATCAGAAAGAGCCTCTAAAATCATATCCACATGGTCCTTGTTGCTGTTACAGCCCATCAGACCCACACGCAGTACCTGCAAACAAGATTATTAATCAGTGACATGCATAACACACAAAAATAAATAGTAAATTAACAACAAATAACACTTACCATTCCAACTGATGGCCCAAGACCTCCAGAGATTTCTATGCTGTAATTCTTCATAATAAAGCCTGTTATTTCTTTCCAGTCATAACCTGGTGGTGCTACTACTGTAGTAACCGTTGGTAATCTTGCTTTCTGTCAGAGTAGACAAGAACATTTCAAAATAAACATAGTACAGTGCTGACAGCAACTAGAAAATGATATAAGCAAGGAATAAATCAGTATAGGGCATGTTGTTAGAGTGAAACAATCAATTATGGGGCAGTGTGATGAGACCTGATGCCAAGCAGAAGCTGATTATTTTCCATCAATTGCATGTGTGGCATCTGAAGCTTGTTATCCCTCTTGTACCACAACAAGTTTCCACTAATTATTATTTTTGTATTTATTAACAAATGACACTTTGCATTTTAATGGTTTGTAGTTACATAATTCCCTGAATCATCTGAGAGACAGTAATATATAAAAGCTTCTGACATCCATAAACACCACTGTAGCTCACTAGCTTTTCTCTCTGTAAATTATAATTTACTGTTACAAATTTCTGACACTGGAGGCTTTCTTCCATAAATCTCAACTGTATGCCTCAGTAGAAAAAAGGCCATAAGATCCATGGTAAATACCTTTGTTACTACAGAAATGATTACCTGGAAGAACAAATACATTAACATAAACTGGACAGTTGAATTACTGCTTGTCAGAGCTGCTGCTATAGAATATGAAACAACTCTCTGACCATTCAGAACACTGTGGTGGTATAGCATCTGCTTCGTAAATACACATTTTCTGTGATATTTAGAAACTATATTTAGGTATTATACACAGTACTACCTTCTCCTCCACAAATAGCTTGAGACCCATCTTCTCTAGGCCTGTATGGAGGTACTCGGCCACGTCTTTGTGTTGTTTCCATGATTTTTCAAGCCCCTAGAAAAGGCAAGATACGTAAAGTTTAGTTAAAAATTTGCCCGTGCTTTTTGCCTAGTATTTTTTTTGTGTCATCCTTGTTGTAGTTATTAGGACACTGTATCCTAATTAGAGTGGCAAAGGGAATTCTCACCTTCTCTGCAAGGATGGCAAGACCTTCTCTCAGACTGTATAATGCAGTTACAGGTCCAGTGTGATGATAACTATAAAAAGAGCAAGTAATGTATGAACAATATGTAATAGTTTAGATATTTAATGAAGTAGTTTTAATAGAGGTAACTCATAGAGGTATTTATAGGAAACACGCTCCTAGCAAATTGCACAAGGGCCAAGAAACCTCAATTTTTATTTTCACTGTCTGCTTCTTCTATAAATGTACTAGAACAACTACCATGAACACTATAGGGCCAAAGGTATAGGTTGGTGGACAGCTGACCACTCATATGTGTTTGTTGAACATCACATTTCAGATGCAGACCCCTTTTGCTGTCAAAATAACATTCATTCTCCTGGGAAGGCTTTACACTAGATTTAGGAGTGTAGCTGTGTGGTTTTGTGCTCGATCAGCCACAAGAGCATTAGTGAGGTCAGGCACTGGTGTTGGATGAAGATGCCTGGGGCTGCAGTTAGCTTTCCATTTCATCAAGGTGTTCAGTGGGGTTCAGGTCAGGGATCTGTGCAGGCCTCACTTTGTGACATGCTGCAATGGGTTTGAAGCCCTTAGTTCCAGTGAAGGGAAACTGTAATGCAAAAGTGGCAAAAGTTTGGGGAAGGCCCCATATGTGTGTGATTATCAGGTGTCCACATACTTTCAGTCTTGTGTATATATATTTCTTTTACTAAAGTATATATATATGGAACTACCATGGGATATATGGTGATTAGTTTTGATATCACAAAGATATATATTTTTTTAAACAGTTATGTTTTTCTGTCTGAATGGGTTAGTCTAATTAAATGCAATTGCATAGACCTCTTGGCAAAGATATACAATATATTGAAATTGTTAAACTAGCAAAATGAACACATTTTCTTCACTGGTTATATGAAAGCAGTTTTAATATTTGCTTTGACTGAATTCACTTATTGGCTGCATGATGCTAAGCAGGTAAAGAGGATCTCCAGTTCAATCCTGAGCTCCAGGTACTGTATGTGTGGAGTTCTCCCTGATGTTCTCCCTGTATTAGTGTGATGTTCTCTGGTTTCTTCCCACCTCTCAAAAGCATGCCAATAGTTTGACTGACTACTCTAAAATTGCCTCAAGGTGTGAATAATTGTGTGAATGTGTTTGTATGGTTTCCTGAACCCTTGCTCCATTCCTTGGATATTCCTAGCTCACACCCAAGGCTTCTTGGAAAGCCTCCAGATTCACTCCAGATCCAGTCATTACAAATGTAAAAGTGTATAAGAAAAAAAAGAAAAGTATTACATTATCATTACTATTATAAGCAGGATTATTCCACAAAACTTTCTGATGAGTCCTAATCTATGACCAAATTCTGATCCCAATGCTTACAAGTAAAATATGAGTAAAATATGAATCTGCAAATGCTACATAGAGAGAAAGAGAGAAGTTGTGTGAGCTTTAGCTTGTTATTTCAGCTACAGGAAGCCATTCATGAATGACAGTTTAAGGTAAAATTACATGCGAGTAGGTTTCCCATCACAGCCCCAGTAACTGGCCAGCCAGTTCAGGTCCAGAAAATAAGACACAGGCTTTGTCTTCCTGTTGAAGATTTTATGGCTGTCAGAAATGAGAAATAGGAAATGATCATTTCACCTGAGGTTCATCTGAATGTGTATACTCAAATTTTAGGATGTCTCTCTAATCATGGTAGAGAATCTCATCTCACCATGCTCTCTCACTGAAGGAGATTGGTGCAGTTCCTGGAGGTGCATTTAGGACCTTCTGAGAGCCAGTGTACAAAATGTCGATATCTGCAAAATCCACAATTTTCTTTTAAGTTTGAAAGCCACAAAGTTTATATAGTTCATATGTATGGTACAAAAACACAGAGGAAATAAATATACACACTTCTTTATTATACATGTTGCATTAATCCTATATATAATATATATACAAGGGTTGGACAATGAAACTGAAACGCCTGGTTTTAGACCACAATAATTCATTAGTATGGTGTAGGGCCTCCTTTTGCGGCCAATACAGCATCAATTCGTCTTGGGAATGACAGATACAAGTCCTGCACAGTGGCCAGAGGGATTTTGAGCCATTCTTCTTGCAGAATAGTGGCCAGGTCACTACGTGATGCTGGTGGAGGAAAACCTTTCCTGACTCGCTCCTCCAAAACACCCCAAAGTGGCTCAATAATATTTAGATCTGGTTACTGTGCAGGCCATGGGAGATGTTCAACTTCACTTTCATGTTCATCAAACCACTCTGTCACCAGTCTTGCTGTGTGTATTGGTGCATTATCATCCTGATACATGGCACCGCCTTCAGGATACAATGTTTGAACCATTGGGTGCACATGGTCCTCCAGAATGGTTCGGTAGTCCTTGGCAGTGATGCGCCCATCTAGCACAAGTATTGGGCCTAGGGAATGCCATGATATTGCAGCCCAAACCATCACTGATCCACCCCCATGCTTCACTCTGGGCATGCAACAGTCTGGGTGGTACGCTTCTTTGGGGCTTCTCCACACCGTAACTCTCCCGGATGTGGGAAAGACAGTGAAGGTGGACTCATCAGAGAACAATACATGTTTCACATTGTCCACAGCCCAAGATTTTCGCTGCTGGCACCATTGAAACCGACGTTTGGCATTGGCACGAGTGACCAAAGGTTTGGCTATAGCAGCCCGGCCATGTACATTGACCCTGTGGAGCTCCCGACGGACAGTTTTGGTGGAAACAGGAGAGTTGAGGTGCACTTTTAATTCTGCAGTGAGTTGGGCAGCTGTGGTTTTATGTTTTTTGGATACAATCCGGGTTAGCACCCGGACATCCCTTTCAGACAGCTTCCTCTTGCGTCCACAGTTACTCCTGTTGGATGTGGTTCGTCCTTCTTGGTGGTATGCTGACATTACCCTGGATATCGTGGCTCTTGATACATCACAAAGACTTGCTGTCTTAGTCACAGATGCGCCAGCGAGACGTGCACCAACAATTTGTCCTCTTTTAAACTCTGATACACTATATTGCCAAAAGTATTCTCTCACCTGCCTTGACTCGCATATGAACTTAAATGACATCCTATTCCTAATCCATAGGGTTCGATATGACGTCGGTCCACCCTTTGCAGCTATAACAGCTTCAACTCTTCTGGGAAGGCTGTCCACAAGGTTTAGGAGTGTGTTTATGGGAATTTTTGACCATTCTTCCAGAAGCGCATTTGTGAGGTCACACACTGATGTTGGACGAGAAGGCCTGGCTCTCAGTCTCCGCTCTAATTCATCCCAAAGGTGTTCTATAGGGTTGAGGTCAGGACTCTGTGCAGGCCAGTCAAGTTCATCTACACCAGACTCTGTCATCCATGTCTTTATGGACCTTGCTTTGTGCACTAGTGCACAGTCATGTTGGAAGAGGAAGGGGCCAGCTCCAAACTGTTCCCACAAAGTTGGGAGCATGGAATTGTCCAAAATGTCTTGGTATGCTGAAGCATTCAGAGTTCCTTTCACTGGAACTAAGGGGCCAAGCCCAGCTCCTGAAAAACAACCCCACACCATAATCCCCCCTCCACCAAACTTTACACTTGGCACAATGCAGTCAGACAAGTACTGTTCTCCTGGCAACCGCCAAACCCAGACTCGTCCATCAGATTGCCAGATGGAGAAGCACGATTCGTCACTCCAGAGAACGCGTCTCCACTGCTCTAGAGTCCAGTGGCGGCGTGCTTTACACCACTGCATCCGACGCTTTGCATTGCACTTGGTGATGTATGGCTTGGATGCAGCTGCTCGGCCATGGAAACCCACTGTTCTTGAGCTAATCTGAAGGCCACATGAAGTTTGGAGGTCTGTAGCGATTGACTCTGCAGAAAGTTGGCGACCTCATCGCACTATGCGCCTCAGCATCCACTGACCCCGCTCCGTCAGTTTACGTGGCCTACCACTTCATGGCTGAGTTGCTGTCGTTCCCAAACACTTCCACGTTCTTATAATACAGCTGACAGTTGACTGTGGAATATTTAGGAGCAAGGAAATTTCACGACTGGATTTGTTGCACAGGTGGCATCCTATCACAGTTCCACGCTGGATAAGATATTGTTATATGTATGAATGTTATAAAACATAATGTTTTATAAATATGAAGATTAATATAGAGGTGTCTATGTAATCCAGATTAATTGACTGAAATCAATGTCTGTAAAGCTTTCCAAAAATATTCTAACCAAAAAGGGACAATATACAGAATATGTATTGTTTAAAATTATACCTTGCTTGTCCATATAGATTGGACTACCTCCAAGTGCTGCAACAGAGTCAACCAAGAACAAACAAGCATACCTGAGAGGCAACAGTAGGTAAATAAGTAAGAGAATGGCAGTGAACTGCATGGAGGATGAATAAAGCAGACATGAATAGGTTAATGAATGCACAGAATACACCAGTCTTTTTTTCTCTCCCCTCACTTGTGACAGAGCTTGCCAATGCCATCTATGGGGTGGAGCACTCCTGTAGAAGACTCTCCATGTGTGAGGAAGAACAGAACTGGCTTATATTTGGCTAATGCCTATAAACATAAAACACTGACATGTCATATATTTATCCAACAAATCAAAAACATGGCATTTTTAATACAGTGCAGAGTGACTTACTGCTATGGTGTTACCTGCTCTATTTCACTATTTGTGAAGAATCTGCCAGCTGAGGTTACTATCGTGTTCACTTTGGCACCTGTTACACATGATGAATTCATCGGTTGAGTGTGAGTTGAGATGATATATTTGAAATTCATAAATAATGAATAAATGCTGAACAAATATAGTATTTTAGGTGGTTCAGTTCAGCACCTATTCTCTGTGCGATTTCAGCAGCTCTCTCCCCCCAGATGCCGTTGACTGCAATGAGTACGCTTTCTCCAGGCTCCACTGAGTTAAAGATAGCACACTCCATAGCAGCGTGACCCGGCCCACTCACTGCCAGAGTCATGCGATTCTGAGTCTGAAACGCATACTGGATCCCACTCTTTATCTGATCCATAATCTAGGTTATACATGAAACAATTGTGCAGATTCAACAATATGAATGTTATATACAAAGGCCTCTACAATGATGTCTCTTTATATGAAGCTGCAGGATATTCACACTACTGTAACTTTAAATTCTCTGAAATTACCAAAACTAAAAAAACACAAAAAAGTCCTCTATGTTTGCTATACTATTAGGTTACTCAATATCTATCTATCTATCTATCTATCTATCTATCTATCTATCTATCTATCTATCTATCTATCTATCTATCTATCTATCTATCTATCTATCTATCTATCTATCTATCTATCAAATAAGAATAAAAGAACAATTACAACTGACTCTGAAGTGAAATATTATTCTAAAAATCAAACTGAATGTATGATGAATTAACTTTAATGATAAGTGTACCTCTACAGTTTCAGGGTGCAGATGTCCTAACATCGGCTGGCACGCAGCTGTAACAATCCGAGCGGGCACGTTGGAGGGTCCCGGTCCCAGCAGAAGCCGGTGTGGGACCACAAAAGGTTGTAAGAGACATTGTGGTGGTGGCACAGAGAGTGATGTCATACTGGAGAGACAAAAATGAGCTGCTCTAATGTGACAGTGGGAAAAAGCAATGAAGTGGAGAAGAGTGTTATCTGTATGGACGACCGAAGTTGTCAAAACAGTGTTTCACAATCAGGTCCATTAGTCCAATGATGTCAGTGGAAAGTGACCAAACCCCATGATGCAAATTTATGCATTGTGAACATTCGCATTTCAATAAAAAAGTTAATATATGATAGTTTATACGAGCATTTTATTCAAATATTATCACTTTATTACAATCCATATAAAATATATGACAAAAACCTTTCAATCTGCTATTAAAACTGTTCATTTTAAAAGATTTTCAAAAAAATTAGCCTTTTTGTTTGTTTGCCATTTATTTTGGAATTTTTTTGAAGGCACTGACTTTTGACAAAGAATTTTTAAAGGGAAACCATAAAATATATGATAATTAAAAAATTTATTCCATTTATTAAATATGAACATGAAGCATTTACATTTCTGATGTAATTACTTTGAGAAGGAATTATAGGATGGTGTTCACATTTGATTCATACTAGAATATGGAGGCTTTTTAAAGCTATACTCCTTTGAATTTTGCTCTCCTGATCACTGAGTGTCAATCATTAACTTATTCCCCCTCTAACACAAACATGACTTTAGAGAAACAGAGGAACTAAAACCGCTTAGTAATCTTTGTTTGATGCCTAAATGTGAATGATCAAAAAATAAAATGTACATTCAGCTTTCTTGTGACTAATGTTTCAGTCAATCAGTAATCAATATCTTTTATTGACAGAAATAACACCTTTATTGCTACAGTTATTTACATTATGGTTTTATTGAATGTGTAATGTATGCCTCATGAATCTGATTTATCTATGTTATATAGTAAAATGCAAGATAATACAATAACCACTGGATTCGGAATTAGTAAAAGCAAATTTATTTGCACAGCTCAAATTTTCAGTCATGTAAGAGTAGACTTTACAGGCCCTTAAGACAACGGAGCCACATCCATAGAACATCTATGGAGAGAAAGAAATACTCACAGGGAAGCCAGGTTTAGAGTCTGATTTATGAGTAAACTCTGTCCTAATGGCTGAGGACTAAAGGATCCATTGAAGTAGACAAGTTTTCCCCGAACGATTGTACCCTTCACTTCTCCACATAATGTCAAGTCCAGATATGGGGTCAGCTGAAAACAGAGTAAGAAAGTGTTAATGAAGTCCACGCTTATTGTGCTAAAAAAAATGAAGAATAAAACTCACTTTATTTTTGTGATGTATGTTTTCCTCTTTTACCTAGAAAGAAGTACATATTCACTGTACATATATTCACTGTACATAATCACAAACATTTATCAGATATTATTTTGTAAGCTTTAAAACATTCTGACATTGAGGATACAAAAACACATCAATTATTTATTCTGAATATAAACACACATTGCTGTAAAATAAAAATGCTCCTTTACTCACTGTAAACTCTTTCTCTGGATCCCAGATGACTAAATCTGCATCGTGACCTGGCATGAGACTGCCTTTTTGGTTGTCAAGGCGACAGAGACGTGCAGGTTCTTTGCACAGGAGTTTTACTACATCAGGAAAAGCAAAACCTCTCTTATGAGCTGAGGTCCAAAACAGAGGCAGACCTTGAAAACAAGAGATATAAATGGGTTGTGAATCACACAGACTGAGAAGCAGCAGACTAAACCACTCTTAGTATTTGACTTGTTGTGTCATATTTGTGTGGAGGCCTGGAAAACCCCCTTTGTAAGATATACATATACATATATACATATGTATTTTCCCTATACATTCTATAGATTCTATATTATTATATAAACGTATAAACTAAAGGTTAGAACTGATACATGTATAGTATTTTAAAGACATGATTACATAGGGTGCAGAAGCATCACAGTCATTTTGAAAGTTGTTATCTATATGCAGTCTGAACTGATAAAGCTTATGCCTCATTACTGCACAGATATCTACCAACTTAATCAAACCTGGAGGAAATACCACTGAAAGACACCAACTGCTGTTAATTTATATAAAAAGTAACATCTAATAAATAAAATATCTAATTAAAAATAAATGAAAATAAATAAAGCTTGCTCACAATTTAAAACACTTACATGTGTGTTAAACTGACAGCAGATGTGCAGAAAGCCTTCAAGATTAAAATGTAAATAAAAAACATTTCTACATTTCCACCAACATTTCCATTTTTTGGTGAAATATACTAATGGCCTTTTAAGTTGAGGTGTCTAGATAGGTTTAAACCCCCCAAATGCAATTTTGTTCAAAACCTGATATTACAGAATTTGGCCACAGCAACATTCTACAGTATTCCCCAGACTATAACTCACAATATATTTACTACTTTTATAATATGGTAACATTTTACATATTATAGTTACAAGCTGCTATTGTATTTGAGTTACAAGCACATTTACATAGCTGTGGTTACCTGTGTTTTTTGTGTAGTCACTTTAACGTGATCTTCAAACCTTAGTCCTGTCACTGTGGCTGTCAATTATTAGTTGGACTGGGACTGGTCAAGTAAACAGACCATGAGACAGTGCTAAAGTGCTCTTTGAATCTAGCAGAACTTTGACCCAAAAAACATACCAAACTGCAGAGAAGAAATGCCACCCCATGCCTGGGTGAAATCCCCACTGTCCAAGCGCTTCAGGTCAGGGGTGCAGGGCGAGTGATCAGATACGACCATGTCTATATCACCAGCTCTTAGTGCAGACCACAGTTGCTCCTAGTAATAATAATAATAATAATAATAATAATAATAATAATAATAATAATAATAATAATAATAATAATATTTACAAAAAATATTTCTTGCCATATTCAAATGTTCAGCATAGCTTTTATGAAAAGAATTCCAGAGCTTGTATCTAAAAGTGTATTAAAAACTAAAATAGAAGTCTCTACCCATCTCAATTTCTGGTGTTAGAGAGGCATTGTTTCCAATCTTTCCTTCTGTTGATTAGTATACAAATGACCCAATCACAAACTTCCAAAAAGTGTTATAAAGCATACGTAAGCCATCAATAAAGAGGCAGATCTTAGATATTAGGGTTGCAATTAGAAAAGACAAAATAAAAAGATGGAGAAGTTCTTCAAGCTAATCACTGTCATCAAGTATCAACATTTGCTCTCTCACCAGCTTCTCTGTTTTCTCTTTCTAATTTTCTTAAAATGAATAAGACAAAAACATCACGGCATGGCATGTTACAGAGATACCAGGAAATGCAAATCTTTCTGGCTTTCCAGTGGCAAACTTACTGACTCTTACAAAATAACACCCCTTCTAAAAATTTTAAATAAACTCTTTATGGCTTCACCATGCCAACAATTATATTTTTCATTGTGAAATAAGTTAATAATCTGTTAATTAGTATCCTTGACTTAAATAGAGCTTCTATTACATAAGTTCCTGTGAATGAGAAATTGTGGACCTGTTTATGCACTAATATCTGATCCGTTTGGAAACAAATGCGTCACAAATCTGTCTTATCTAACCTGGTTGGCTCTGTCCCGAATGGGAGGACAGCACTTAAACTGCGTGGCTCCTGATGGGATGTTCTCTGAGTTCAGGGTGAGATAGTGGTGAGTTGTCTCCACTGTTAATGGCGCTCCAGCCTGTCGAACTGCTCGGATCAGTCCCAGAGACTCGGCTGATGACAGGTGAACAATGTGGCATCGCACTCTGTAAAAGACCTCAAACTCTGTTGTGTGTCTTTAGGCTAATAATATTATAACACTAACTGACTGCACTTTAATAAAGGAACACTGTTAAAATAATATGATTACTAGATTAATAGACTACATGTTGGTTGACTGACTGGTATTGAAGGCAGAGTTGCGTTACAGTCCGAATGGCCTCCAGCTCCATGACATCTGGTCTGGATCTCAGAAACGTTGAGTATTCACATGGATCTGAGCAAGAAAGAATTTATTTTGGGATAAATCAAATGAACAAACATACACTATATTGCCAAAAGTATTCGCTCACCTGCCTTGACTCGCATATGAACTTAAGTGACATCCCATTCCTAATCCATAGGGTTCAATATGACGTCGGTCCACCCTTTGCAGCTATAACAGCTTCAACTCTTCTGGGAAGGCTATCCACAAGGTTTAGGAGTGTGTTTATGGGAATTTTTGACCATTCTTCCAGAAGCGCATTTGTGAGGTCACACACTGATGTTGGACGAGAAGGCCTGGCCCTCAGTCTCCGCTCTAATTCATCCCAAAGGTGTTCTATCGGGTTGAGGTCAGGACTCTGTGCAGGCCAGTCAAGTTCCTCCACACCAGACTCTGTCATCCATGTCTTTATGGACCTTGCTTTGTGCACTGGTGCACAGTCATGTTGGAAGAGGAAGGGGCCAGCTCCAAACTGTTCCCACAAAGTTGGGAGCATGGAATTGTCCAAAATGTCTTGGTATGCTGAAGCATTCAGAGTTCCTTTCACTGGAACTAAGGGGCCAAGCCCAGCTCCTGAAAAACAACCCCACACCATAATCCCCCCTCCACCAAACTTTACACTTGGCACAATGCAGTCAGACAAGTACCGTTCTCCTGGCAACCGCCAAACCCAGACTCGTCCATCAGATTGCCAGATGGAGAAGCGCGATTCGTCACTCCAGAGAACGCGTCTCCACTGCTCTAGAGTCCAGTGGCGGCGTGCTTTACACCACTGCATCCGACGCTTTGCATTGCACTTGGTGATGTATGGCTTGGATGCAGCTGCTCGGCCATGGAAACCCATTCCATGAAGCTCTCTGCGCACTGTTCTTGAGCTAATCTGAAGGCCACATGAAGTTTGGAGGTCTGTAGCGATTGACTCTGCAGAAAGTTGGCGACCTCTTCGCACTATGCGCCTCAGCATCCGCTGACCTACGTGGCCTACCACTTCGTGGCTGAGTTGCTGTCGTTCCCAAACACTTCCACGTTCTTATAATACAGCTGACAGTTGACTGTGGAATATTTAGGAGCGAGGAAATTTCACGACTGGATTTGTTGCACAGGTGGCATCCTATCACAGTTCCACGCTGGAATTCACTGAGCTCCTGAGAGCGACCCATTCTTTCACAAATGTTTGTAAAAACAGTCTGCATGCCTAGGTGCTTGATTTTATACACCTGTGGCCATGGAAGTGATTGGAACACCTGATTCTGATTATTTGGATGGGTGAGCGAATACTTTTGGCAATATAGTGTACATGTATTTGTTAATGATATAAATGAGGCCAAGTATAGTTAATATGTTTTTAGAATGATACATTTATTATAAACTATTATTATTAAACTCATATCTTTCTTACCCCCATTCCCTGCTGGAGGTGGATGGACCTCCTGTTCTGCATGAAACTACATACAACAGAGAACAGCATCATAGCAATAAAAGTAGTTTTGAAAAATCAAATAATTCCACAAATAATTTCATACTTATGGAATATCCACACTAATTATCCACCCTTTACCCCTTCCTTAATAAGGCTTTCAAATGATGGAAGTTAACTATTCATTAAATAGTAATTATGTTCATTATGTGTCTACGTATGTTCTTGCATCTTAAATTAAACTTACTATAATGAGTACAGAGCTGTCACTATGAACAGTTCCATTAATAATAATTACATTCACCATGTCCTCAAAATTTTTTGCTCCATAAATTTGGGACATTTAAGGAATGCAGAGTTTTGAGAGAGAAGCCCCACAGACCAAACAGTCCCTGAAGAAATATCAGCTGGTTGCTCACCAGTAAAACACTGTTTGTGCCCTGGAGTTGCTTCATTGCAGCATGCAAGTCCTTCTCGCTTACGTGAGGAAACTCGTCAACTCCACTGTGGATGAGAAAGCATTTAAATCCAGCCACTCCGGCCTGCACCATGGGCCTCAGCTCTAGCTGAAGGTTCAGCGTGATAGAGAAAGAACAGATTCACAAATTTAATTCCATTTCAAGCCCTAAATAAAGTCAGGTATGAATAGATATATCGATTATCTCCTATTTTGTTACTTAGCTCATTGATCTGGGCCATTTCTTTCTCTTTTATACTGTTACCACTATAAAATGTGTGTATATCAACTGCATTCTTAAATACACCAAAATAACAAACCAAAATATGTTGGATTAATATTATGAGACAATTACACAGACGAGAATGTTTTTAAACAAATTTTAATTCACTCAGTTACACTCATATCAAAATGTCCTGTACATAATCTCCGTAATTAAAAATCATAAATGATGTTTCATATTTGTTAGAGAAATTAAGACAAGAGCAAGTTCCAGGTGGCAAAAAGTAATCAATTTTAATGTCACTCAACACAAGGGTTAAAGATCTGCGTCATATATAAAGGATAAGATAGTACCTGGTTTCCAGGGACAACGCCACCCCAGAATGCTGTGTCCACAAAACACTGTCCAGTAGCAGCTTGCAGCTTTTCATGGAAGTTCATAAGGCTTGTGGTTGGTGGTATGCTGTTGCTATGGATGATAATGAGCCAAGAGCATTTAGTTTTTTCCTTTACATTTACAAAAATACATGAATCTGAGATGCTGCATTAGACAACACATTTGTATGTATCATATATATGTAATCAATTCTGTATGACCTGTGTTGAAGGGCTAAATGTCTACGTGAGTTCATCTGTATATATGTGTGTGTTCTTACAGGGGCATGTCTACAATAGTAGTCACCCCTCCTGCTGCTGCTGCTTGTGTTGCAGTCCAGTAGCCTTCCCAAATGGTACGGCCCGGTTCATTAACATGAACATGACAGTCCACTAAGCCTGGCATCACCACACTGTCACCCACATCCAGCACCTACACATACAGCACATACTGCATGCTTACCAGACAAGAAAAGGACACCTTTATCTTAAAATAAAATACAAGGAGGTTCTTTGGGTTTCTTCATGATTGCAGATGTTCACAGATGTGAGTAAATAAAAAAAAAAACGGAGTAAAAGGGATCAGTAAATTGGGATCAAATAACAACATATCCCAAAGTATTTTCTTGCTCTCATACAGCAACAATTTGCCAAAGGTTGCATGCATAAATTACAGAATAGCATGTCGTAATGTTTACCCATTTATAGTTAAGTTATTATTAAGTTAATGTCTGCAAAACAAGCAAGTAGCCTACCGTGATGCATTGCATTATGGCATTATATTTTGAAAGCAATCATTTAGTCATCAAGTTAATGTAAAGACAGTTTGGTTATGGTTTAGAGACAGTGTCACTGAGGAAGAGACAGGAGTCAGAGCTGGAGGTAGCAGAGATGTCTTCAGATTTTGAGGTTGTCTTTGGGAGTGACAAGGTTGGACAG